>NC_031993.1:6456526-6534745 GCF_001879085.1 Nicotiana attenuata
TTGCAACAACCACAACTTCTGCCCCAGTTTCTTCCTTGGGGACTTTGGACTTTTATTTCGGTGTGACTGAACCTCAGAGGGAGGCTGCCTACGTACCCTTTCGGGATCAAGTCAAGCGTAGTTCATGACAGAGAAATTACTTTGTTGTTGCAATCTTTCCTTTTCTTCCACTTTTTTTCTTTCTTTTCATTTCTTTTCTTTTCTTTTATTTTCTTTTTCTTTTCATTTCTTTTTCTTCCTTCATTTTTCTTTTCCTTTTTTTTTTTCGTTGGACTGTGTTTTCTTATTTCTTCACTGATTTGCCTTGCTCGAGCTTCCGAGTTGTTATTGATTCCGAAAGAGGGGTACGAAAGAAATTAAATGAGGCTCAAAAGGGGTAACAAAGGATAAAGTATTTGTTTTGAGCCTTGATCCCCTAGGGCAAACGGTAACTTCTCATGCCATTGCCTGGACCCCTATACCATTTTTCGAAGTATTTTCTTGATGTTCTTGTTAGCTGCTTCGACTGCTCCATTTGCCTTAGGACGATATGGGGTGGAATTGCGGTGCGTAATCTTAAACTGCTGGCATGTCTCTGCCATCAAATGACTGTTGAGGTTGGCACCATTGTCTATGATGATGACCTTCGGGATCCCAAACCGACAGATGATATTCTAATGCACAAAATCGACCACTTCCTTCTTGGTCACAGATTTGAAGGTTTTTGCTTAAACCCACTTAGTGAAATAATCAATAGCTACCAGAATGAACCTTTGCCCATTTGACGTTGCTGGCTCGATCGGCCCAATGACATTCATTCCCCAAGCAACGAACGGCCATGGTGCTGACATTGTATGCAATTTAGATGGTGGAGAATGAATCAAATCTCCATGTACCTGACATTGATGACACTTGCGCACGAAACTGATGCAATCCCGTTCCATAGTAAGCCAATAGTANAAATTCTGAAGTAACTTCAGTCGATCATTGCAAGCAGCCGTCAGAAGCAGCAACCCACTAAACTGGGGCAGAATTTTGAGGGGGACCCTCAAAATTCCGTAGCAAGAAAGGACGCGTCACAGTCGTCGGTTCATCTAAAAACTATTTCTTAAATATATACGTATGTCAACAAACTCATGCGTGTTTATTGTCGGAATTGCTTTGTTTAGCAACGCTACCCGAGGGTACCCTCAGTATCACCATAAACAGAGCCGAGCCAGTCAAGCGAAGTCCACGGGGATACAAACTAACCTTCCCCCTCTACAAAACTCACTATTTTTCTTTGGATGCAGGCGCCCAAGTCGCAGATCATCGAATACATTTATACACTCATATTTTTCGGGAATACGACTCTCAGAACCATCACCTATTTACATTTGCTATCCGCACACAACTTCCCCAGCAGCCACAATATCAATGTCAAATATCACCTATCAGCTATCAGCTAAGAATTTTTTATTATTACTATTCATCTTTCATCTTTTGCATAAGGCTACTATTCTGCCTTCCGAGGTTAAGCTCTCTACCTCCATCTGCATTCCTGCATTGCATAAGGCTACCATTCTGCCTTCCGAGACTAAGCTCTGTCTCCATCTGCATTCTTGCATTGCATAAGGCTACCATTCTGCCTTCCGAGACTAAGCTCTGTCTCCATCTGCATTCTTGCATTGCATAAGGCTACCATTCTGCCTTCCGAGACTAAGCTCTATCTCCATCTGCATTCCTGCACTGCATAAGGCTACCATTCTGCCTTCCGAGACTAAGCTCTATCTCCATCTGCAATCTTGCATTGCATAAGGCTACATTTTGCCTTTCGAGACTATGCTCTGTCTCCATATTTGCATGGCTGAAATATCGCCACTTCATTTAAATCCTGCATCGGCTGAAAGATCGCCATTTTTATTTATGTCTTGCATTGGCTGAAATATCGCCACTTCATTTAAATTTTACATGGCTGAAAGATCGCCACTTCATTTAAATCCTGCATCGGCTGAAAGATCGCCATTTTATTTATGTCTTGCATTGGTTGAAATATCGCCACTTCATTTAAATCCTACATCGGCTGAAATATCGCCATTTTTATTTATGTCTTGCATTGGCTGAAATATCGCCACTTCATTTAAATCCTGCATCGGCTGAAAATCGCCATTTTTATTTATGTCTTGCATTGGTTGAAATATCGCCACTTCATTTAAATTTTGCATGGCTGAAAGATCGCCACTTCATTTAAATCCTGCATCGGCTGAAAGATCGCCATTTTTATTTATGTCTTGCATTGGCTGAAATATCTCCACTTCATTTAAATTTTGCATGGCTGAAAGATCGCCACTTCATTTAAATCTTGCATTGGCTAAAAGATCGCCATTTTACTTATGTCTTGAATTGGCTGAAATATCACCACTTCATTTAAATCCTGCATCGGCTGAAAGATCGCCAAATCATGCATTTCATGGGCTGAAAGATCGCCAAATTGTCAAAGGCGTCATTGTTCAGAGGCACCATTTTCATAGCCCGAGAACGTCATGTCATGGCCTGAGGACCCCACTTTTATCTCTGCATCGCATTATTCAAGGGAATCATGGTTCGGAGGCATCATTCTCATAGCCCGAGAGCATCATTTCATAGCCTGTGAATCCTTTATTATGTGTTTCATGGCCCAGGACACCATAGTCCGAGGACGTCATCCTAACCGTCCAAAGACAGCATTCATGGTCCAACGGGAACTTGCATCACGTTTAAATTCACGCACAATATAAGTTGGAAATATTCATTTTCAGGTACACCGGCTAGCAACGNAACGATCGCCATTTTTTATTTATGTCTTGCATTGGTTGAAATATCGCCACTTCATTTAAATTTTGCATGGTTGAAAGATCGCCACTTCATTTAAATCCTGCATCGGCTGAAAGATCGCCATTTTATTTATGTCTTGCATTGGCTGAAATATCGCCACTTTATTTAAATGCTGCATCGGTTGGAAGATCGCCATTTTTATTTAAGTGTTGCATCGGCTGAAAGATTGCCAAATCCTGCATTTCATGGGCTGAAAGATCGCCAAATTGTCCAAAGGCGTCATTGTTCAGAGGCACTATTTTCATAGCCCGAGAACGTCATGCCATGGCCTGAGGACACCACTTTTATCTCTGCATCGCATTATTCAACGGCATCATGGTTCGGAGGCATCATTCTCATAGCCCGAGAGCATCATTTCATAGCCTGTGAATCCTTTATTATGTGTTTCCTGGCCCAGGACACCATAGTCCGAGGACGTCATCCTAACCGTCCAAAGACAGCATTCATGGTCCAACGGGAACTTGCATCACGTTTAAATTCATGCACAATATATGTTGGTATTATTCATTTGCAGGTACACCGGCTAGCAACGGCCGTCTCGGCAGGAGCAATCCCGCTCCCGTTCCCGCAGCCTATCAGACTCTGACCATCCTTCTCAACTTGAACATCGCGCCCTTCTTGGAAAATCTCCATCGGCATATTCCGTCGACGAACCCTGAACTACATATAGCCTGATTCCTGTAAGACCAGGGATATGTAGGCAGCTCAGGAACCAGGGCTCGGTCAAAATTCTTCAAACCGTTTCATTCGGTCAAAATTGGCCATCATGTCTTTACCCGACAACTCTTTCATCCTTCCCGGGTAAAGAGGGGCAGCTGTTGATACCCAATTTTTCCCTATGTATTTTATATGCAAAATGATTTCAAAATAACATGTACATGCTATATAAGCATGCCCAAGTGTTTTGGTATTTTTTCCTAATTTTTAAAAGATTTTAAAATCAATTTATTATCCATTTTAGCAGTACAAAAGCCAGTAATTATTCCCAAAACTATCAATTTTGCTGAATAATTTATTTTATTCTCATATTTATACCAAAATATAGTTAAGGTGATTTTTGTATATTTTTTACAAATTTATCTGGTATTTTTAAAAGCTAAATTGCATACAATTGCAATTTTAGCCTATTTTAAGATTAATAGCATTTCTATAATTGTAAAATTGGTTTCAATATTTTTAATTAATATTTATATATTATTAATTGGTTCAGTACTTTTAATTTGCTTTTAATATCATTTTTTTACTATTTTTATAAAATAAAAAGGGTAAAACTGGCTATTTAAAATTTGGCCTCATTTCGTTTCAATTGCAGCCTATTTGCATTTCGATTATAGTCACATTAACCCCCCTAATTGACCCAATTTGAATCCCAACCGGGCTAGCCTAATTCCGTACCGTTAACCCATTTAACTACCCGACCCAAGCCTCCTTTAATCCAGACCGTCGATCAATCTGATCAACGGTCACGATCTCCCTTTTCCATTTTTAATTCCCCAAACCATACCCTATTCCCCCATTTTGTATATTCCGCCGCCCTTGAATACTCTCCACTCTCAAAACTCTCTCGAAGGTTCTTCGGAACCCTAGCCTGTCTCCGACCCTTTTCCACCGTACTTTCACCGGAATCCATGGCTTCTCAGGCCATGGATGGTCTATACTCACCCCTCTCCGCCATTAGACCTTGGGAGTTCGAGGTTTTGAAGTTTGACTTTGATGGTTCTCTCTCATATCTTCTCAGATCTTTGGTTTCATGGCTTCTCCGGCCATGCTCTGGCATATTCAAGCACGAGAAGCCTGATTCCTAACCTCTTCGATCCAGGATCTGAATTTTTCAAGTCTTTCTCATTTCTAGGGTTTCTCCGAAACCCTAAGTTGTTCGAGGTTTTTCTCTGTTTATTTTCTTAGATCTATGGTATGTTGGTGTTCTACTGGACCTCTAAATTTTTTTCCCCAAATTTTCTTTTCAAAATTGTTTATTTTCGATTTAGGGTTTCTGAAAGGTTTTCAAAAAAAAAATATCTTTTTGATTCTTGCTGTGCTTTCCTTTATGTGTGTTTGTCTATACTGTGCTCGTATATTTTCTGTTACTACGCATGTGTTGTTCTTCTGCTTCTTCTTTTCCTACTATACATGTTACTCCTGTGCTCACATGTGAATCCTTGTTATGTTACTCTTCTACTATATGTGTTTACTGTTGATCTCTTTGATTTCGTTTGCTTTACTAGACTCTATTTGTGTTCTTGCTAAGCATGTTTCATCTACTGTGGCTTAAGTTTACACCACCTCTCTTTTCCTCTGAACTTGCTTAAGTTCCGACTTTTCTAAAACATGCTCTTTTATGCTCTTAAATCAGCTTTCTTTCTTTGTTGTTTCAAACCTGCTATCTTATTTGTTTTGTTTCTCATGAGGCTCCAAAACAGACCTTTGAGTCTGTTTCAATGACTTGCCTTCTCATCTCTATGTCTGAGTCGATTTGAAACCCTAGGATTTGGGGTTTTCTTTGGCAAGTTTGATTTGGTGTTTGGACTAGGGTTCTGCATTGGAACCCTGGACTCTCAGACTCACTATGAGTCTACAAACTGAACTTGTTTTCCCTTTGCTTATGATTCTGAACCTTTCAATATTAGACTCTTTTCTAAGTAACATGACGACCCCTTTTGTTTGATTTGTCTGCTTTATATGTGAGAAGTTCTTCTTTCAAAAAATGTTTTTCCAACTACTAATTGATTCTCAATTCCTTTAATGGGGTTTGACTGATTGTTACTGATTTTCTCTAATTGAACCATCTTTACCTTTTCTCGACTTGGTTCATTCGAACAAAGCCTGCCACTTTGATTTTACTGGCTGTTTGATTGATTACCTATCCTTATTTCACACAAACCGTGTACCATTGGACTTTTGCCTTAAATAACTTATATGTATTTACCCTTTATTGTACTGCCTGGAAAATATTTTTTCAAATCCATTTCCTTAATTGTTTTTACCCGTTTGAAATCAGAATCCCTTAATTAAAGGGAGATTGATTTCAATGTTATTTCCTTACCTTGTTCTTACTTGTTTGCTGCACTATAAAAGGGGCTCGACCCTTCAGCACTAAAACAACTTTTGAACTTTTGAATCCTAAGTTCAATACTCATACTCTCACACACATACTCACAATCACAATATTCTTTCGATTCTCTACTCTCTTCTGAGACTTTTGTACTGCTTTGCTTGCAACTTGGCTTTTCAAGACTGCTGTTTTACTTATTTATTTACCCTAAAACTGGTATGTCCCAATTTAATTTCAGCTCCTTCCCTATGTGTTTACTTTACAGTTGCCATGTTCTGGTTTACTTTGTTGTTTATACTCTGTATTAAGCATGTTCTTTCTTTTATGTTTACTGCTTGCTATAAAATCCACATACCCTCATTCCCCCTATGTGTGTTGAGTTAAAGTTCATGGCCTGGCCGCATCCAAATTGTTGCCCAGGTCTGAACCTGACCTTCAATAGGTCCTAACTCCCAAACTCAAGCTGACAGGCTGGTCAGGGGTGCACCAGCATCCTAATTGCTGGGCATGACCACTAGTTTTGTCATGGCTTTCCCTAATTCCCCCTCTATTGCACTTACACTTATTCTTAGACTCTAAGTCCTGCCCCCCTCCTATGAGCCTTGCCTTGGGGACCTTGAGTTCCCTCTGAACTTGGACATTTGAGGGCTGGCCCTTCCACACTGCACTACAGTCTGATCCTGCAAATGTAATTGGGTGTGAACACTGCCTGGAGTTCATGAAGCTCCTTTGAACTTTGACACACCCAAAGGATGAAAAAGGCTTTGGAAATCTGATCTTTGGAAGTTGGTTTATCTCACGTTTTAGACTAGGAGTCTGAATTAGGCTCTCCTTGGTTGGCACTTTAATTTCTGATGTAATTTTTTCTTTTATTTTTATTTTTTTTGATTCATTCGGGTTGTAATAATTTGTAATAACTATTGGGGGTATATAGTGAAAAGGGGAGGGTCACTCATGTTATGCATGTGGGTAGACATCATGCTTAGGTATTTATTTCTGCAATCACAGCCTGTTTTTTCGCTTATGCATCCACATATAGAAATCCTGCCTATAAGTTTATGCATCTACATATAGAAATCTTGCCTATAAGTTGTTTCATTACTGCATTAGAAATCCTGCCTATAAGTTGTTTCATTACTGTGTTAGAAATCCTGTCTATAAGTTATGCATTTCATTAGAAATCATGTCTATAAGTCTCTGCACTTCTGCATATAGAAATCATGATTATAAGTTTCCTGCACTTCAGCACATACACATGTCATTAGGCAAACAATCCATAGGTTAAAAAATAATCAATTGCATCTTAGATACCATGCTCATAGGATTCCTGCACTTACATAACCGTTTTAGAATCAATAACGCTTAGAATTCATGCCTATAGGAGCAATCGTTTAAATCTGATTCACCCGCAAAGTCTAAAATCGGTAATAATGTTGTTAACATCCGTAGAATTGGCTAAGTCAGAAATCTTCTTTAAAATCAGTATGTTTGACCTTGTTAGATATCATGCCTATAGGTTGCACCGAGGCAAACCATTAGGTAATCAATTAATTACACCAGTCTTTAATAATTACAACCAGCAGGCAGGCCTAATTCGGACTTCTTATCTGAAAATATGTGATAAATCAGTCGCCACCCTTTACGTAAGTTTAATTAAAGACCTAACCAGTACTTGTAAGTCATGCTAAACAATTTCTGCTTTGAATGAGGAGGCCTATTTGAGCCTTAACTGCTATGTGTTTTTCCCCTTAACTGCTCTTATGTGTTTTGTTTGTCGCACTAGATTTTGTCCTTTTTAAACTTCAAAAGCCGATATCCCTTCCCTCTAGGATTAGTAGTCCTAACTGCCTCCGGAACTGATAGGATTGGGGCGGGTAGTAGCATGCAATAAGTAACGAGACCATTTCACGCCTTAGTACCTTAACGGGGTGGGAAAGGGTAGACATGGATATGATCATCACGCGATAACACCACGTGTATAATTGGTTGTCGGGTGTTGCGTGGGTGATCCATGTTATTTATAAGCCTAGGGGCCCCTCCCTCTTTATGTGTTTTACTTCTCTCTTTCAGAATTTTTAAAATTGCAGTTTTCGGTTCTTTTTAACCTTGCCTTTTGCTTTAATCAATTAAAAAAAATCTCTTTAAATGTCCAAGTACTTTTTTTTTTCTCTCCCAAATTGTCGCCCCATTTCATCCCTTTGTCTGATTATTTGTATCGATTATTTGACTCCCATTCTTCTGCACTCGTATATTCTTTAAACAAATTATGAAATTGCCTAGTCCAAAATTTTTAGCTCGTTTATTTAACTTTTATACTTCCCCTACTTGCAATCGTTATGTGAGAATTGTCTTGTATATTTATTTGTTGTTAAAGTCACAATTGTAGCATGGCCAGGAACCACACTAGTGGATCTTGGGGGGTGCCTAACACCTTCCCCCCGAGATAATTTCAAGCCCTTACCCATTCTCTGGTTCTTCCTCTCTTTATTTCTTTCTTAGTGTCCTAATGCACTTGATCATTAGGTGGCGACTCTTCTAAACCTCAAACCCAATTCCCAAAAAGGAAAAGAGTTTGTCCGCCCAAATGTCGTAAACCCGATTTTGCCTTTAGAAAAAGGGGGCATCGACACCTACTCGGTTAGTTCGCTCTGTTCTTTATGAGCCGCGGCCAGCTCAACTCGGAGGCCCTTGATTTCTTCTTCTTTTTGCTTGCTGAGAAGCTTGAGGGCGTTTTTCTCCTCAGTAAGCCTTTGAATTTCGGCCTCATATCGGCTCAGCTCTCCTCGAGACCTAAAGAAAGCTTCATGATGAAGCACCGAGGGCTACACAAATAAAAGAAAAAGATTAGGCAAGAAGAGAAAAACACAAGTGTGGAAGCTGGTTTTGACAAGGAAAGTTAGGCTTACCCGATTCAAAGCTTGCTGGGCCTCATTGAAGAGACACGGTGCTCCCACCTCGTCCATCAGAGCTTGGTCTTCCTCGGTGACCAGACTTCGAAGGTAACTAGCAACCCCTACGGATGCGGCAAAAACTTGTGCATCCTCCGGGACCGAAATAATGATTGTTCGTTTGCACTCGGGATTGACATTAGGGACCGGAAACTGGCTGGTCAATCTGAAACTCGAGGAAGATTCGCCCAAGCTCTTCCTCGGAACCTCCACTCAGGCTAGCATCATCATCGACCCTAGCGAAACAACCACGAAAAAGGTCATCCCTCCGAGTGCACCTTCTACACAAGGAGTCTTCATGGCCCCAGCCTCCCGAACTTCCTCTTCAGAGAATGAAGGAAGCGACGGGGAGTCTCCGGTTTCTATCGCCCTAGGTGGATCTCATGGGACACTCTCCTCATTTTGAGGAGCCTCGGGACCGACCTACACAGCCATTTCTAATGCCTTCTCACCCCGAGGTGAGGTACCTTCAGCTCCAATCGGCTCAGGGACTCCAACTGAATCCCTATCATGGGCCCTGTCAAATCGGGGTAGAATATTTCCAATTTCAACTATCTGGTGGCCTTTTGACCCTCGGTATTAGCTCGTGTTCGAGCCACCAGACCGGAATCATCCTCCTTTTATTGTTTTTCTTCCTCCTCTCTTAGGATTTGAATTGACTCCATGGATAGGGGAATTACCTCCTTCTTGGACTTTCGAGCCGCTGTACTCTTAGGCTCTGGCCCCTTGCAGGTCGAAGCCCTTTTCCTCTTGCTTTCCTTTGCCGGCTTCGAGGTAGGGGCTGAGTTTTCTTCTTCACCAGACGGAGGCCTCATCGGCACGTCTTTCCCAAGACTTGAAGAAGAAGGATAAATGAGATCAAAAAAACATTCGGACAGTAGTCGAAGTTATCGGATTACACGAAAACTTACCATGGTTACGGGCCTCCCATCGACCCTTTGATAACTCGCGCCATGCACGCTCAGCATGTTTCGATGTCGACACCAGGCTCCTTACCCAGTTTTCGAGATGGGGAACCACACCCGGCATCCAGGCAACATTAAATAAAATGCCAGTAAGAATGGATTAAAAAGTGGAGATAGTAAACAGAAGTTAAAAGATGGAATTAAACTTACGTTTCATATTCCATTTCTCCGGAAATGGCATGCTTTCGGGCGGGATCATGTCCGAGGCTTTTACTCTGACGAATCAGCCCATCCAACCCTGATCACTATCCTCATCTATGCTCAAGAAGGCCGTTTTGTTGGCCCGACGCTGAAGCTTCACTAATCCTCCCCGGTTCGGGGGCTATACAGGCAAATGAGATGGTCGAGGGTGAAGGAAAGCCCCTCGACTTTGCTCACAAAAAATCGAAACAACATCACTATCCTCCAAAAAGAAGGATGAATTTGTCCGAGGGTGACCTCGTACTTCTTGCAGAAGTCCACGATAATTGGATGTAGAGGACCCAATGTGAATGGGTAGGTGTAAACTCTCAGAAACCTCTCCTCATACGTGGTGATCGATTCCTCAGGCGAAGGCACAACCACGTGCTTATTTACCCAGTTGCAATCCTTCTTAACTTGGTTTAGGAGGTCACTGGTGATTGTACACATGTACCTCGACATTGGCTCACATCAGCCTGAAACCGAGGAGGTCTTTTCAACCTTAAAGTCAGAATCAAGAACGCACGGTGGAGGAAAGAATTCTTCAAGGCGTGGCTCCGCCACTGGTCGTTTGCCAGCTGGTTGAGACGAGGAAGCTTTCTCTTTCTGTGGAACGATTTTAGATGTTTTGGCCATTTTTTGTTTTGGTGAACAAGGAAGAACAGAAATTGGAATATTTGGTATTTCGGGGAGAACAAACAAAGAAAGGCTTGAGATTCTGTAGAAGGCAAAAGGAGTATGAAGATTGAAAGTAAAGTTTGGGCAAAAGAAGGAAGATATATTTATAGGTTGGAGACGACGAATCAGAAATCGGTAGTGGCCGACAACGACTGACAGGCATTAAATGCCTCAACATCCGAACCGATGGGACGTTTCGGCGCCCTATGTCATTTACGTCACGGTGATGACGTCAAGATAAATTGGGGTAAAGATCGAGAGATCAATTCGTTTCTTGTCATTATACTCAAAAAAACGAGGGGACTATTTGTATACGATTAAAATCCGGCTCACCCGATTTTACTAATTGGCCAGGACCAAAGGGATAGTTCGAGGATCGGCCCCGTAGTATATCAGACCGAGATATGAGGATAAGACGCCGAGTCCGGGATTCGAAATGCCTATCGAGGTCGAGGCTGATGATGATTGAGACCAAACAGGGCAGACATCGAGCAAGATCGAAGATAGCATAATAACGGAAAGGCGAGATTTTCGTGACTGGCCGAGGATCATGGCGGAAATCTCAGAACGGATCAAATCGAGAACGGTTATTTAGCCCATCATGGGATTTACTTCTGTAATTAAAATTGTACCATAAATAGGATTCCTCTACTATATAAAGAGGGTTCTAATCATTTTTGTAACAATCTTACATTCACGCATATCAAAGCAATACAATAATATTTTCTCTGATACTCTCTTGTTCATCAGTTGGTTTCATAACTCTACTCTCACTCACTCAGTTCGAGGGTGACCTAGCTCGAGGGCTGAATTACATTTCAATACTGGTTTGCTTTACTTTGTTGTTTATTTCTACTATTAATCATCATATTTATCAATTGGTGCTAGGTGAAATTACATATCCTAAAAACTACTTATAAGTTTAATTGTGTCACGACCCCGGTTCACCCTCCGTGAACCATCGTGACGGCACCTAGTCCTTACGACTAGGTAAGCCTAAAATGCGGAAAATAAACCAAATTTGTGGAAGAAAAATAAGTTAAAACGGAGATAGTGTAAATAAACAACATTTAAGAGTGCCGCCCGGCATACACAACATTAACTCTCAAAACTAATACATGTTCCCAAAACCCGGAAACCCATGAATCACAAGCTACGAATATAGTAAAATGCTCTAACTCCGGAAAAGTCTACATCAACAGTAAAGATAGAAGGGCTAATCACTATAAGAGAGAATGGAGAGAGACTCCTCGGTCTGCGGACGCGGCAGATATACCTCGAAGTCTCCGTAAAATTGCCTCGCCTCAAGGATGGTAAGTCTGAGTAGATGTACCTGGATCTGCACATGAAAAACATGCACAGGAAGGGCATGAGTACACCACAGCGGTACTCAGTAAGTGCCAAGCCTAACCTCGGTCGGGTAGTGGCGAGGAAGGTCAGGGCCCTACTGAGATTAAATAATAATATAAAGTTCGACAGTGTAGATAAGAGCAATATAAATAAGTGCAACAGTAAAAATATCACAGGATGTAAGATAACTACAACTGATACAGAGGCAAAACAAACACAAGGATAATAACCGGGGATCTCTCAGTATCCCGAGGATCTCTTAGTATCCTCAATATATACCAGGGATCTCTTGGTATCCCGAGGATCTCTTGGTATCCTCAATATATGTCAGGGCTCTCTTGGTATCCCGGGGATCTCTTAGTATCCTCAATATATGTGCCAGGGATCTCTCGGTATCCCGCACCTCAGCTCGATCATGAATACATACGGGGGTCTCCCGGGATGCCTTCCCGTAGCCCCAAAATAAACGCACAACAATAGCAAAAAGGAATTACTCAAATTAAGCTCAATTTCATTCCATGGCAAAACAGATAATTCTAACCTAGCATGCTTCACGTTATACAATTAAGGCAGTTAAGGCAAATAGAGCAATTTAGTCAATTAGACATGCTTCTCTAGACTAACAGCAGGCTAAACTCCCAAATAGTGTAAGCAAGAAAAAGGAAGAACACAATTTAAGGCTATTTTTAATGAAAAACCGGATTTCCAACAATTAGCACAAGTACGCACTCGTCACCTCACGTACAAGGCATTTCAATTATCACAATATCAATCCTAAGGGGAAATGTCCCCCACACAAGGTTAGACAAGCCACTTACCTCGAACCGGCTTAATAATCAACCTGAGACCACGTTCTTGCCACGAGTACTCGACTCCAAATGGCCCAAATATATTCAATTCAATTGCATAATGTAAATAACACTTCAAGTAACTGATTCTACAAAGAAATTCTAAGCTAATACGCGAAATTAGGTAAAATGACCAAAACGCCCCTCGGGCCCACGTCTCGGAATTGGGTAAAATTTATATTTCCAGAATCCTCACACTCTCACGAGTTCGTACCTACCAAGAACACTAAAATCGGAGTCCAAATGACCCTCAAATTTTCATTTTAAAGTCTCTTAATCTCAAGCCCTAATTCTTCAATTTTAGGCCTAGATTCCATTGTTTACTAGGTAGATTTCACATTAGAAACGAGTTTTAAGACCAAGAATCTTACCGCCAAGTGATTCCTCTCGAATCCCTCTTCAATCCCCGTTCAAGAGCTCCAAAAACGATTAAAAATGGTGGAAATAAACCCCAAAGTCGCGGAACCTCTTTTAAAACATTTCTGCCCAGCTGTTTCCGCATCTGCGGCCTTGGGACCGCTTCTGCGGTCGCGCATTTGCAGAATAATGGTCGTATCTGCGACTTTTCACTTAAGGCCCAGATTCCGCATCTGCGACTCCCCTTCCGTAGATGCGGTACCGCTCCTGCGGAAATTCCACCGCTTCTGCGATTCCTGCTGAACTTCCCCATTCCCGCTTCTGTGGCCACTGAGACGCTTCTGTGGCTCCGCACCTGCGGAACCCAAACCGCAGGTGCGGTTATGACAGATACCGGCAGCTTCAGCTGCTTCATACCATTCCAAAACCTCCCGTCAACCATCCGAAATCATCTCGAGGCCCCCGGGACCTCAACCAAAGGCATTAACAAGTCTAATACCACTGTCCAAACTTGTACCAATCCTTAAAACACCTAAAACAACATCGAAACCTCAAATTAACCATGGATTCAAGCCTAAGAACTCCAAATTTCTAAAATACGCTTTCGATCAAAAAGTCTATCAAACCTCGTCCGAATGACCTAAAATTTTGCACACACGTCACATTCAACACTACGGAGCCACTCCAACTTCCAGAATTCCATTCCGACCCTCGGTTCAAAATCTCACTATCGAATCGGAACTTCAAAATTCTATCTTTCAGCATTTCAAGCCTAAATTAGCTATGGACCTCCAAAACACAACCCGATCACGCCCCTAAGCCCAAAATCACCCAACGGAGCTAACGGAACCATCGCAATCCCATTCCGAGGCCGTCTTCACACTGTTCCGACTATGGTCAAATTTCCAAAACTTAAGCTCTCATTTAGGGACTAAGTGTCCTAAAACTCTTCGAAACTCAAAACCGAACATCCCGGCAATTCAAAATAGAAGAAATAAACACGGGGAAAGTAGTTAATAGGGGATCGGAGCGTAAATTATAAAAATGACCGGCCGGGTCGTTACATCCTCCCACACTTAAACATTCGTTCGTCCTCGAACGAGCATAGAGACATACCTGAAGTAGTGAAAAGATGAGGGTAACGGCTGCGCATATCCTGCTCGGTCTCCCAGGTCGCCTCCTCGACCGGCTGACCCCACCACTGAACCTTCACTGATGCAATGTTCTTTGACCTCAGCTTCTTAACCTGCCTGTACAATATTGCCACTGGCTCCTCAACATAAGATAGATCCTTTTCCAACTGGACTGAGCTGAAATCCAACACGTGCGACGGATCACCGTGATACCTCCGGAGCATTGAAACATGAAATACCGGAAAACTCCTGCCAAGCTGGGAGGTAAGGCAATCTCATAACCAACCTCCCCAACACGCCTCAATATCTCAAAAGGGCCAATAAACCTCGGACTCAACTTCCCCTTCTTCCTAAATCTCATAACGCCCTTCATAGGCGAAACCCGAAGCAGAACCCACTCTCCAACCATGTAGGAAACATCACGAACCTTCCGGTCCGCGTAACTCTTCTGTCTGGACTGGGCTGTACGGAGTATATCCTGAATCACCTTGACTCTCTCCAAAGCATCCTGAACCAAGTCTGTGCCCAATAATCTAGCCTCACCCGGCTCGAACCAACCCACCGGAGATCTACACCGCCTACCATATAAAGCCTCGTACGGTGCCATCTGAATGCTGGACTGATAGCTGTTGTTGTAGGAAAACTCCGCCAATGGCAGGAACTGATCCCAAGAACCTCCAAACTCAATCACACACGCACGGAGCATATCCTCAAGAATCTGAATAGTGCGCTTGGATTGTCCGTCCATCTGAGGGTGAAATGTTATGCTCAACTCCACCCGAGTACCCAACTCATGCTGTACGGCTCTCCAGAATCTCGATGTAAACTGAGTACCCCTGTCTGAAATGATGGAAACTGGAATACCATGTAGACGGACAATCTCCCGTATATAAATCTCCGCCAATCGCTCCGAAGAATATGTGGTGCACACAGGGATGAAATGCGCGGACTTGGTCAGCCGATCCACAATAACCCAAATGGCATCGAACTTCCTCAAAGTCCGTGGGAGCCCAGATACGAAGTCCATGGTGATCCGCTCCCACTTCCACTCCGGAATCTCTATCTGCTGAAGCAATCCACCCGGTCTCTGGTGCTCATACTTCACCTGCTGACAATTAAGGCACCGAGCTACAAACCCAACTATATCTTTCTTCATCCGCCTCCACCAGTAGTGCTGCCTCAAATCCTGATACATCTTCGCGGCACCCGGATGAATGGAATACCGCGAGCTATGGGCCTCCTCTAGAATCGACTCCCGAAGCCCATCAACATTGGGTACACAAACTCGACCTTGCATCCTCAATACCCCATCATCACCAATAGTCACATTTCGAGCATCGCCATGCAACACTTTGTCCTTGAGGACAAGCAAATGAGGGTCATCAAACTGCCGCTCCCAGATACAATCAAACAAGGAAGACCGAGAGACTACGCAAGCTAGAACCCGACTAGGCTCCGAAAGATCCAATCTCACAAACTGGTTGGCTAAGTCCTGAACATCCATCGCCATAGGCCTCTCCGCTGCTGGTAAATAAGCCAAACTCCCTAAACTCTCTGTCCGACGGCTCAAAGCATCGGTCACCACATTGGCCTTGCAAGTGTGATACAAGATAGAGATGTCATAATCCTTCAGCAGCTCTAGCCATCTCCTCTGACGCAAATTAAGGTCCTTCTACTTGAACAGATGCTGCAAACTCCGGTGATCAGTATATATCTCACAAGGCACGCCGTACAAATAATGACTCCAGATCTTCAAGGCGTGAACAATGGCAGCTAACTCAAGATCATGGACAGGATAATTCTTCTCATGTATCTTCAACTGTCTGGACGCGTAGGCTATCACCCTACAGTCCTGCATTAATACCGCTCCAAGGACAACTCTTGAGGCATCACAATAGACAGTATAAGACCCCGAATCGGTAGGCAATATCAAAATTAGGGCTGTAGTCATGTAACGACCCGACCGGTCGTTTTGAGCTTTTGCACTTCGATCGCCAGTTCCCAGGCATGACTTGCCCCGTGTAATGAATTATGACTGATGTAGATCGTTGGTTTTGGTTTTCAGGAAAATCGAAATGAAATTTAAAGAACAGTTCTCAGTTGTAGCTTTGAATTTGAAAGGTTTAACCAAGAGTTGACTTATTTATATATGAGCTCGGATCGGAGTTTTTATGATTTGGTTAGCTTCGTTAGGTGATTTATGACTTAGGAGTGTGATCAGAATTTATTTTGGAAGTCCGTGGAAAGATTTGGCTTGAATTGGCAAAGTTAGTATTTTGGCGAATTCCGGTTGATAGGTGAGATTTTGGTCCGAGAGTCGGAATGGAATTCCGAGAGTTGTTGTAGCTTCGTTATGTGATTTGGGATGTGTGTGCAAAATTTCAGGTCATTCGGACGTGGTTTGGTTGGGTTTTTGATCAAAAGCGTGTTTCGGAAGTTTTTGGAAAACTTAAGCTTGAATTCGATGTGAAGTGATGGTTTTGGTGTTGTGTGAGGTGTTTTGATGATTGGAACAAGTCTGAATGAGGTTTTAGGATGGGTTGGTACTTTTGGTTGAGGTCCCGGGGGCCTCAGGTGAGTTTCGGGTGGTCGATCGGACCAATCTTGGCATTTTGGAGTTGCAGATTCTGTTGTCTTGATGTTGCAGAGTGTTTGTGCTTCGCGATCGCAGGTGTGGTGTCGTGATCGCGCAGAAGCAAATTGGGAGGCAGGAATTCTGTTCTCTGCGTTCGCGTTCGAGTGTTCGCGATCGCGGAGTATTAGTATGTGGTGCTTCGTGTTCACACAAGGTATTTCGTGTTCGCGTATAAGAGTTTGGGGGTCCTATGTTATTGCCCTTCACGTTCGCGTATAATGTGACGCGTTCGCATAGCTTTGAGAATGGACAACATCGCATTCGCAGGGCTCTAATCGCGTTCGCGTAGAGTTATTTTGAGAGGCCGGGTTTTTGTGCTTCGCGATCGCGGGACCTTGGTCGCGATCGCGTAGAAGGAGTTGCAGGAGCTGGGCAGTAAGTTTATAAACATTTCATCCGCGAGTTTTAGTCATTTTTCCACCATTGTTGAGTATTTTGAGAGCTCTTTGGGAGAAACTGAAGAGGGATTCGAGGAGAATTGATTGGAGGTAAGTTCTATGAACCAAAAACGTGATTATATTGTGAAATTAACCTAGAAATTCATGGAAATTTAACTAAAAGTGGAAGAACTAGGGCTTGGGATTTTGAGATTTTAAATTGGGATTTGAAAGGCCATTTGAGGTCGGATTTTAGAGTTTTTGATATGTATGGACTCGTGGCGAGATAAGGAATCTAATGATGTGAAAATTTCTGAGTTTCGAGAAGTAGGCCCGGGGCTCGAGTTTTGCTAATTTCGGGATTTGTGTCCGTTGTTGATTGTTTTCGCTTGGGCTTTGCTCCCTTAGCATATTGTGACAGATTCGCTCTATTTTTGGATTGATTCGACGCGCGTGGAGGCCGGTTCGAGAGGCAAAGGCATCGCGAGCTAGATGTTTAGCCGGTTCGAGGTGAGTAATGATTGTAAAGGATATTCTGAGGGTTTGAAACCCCGGATTGCACATCGTAGTGCTATGTTGAGGTGACTTGCACGCCGGATAGCGAGCGTGGGGTAGAGCACCGTTGGGCATTGTGACTTAGTCCATCCCGATTAATGATTTTACCACGTACTCGATTGAAATCAATTTGCTATCATCATTATTTGGGCTGAATGCCATATTTGGGCTCCGTGCCAACTATTTGAACCCTTCGGGGATTGTTGTTGATGTTTCCTCACTGTATTAACTTTATACTTGAACTCAGTCATGTTATTTCCACTGTTTTCAAAACTCAGCCACGTTTACTCTGTTTTAATACTCAAATGATATTTAAAATGATGTTTTGGGCTGAGAGATACTGTTTTAGTGTTGCCCGAGAGGCATATGTGATTTTTGACTGAGTAAGGCGGAGGGCCTGTGTTGTGAGGATACTTTTGGATCGGGCTGCACGCCGCAGCAGTGTTATACTGATACTGATATGAGGCCGAGGGCCTAGACTTGATGCCACGAGATGGCTTGATATTGCGCTTGGGCCATAAGGGGCCCCTCCCGGAGTCTGCACACCCCAGTGAGCGCCGTCGACGATCACGCCGCAGCGATATGTGGATCGGGCTGCACGCCGCAGTGATATGTGGATCGGGCTGCACGCCGCAGCGGTACTAGTATTGTTCTGTGTGTTTACTTTATTTCATTTGTCTGCCATTATCTGTTGTCTGTGTTACTTCACGGGTATCTACCTGATTGCCTGGCATTATCTGTTGAGTAAGTGTTGTGCCCGAGGGACAGATTTCTACGCTTATCTGCACTAATTGTTTTGCATTCATTTGCTTAACTGTTGAAAAATCCATTTTCAAAAAGGTTTGAACTGAGCTAAAAATGTTTTTCTAACGATTTCACAGCTTCCCTGTACTTCTCAAAGGGTTCTACACTGCTTTTATACAGCATGATGGTTTGCTTTACGTGATTTCTTACTGCTCAGTTGTTATTTACCTTTATTACTCACTGAGTTGGAGTACTCACTTTACTCCCTGCACCTCGTGTACAGATGCAGGTATTTGTCCACCCGTTAGCGGGTTTTGGCTGATCAAAGGCAAAGTTGTAGGAGTTAGCGAGGTGACTGCCAGCGTTCGCAGCACTGTTTTTCCTCTCATTTGTTCATTATTTTGATTTTGTATATTTTAGACTTTGTAGTTGGATTTACACTCTAATAGATGCTCGTGACTTGTGACACCTCGGTTTGGGTTGTGTTGGGTTGTACTTCCGCTAATTAATATCATTAAATCATTTTTAAACTGCTTATGAACTGTTTAACTGCTTAAAAGAGGTGTTCTGTAATGGTCTGGCTGGCCTTGTCTTCACGAGAGGCGCCATCACGACCGGAGCGGGGTTTGGGTCGTGACACAATTGAACTTTTAGAGCATTGGCTCGAGTTGTGAAATGAGTTGTGAAGGTATAAGTGATAATTGAACCTCTAGAGCATTGGCTCGAGTTGTGAAGTGAATCGTGAAGTAAAAGTGAGAAAGAGAAGAGATCATTATGTTGTCACCCTTGCCAGGCTATTGTTGATTTATTAGTTATCTTCCTTGCCGGGATGTGGATGTTATTGATGTTGTTCCCTTGCCGGGATTTAATTGTTGACTTGTTGCTCCCTTACCGGGATTCTTATTGCAAATTTCCTTTATTTTCTTGCCTTATTGGTTGTGATTGTTGTTTGGGTGAGGAAGAGAGTTAAAGCACGAAGAGTGATGCCGTGCATTGTTTGTTTTGTGAGGAAAGAGTGTAAAGCACGAAGGGTGATGCCGTGTAGCACGATGTACCATTCCGTGCCTATTATATTGATTTCATGGTGAGGAAAGAGTGTAAAGCACGAAGGGTGATGTTGTGCCGCACGATGTACCATTCCGTGCCTATTGTATTGATTTTTATGGTGAGGACGAGAGTAAAAACACGAAGGGTGGTGCCGTGCACTTGTCCTTGATTTCCCTAATTCTTGCTAATAATTGAGTTATGTTGTCATTTACAATTATTTACTGATTTTCTGTTGTTATTTGGTTTTATTTCGAGGTTATAGATTCCCTTACCCTATTTTCCTTGTGATTGTTGTTTGGGTGAGGAAGAGCGTAAAGCACGAAGGGTGATGCCGTGTATTATTTTGGTGAGAGTGNAAGGGCCTAGATTTGATGCCACGAGATGGCTTGATATTGCGCTTGGGCCGTAAGGGGCCCCTCCCGGAGTCTGCACACCCCCAGTGAGCGCCGTCGATGATAAATGGATCGGGCTGCACGCCGCAGCGATATGTGGATCGGGTTGCATGCCACAACGGGACTAGTACTATTTTGTGTGTTTAATTTATTTCATTTGTCTGCCATTATCTATTGTCTGTGTTACTTCACGGGGTATCTACCCGATTGCCTGGCATTATCTGTTGAGTGAGTGTTGTGCCGGAGGGCGGATTTCTGTGCTTATCTACACTAATTGTTTTGCATTTATTCGCATAACCGTTGAAAAAGTCATTTTCAAAAGAGGTTTGAACTGAGCTAAGATGTTTTCTAAATATTTCACAGTTTCACTGCTTTTTCTCAAGGGGTTTTATACTGCTTCTATACAGCATGATGATTTTCCTTACGTGATTTCTTGTTGCTCAGTTATTATTTACCTTTATTACTCACTGAGTTGGAGTACTCACTTTACTCCCTGCACCTCGTGTGCAGATGCAGGTATTTATCCACCCGTTAGCGGGTTTTGGCTGATCAGAGGCAGAGTTATAGGAGTTAGCGAGGTGACTGCCAGCGTCCGCAGCACCGTTTTCCTCTCTTTTGTTCATTATTTCGATTTTGTATATTTTAGACCTTGTAGTTGGATTTACACTCTAATAGATGCTCGTGACTTGTGACACCCCGATTAGGGCTGTGTTGGGTTATATTTCCGCTAATTAATATCATGGAATCATATTTAAACTGTTTATGAACTGTTTAACTGCTTAAAAGAGGTGTTCTGGAATGGTCTGGCTGGCCTTGTCTTCACAAAGGCGCCATCACGACCGGGGCGGAGTTTGGGTCGTGACAAGTTGGTATCAGATCCTAGGTTACTAGGTCTCACGAGTCATGAGCAGGTTTAGTAGAGTCCGGATCGGTACGGAGACGTTTGTATTTATCCTCGAGAGGCTGCAGAACCTTTAGGAAAAACTTCACCTTCCTGTAATCTTATCGTGCGTCCTTGATTCAGCTTGAAAAGTAACTCTTGAAATTCCTTCCACGCGTTCGTATGCGCGCATGAGCGCTCAGTATCAGATGTGCCTTGATGGCTTGTGATTCCCCGATCGAGGGGCGAGATGTAATCTCTATGAGTTTATGTTGGGCCAATCTGGAGGACTTGAGGCCAGATCTTTGCCTATGGCTTGAGCACCGAGGTGCTGACTGTGTGAGTAAGTGTTTTGAACTTATATGTTCGGTATTTTCCCTATTAGTGGAAGTGACGGCTGGATAGCCACGTGATGAGTATGTTAGTACTGCGAGATGTATCTATATGACTTGGAAGTGACGAGGAAGGTCTGCTGGATGATAGATGAACCATTAAGTGTTTGATTTCCATTGTGAGTGGATGTGTGGCCCCGAGTTATGGTCGCGTGAAGAACCTTTTCATGTTTTCCAATTGAGAGTGAAGTAAATTTTATGTTGCGGTACGAGTTCAGACTCAGAAAGACTAAGTAACTATGTAATGTGTATGACGGTGGAAGGTATACAGAATTGTTATATTGAGGCGAAGCAGGTGGGTTATCTCCTGCGGAGTGTTCTCAAGTGGCGTGATCCTTATGTGTATATTAGGAGATCTCATGTGCAAGTGAAAAGTACGTGTTGAAATTTGAAATTTCGGGTTCGCTTAAGAGAGTGGGCTTAACTGTTGCGGAGATGAATGCGAGATTTGCAGAAGATTTACCGCACTAAATGATCTGTGTTTTCACAAACTTAGAAATGATTTGAGTTTGATCTCACTATGGTATTGTGGCATCAATAGAGTAAAAGTGTTATGGGTTATTGAGTGCATCTTGATCTATGGCTTCGAGCCAAGTGGGGGAGTCTGCTGTGAGCAGTTAATTGCACAGTTAGGTGCTATGTTGGTTCCAGTTTGGGGCGTGCGAGTGAATTAGCTATGACTAGAGTAAAGGAAAATTTTGACAAAGGTTATATTATGCTTCATAGGGTATGAGAATCACGCAATGTCTAGAGTTGTTGTTGGTAAAGAATGCTCGGTGCATAGAGCAGGGAGTTGCTTGGTTGTATTGGGATGAGGATTTCATTCTGCGGTGTAGAAGTGCTAATGAGGCACGGGTGGTTCTATTCGTTGGGCCAGGTAAGTTGCAGTCTGAATAAGAGTGAATGACTTGCGAGAAGGTTCTAATGTGTTCAAGAGTCTGCATACATCAATTGAGTATTCTAATGTTACATATGCAGTTAGAAATTGTGTTTTCATTGGAAGAGGTCAAGACTTGTGGTATTCCTATGTTAATTATGGGATTCTACGTATCTGTATCAGGAAGGTAAAAGTAACGGATTTAGGTTCGCGGGTAGTTCTTCAGAGTAAAGTATTCTGGAATGTGGTGTTTCTAGGAATACTTGAGAGAGTATTCAGCGGCTTATGGGTCTCAGACAATGTAGTTTTATGCTTGGGTCTCGTATGGTGAGCCGGGTTGAGGAATTGTGGTGCGACAGCAAGAGAGAATATCAAGTTGAAAATGAATCAGGAGGAAATTTGGATAGATGGAATAGTTTGATAGTAGACCGAATCAGCATGGTAAGGATATGGTTAATTCTTTGTGTGTGTTTGAGGTAATGAGTTCGTACAGGTATTTTGCAGCAAAGCTCTTGGGTTTTGACGGCTTGCTTAGCTTGGTCTAGTTAGAAGGATTCAGCCCTGGCAGTTTAGTTTGTGCAAATGGAATTGGGAGAGAGTTCTTGTTAGGTTTTATCGTGGTTTGGAGATGTATATTTTCTACGGGCATGCGGAGCATGGGATGGGTAGTGATTTTTCTTCTAGATGGGACCAATGGAAAAGTTCTTAACTAGTTGAGTGCGTAGGTGTCAGTGGCTCGGAAGGGAGATAAAGTTTTCATGTTATCCTCGGATGGTATGTTATATGCGGTATGTTGTGGAGGATCGAGACTTGCGTGTGTTAGGCTACAGTTCAGTTCTGAAAGGGAGTTCATAAAACTCTTGAGCAGCGGGTAGCCTCAGATAGTTAAGGGAATGATATTTCTAATTGGAAGTGATTTGACGATAGTATATGTTCAGAAAAAGGGTAATGTGATTAAACTGATGATACTACGGTAGTATTGCGGCACTTTCTTGTTGGATCGACTGGTGGTATTCGGGTTTGCTTGGTGGCACAGGGAAATTTTAGCGTATCTATCGTGGAATGATTGGGTATTAAAGGTGTGCATGTGTTCGGACGGCGAAATTGGGATCGGATATGATGATTCATGTGCCGTGTGTATGTGGAGATGGAAGTTCTCATGTGCAGGCTATGATGTGGTTGTAGATCGTGTGTATCGGCACTGTTTAGCAACTACCGGGATTTGGAGGCCCGAGTGGATCCTTCTTTGCTTGGTATGTTAGATTTTGGATATGATATTGAGGTGTAGACTGGTTGTCTCAGTGTTGGGTTATTCTGGACTATTGCGCTATGGGCTATGCCGGAAATGCCACGGGATGAGTGGCAAGGTGCGTTGGGTTATGTTCTAGTAGAGTGGGTTATATTCCAAGGGCCCAGTGGAAGGCTGGGAAGGACTGTTTTTTTTTCTTAATTGGGCCTTCGTGATGGATGTCAGTGCAGAAGTTTTTACCATGGATTCAGTTCCAGTGTTGAAGGACCTTCGGATGTGTTTCTTGTGGCCGGGCATGTCGCCGGGCGAGGTTGTGGATTTCCGTATTGATTTGGTGCCTGGCACCGTATTGTACGGCTCCGGCAGAAGTTGTAGTAGTGGGAGTAGCAGCTTCAGGCTTCCTTGTTAATGAATTCGTTGGCAGGCCAATGTGGACGCGTGTTCTAGCTTGAGTCGGCTTGGTTGGCCCCAAATTATATTGTTGGGGGATAGGTTAATTCGACCGTTGTTGGGCTTGTTAGTGATCTGGGGAGATCTATGAGTTGCTTTTCTGTGTTGTGAGATGTTATGATTTGTTGGTTAGGGGCACATGTGGTGCGGTTCTATTGGGGATTCATAGGGGAAGTCGAGCGGGAAGAGAAATTGGGTGTTGCTCAGTGAATGGAGTATCGGTTATGACCTATCGGGTTGCGTGGTATATATTATTTCTCTCACCGTGGGTATGATGATGCGCTTTGGTTTCAGACGTCAAATGGTGCGTGGTTGTCGCTTTCAAGCATAGTGACTTGAGGTGTTTCAGGTGGAGCAGTGTTTGGATAGGATCGTGCATTGCCGCGAAGCTATGTGGAGATATGATCTTGCGGGATAGATTCGTGTGTTCTATTATATGATGTGAGACGGATTCCCAGCCTTGTGTAGTGAGGGTACTGGTGAGCTTGAGGTACAGCTCTTTCAATTGTGTCATTTTCATGATTTGAGTATGTTCGGATTGTTGCTTATTGGTGCGCGTAGTTATACAGGTTGTGGCTTAGACTGTATTGATGTGTCATGTCACCAGGGTGGTGTGTTTGGTCAGAAGAGATCATTGGGATCATTAATGAATACAAACGGATTCGATTTCAGCATGTTTGATGGGTAAGTATCGAGGTTCGGTTCAAAATTTGCTATGGTAATTGCCAGAGGAGAAATGGCCTCATGAATGGTTGATCTGAGAAATGGTTAGGGTTTATTGCGTGTTTCATTTATCGTTGGAAGTATATGAAAGTGTTGGAATGAGACTTTAGCTAATAAGAGGTTTTCTATTGGTATTTGGTTGTTGTAGGCAGCTGCTGTGAATGGAAGTTATCGCTGCATGTGTTTGAGTTATGTGGTATATCATATAATTGCACCTGAGGTTGCAGGCATGGGCTATACTGCTGGTTCGGGACTATTCAGAGTATAGGTGTGAGGTTCTGATCGTATTGATGGTTTCAGAAGTGAAAGTGTGGTTCTAGGGTTTATGGATTAGGATGGATTGTGAAATTTCAGCTACGTTGTGTTATCGGACCTATATGAGATAGGGTGACGTGGGATCACCCCCGGGTATATGTATGGTAAGGTTATTCAGCGAGTGTTTGGCTTTTAGAACAACTCTGGGTACGTTCGAGGACGAACGTGTGTTTAAGTGGGGGAGGATGTAACGACCCGACCAGTCATTTTGAGCTTTTGCACTTCGATCGCCAGTTCCCGGGCATGACTTGCCCCGTGTAATGAATTATGACTGATGTAGATCGTTGGGTTTGGTTTTCAGGAAAATCGGAATGAAATTTAAATAACAGTTCTCAGTTGTAGCTTTGAATTTGAAAGGTTTGACCAAGAGTTGACTTATTTGTATATGAGCTCGGATCGGAGTTTTATGATTTGGTTAGCTTCGTTAGGTGATTTATGACTTAGGAATGTGATCAGAATTTATTTTGGAAGTCCGTGGAAGGATTTGGCTTGAATTGGCAAAGTTAGTATTTTGGCGAATTCCGGTTGATAGGTGAGATTTTGATCCGAGAGAAGGAATGGAATTCCGAGAGTTGTTGTAGCTTTGTTATGTGATTTGGGATGTGTGTGCAAAATTTCAGGTCATTCGGACGTGGTTTGGTTGGGTTTTTTTTATCAAAAGCATGTTTCGGAAGTTTTTGGAAAACTTAAGCTTGAATTCGATGTGAATTGATGGTTTTCGTGTTGTGTGAGGTGTTTTGATGATTGGAACAAGTTTGAATGAGGTTTTAGGATGGGTTGGTACTTTTGTTTGAGGTCCCGGGGGCCTCGGGTGAGTTTTGGGTGGTCGATCGGACCAATCTTGGCATTTTGGAGTTGCAGATTCTGCTGTCTTGATGTTTCAGAGTGTTTGTGCTTCGCGATCGCGGGTGTGGTGTCGTGATCGCGTAGAAGCAAATTGGGAGGCAGGAATTCTGTTCTCTGCTTCGCGTTAGAGTGTTCGCGATCGCGGAGTATTAGTTGGTGGTGCTTCGCGTTCGCACAAGGTATTTCGCGTTCGCGTATAAGAGTTTGGGGGTCCTCTGTTATTGCCCTTCGCGTTCGCGTATAATGTGACGTGTTCGCATAGCTTTGACAGTGGACAACATCGCATTCGCAGGGCTCTAATCGCGTTCGCATAGAGTTATTTTGAGAGGCCGGGTTTTTGTGCTTCGCGATCGCGTAGAAGGAATTGCAGGAGCTGGGCAGTGAGTTTATAAACATTTCATCCGCGAGTTTTAGTCATTTTTCCACCATTGTTGAGTATTTTGAGAGCTCTTTGGGAGAAACTGAAGAGGGATTCGAGGAGGATTGATTGGAGGTAAGTTCTATGAACCAAAAACGTGATTATATTGTGAAATTAACCTAGAAATTCATAGAAATTTAACTACAAGTGGAAGAACTAGGGCTTGGGATTTTGAGATTTTAAATTGGGATTTGAAAGGCCATTTGAGGTCGGATTTGAGAGTTTTTGATATGTATGGACTCGTGGCGAGATAAGGAATCTAATGATGTGAAAATTTCTGAGTTTCGAGAAGGGGGCCCGGGGCTCGGGTTTTGCTAATTTCGGGATTTGTGTCCGTTGTTGATTGTTTTCGCTTGGTCTTTGCTCCCTTAGCATATTATGACGTATCGCTCTGTTTTTGGATAGATTCGACGCGCGTGGAGGCCGGTTCGAGAGGCAAAGGCGTCGCGAGCTAGATGTTTAGCCGGTTCGAGGTGAGTAATGATTGTAAATGATATTGTGAGGGTTTGAAACCCCGGATTGCACATCGTAGTGCTATATTGAGGTGACTTGCAAGCCGGATAGCGAGCGTGGGGTAAAGCACCGTTGGGGATTGTGACTTGGTCCGTCTGATTGTTGATTTTACTGTGTAATTGATTGAAACTTATTTGTTATCATCATGACATGGGCTGATTGCCATATTTGGGCTTCGTGCCAGCTATTTGAACCCCTTCGGGGATGGTCGTTGATATTTCCTCACTGTTTTGATTTTATACTTGAACTCAGTCATGTATTTTTTTTTTCACTGTTTTCAAAACTCAGCCAAGTTTACTTGCTTTAACACTTGAAATGATATTTCCAATAATATTTTGGGCTGAGCATCATGTTTATTATTGCCCGAGTGGCTTATGTGATTTTGTTGACTGAGTTAGGCCGAGGGCCTGTATTATGAGGATACTTTTGGATCGGGCTGCACGCCGCAGCAATATATATATATATACGGATCGGGCTGCACGCCGCAGCAGTGTTATACTGGTACTGGTATGAGGCCAAGGGCCTAGATTTTATGCCACGAGATGGCTTGATATTGCGCTTGGGCCGTAAGGGGCCCCTCCCGGAGTCTGCACACCCCCAGTGAGCGCCGTTGACGATAAATGGATCGGGCTGCACGCCGCAGCGATATGTGGATCGGGCTGCACGCCGCAGCGGTACTAGTACTGTTTTGTGTGTTTACTTTATTTCATTTGTCTGCCATTATCTGTTGTCTGTGTTACTTTACGGGGTATCTACCCGATTGCCTGGCATTATCTGTTGAGTGAGTGTTGTGCCCGAGGGGCGGATTTCTGTGCTTATCTACACTAATTGTTTTGCATTTATTCGCATAACCGTTGAAAAAGTCATTTTCAAAAGAGATTTGAACTGAGCTAAGATGTTATCTAAAGATTTCACAGCTTCACTGCTTTTTCTTAAGGGGTTTTATACTGCTTCTATACAGCATGATGATTTTCCTTACGTGATTTCTTACTGCTCAGTTATTATTTACCTTTATTACTAACTGAGTTGGAGTACTCACTTTACTCTCTGCACCTCGTGTGCAGATGCAGGTATTTATCCACCCGTTAGCGGGTTTTGGCTGATCAGAGGCAGAGTTATAGGAGTTAGCGAGGTGACTGCCAGCGTCCGCAGCACCATTTTCCTCTCTTTTGTTCATTATTCCGATTTTGTATATTTTAGACCTTGTAGTTGGATTTACACTCTAATAGATGCTTGTGACTTGTGACACCCCGATTAAGGCTGTGTAGGGCTATATTTTTGCTAATTAATATCATGGAATCATAATTAAACTGTTTATGAACTGTTTAACTGCTTAAAACAGGTGTTCTGGAATGGTCTAGCTGGCCTTGTCTTCACGAGAGGCCCCATCACGACCGGGCGGAGTTTGGGTCGTGACAAGTCAAAGCTGTCTTGAGCTTCTGAAAGCTCTCCTCGCACTCTTCCGTCCACTGGAACGGAGCACCCTTCTGGGTCAGTCTGGTCATAGGTGCTGCAATAGATGAAAACCCCTGAACAAATCGACGGTAATAATCCGCCAAGCCAAGAAAACTGCGGATCTCTGTAGCTGAGGATGGTCTGGGCCAACTCTGCACGACCTCTACTTTCTTCGGATCCACCTGAATACCCTCTCTCGAGACCACGTGACCCAAGAACGCCACGGAATCCAACCAAAACTCACATTTCGAGAACTTAGCATACAACTTCTTTTCTCTCAAGGTTTGGAGCACTGTCCTCAGGTGCTGCTCATGATCCTCCCAACTCCGGGAGTATACCAGAATGTCATCAATAAGAACAATCACGAAGGAATCAAGATATGGCCGAAAAACACTGTGCATCAGGTACATGAAGGCTGTTGGGGCGTTAGTCAGCCCCAATGACATAACAAGGAACTCGTAATGACCATACCGAGTCCTGAAGGCAGTCTTCGGGATATCTGGCTCCCGAATCTTCAACTGATGATAGCCTGAACGCAAGTCAATCTTAGAAAACACACAAGCACCCTGTAACTGATCAAACAGGTCATCAATACGAGGCAAAGGATAACGGTTCTTCACTGTCACCTTGTTCAACTGGCGATAATCAATACACATACGCATTGAACCATCCTTCTTCTTCACAAATAAGATAGGAGCACCCCAAGGTGATACACTGGGCCGAATGAAACCCTTATCAAGTAATTCCTGCAACTGCTCCTTCAACTTAGGAGGAGCCATACGGTACGGAGGGATAGAAATGGGCTGAGTGCCCGGCAACAGATCAATGCCAAAATCAATGTCTCTATCGGGCGGCATGCCCGGAAGATTAGCTGGAAACACATTAGATAATTCCCGTACTACTGGGACTGAATCAACAGAAGGAGTATCCATACTGACATCTCTCACATAAGCTAGATACGCATCACAACCTTTCTTAACCATACGCTGAGCCTTAAGGAAAGAAATAACTCTACTGGGAGTGTGACCTAAAGCACCCCTCCACTTAACACGTGGTACACCTGGTATAACCAGTGTCACGGTTTTGGCGTGACAATCAAGAATAGCATAATGGGGCGACAATCGGTCCATACCCAAGATAATGTCAAAATCAACGATGCTGAGCAATAATAAATCGGCTCTGGTCTTAAAACCACTAAGAGCAACCAAACACGACCGATAAATGCGGTCCACGACAAGAGAATCTCCCACAGGAGTAGAAACATAAACAGGGGAACTCAAAGAATCCCGAGGTACACCCAAATGCGGAGCAAAATAAGAATACACATAAGAATAAGTGGAGCCTGGACCGAATAGAACCGATGCATCTCTGTGACAGACCAAAATAGTACCTGTGATGATAGAATCGGAGGCGACAGCCTCAGTACGGGCAGGAAGAGCATAGTATTTGGCCTGGACTCCCCCTCGAGGGCGACCTCTACCACCCCGACCTCCACCTCTAGCTGGCTGGGCCGGTGGGGTGGCAACTAGGGCTGGGACCATAGCCTGAGAACTCTGCGGGGCGCGCTGTGGCTGAGGAGTCTCGGGAGGTGCAGCCCTCCCAAGTCTAGGGCAATCCCTCACCACATGACGGGTGTCACCACACTCAAAACAAGCTCTGAGTGGACGTGGCAGCTGTGACTGGCTCGGGCCAGGTATGCTGGACTGACCACTGGAAGTACCCCGCGCAGGAGGCGCACTAGACACTGGAGGTGCATAATAAGGCTCTTGAGGCCTAGGTGGGGCTGGAACACCACTGGCTGCTGGAAGAGCTGAATGAACGAGGCGACTCATATGACCCCTACCATGACGACCTGCAGCTGGGGCACGGGCACCAGAATAATGGCCCGACTCTCGAGACCTCTTGGCCTCCCTCTCATCTCTATCCTTAGTGTGCATACCCTCAATCCTCCTAGCAATGCTCACCACCTGCTGATAAGATATATCCATCTCTAACTCACGATCCATGCTAGACCTGATGCTGGGAATAAGTCCCTCAATAAACCGGCGAACCTTCTCGCGAACCGTAGAGACCAAAGCTGGTGCATGTCTAGCCAAGTCGGTGTAACGGACCGCATACTCCGAGACGGTCATAGTACCCTGGCGCAAATGCTCAAACTCCGCGCGCCAGGCGTCCCTAAGAATCTGGGGACATACTCCCTCGTGAACATCTCAGAAAATTGAGCCCAAGTCAGGGAAGCTGCCTCATCCGGACTGTCTAACTCATAAGCACGCCACCACTGATAGGCAGCTCCTCGAAGCTGGAAGGTAGTGAAGGAAACCCCGCTCGATCCTAATATGCCCATAGTACGAAGGATACAGTAGCACTCCTCAAGAAATCCAAGGGCATCCTCTAAGGCTAGTCCGCTAAAAGTCGGAGGCTGATACTTCTTGAACCTTTCAAGCCTCTTCTGCTCCTCCTCTGAAGCTACTGCCCTCTCCTCGGGCTGAGCTGGGGCTACCGGCTGTACAGGAATAGCCTCTGGAACCTAATCAATATGCACTCGCTGCTCAGGAGTGCGGGCGGCGGGAGTCTATGCTCCTCCCCCGGCCTGGGATGTAGCTGCAGCAAGGGGAAGCAACCCTGCCTAAGCTAGAGTGGTGTACATAGTCATAAACTGCGCCAAAGTCTCCTGGAGTGCTGGAGTAGTAGTAGCAGACGCATCAGGTATCTGGACTCCGGCCGGTACTGCTGGTGGTACCTCGGCGGCAGCTCACACGGGTGCTCTGGCTGCACCACGAGCGCATCCTCGACCTCTACCCCGGCCCCGGCCGCTGACGGCTCCCGTAGGGGGCACGAGTGCCTAATCATCCCGAGTAGCACGTGTCCTCACCATCTGTGAGAGAATAGAAGACAGAAGTTTAGAATTGTGATATCAAAAATCTCGCACGACAAGGAAATCAAACGAAGCGGAATTTTCCTAACAGTTACATAGCCTCTCGTAGATAAGTACAGACGTCTCCTTACCGATCAGCGAGACTCTAATAAATCGATCTGTGATTCATGACTCCTATGAACCTAGAGCTCTGATACCAACTTGTCACGACCTCGGTTCGCCCTCCGTGAACCATCGTGACGGCACCTAGTCTCTACGACTAGGTAAGCCTAAAATGCGGAAAATAAACCAAATTTGCGGAAGAAAAATAAGTTAAAACAGAGATAGAGTAAATAAATAATGTTTAAGAGTGCCGCCCGGCATACACAACATTAACTCTCAAAACTAATACATGTTCCCAAAACCCGAGAACCCATGAATCACAAGCTACGAATATAGTAAAATGCTCTAACTCCGGAAAAGTCTACATCAACAGTAAGGATAGAAGGTCTAATCACTATAAGAGAGAATGGAGAGAGACTCCCCGGTCTGCGGACGCGGCAGATATACCTCGAAGTCTCCTTAAAATCGCCTCGCCTCAAGGATGGTAAGTCTGAGTAGAGGTACCTGGATCTGCACATGAAAAACATGCGCAGGAAGGGCATGAGTACACCACAGCGGTACTCAGTAAGTGCCAAGCCTAACCTCGGTCGGGTAGTGACGAGGAAGTTCAGGGCCCTACTGAGATTAAATAATAATAAAAAGTTCGACAGTGTAGATAAGAGCAGTATAAATAAGTGCAACAGTAAAAATATCACAGGATGTAAGATAACTACAACTGATACAGAGGCAAAATAAACACAAGGATAATAACCGGGGATCTCTCAGTATCCCGAGGATCTCTTAGTATCCTCAATATATACCAGGGATCTCTTGGTATCTTGAGGATCTCTTGGTATCCACAATATATGCCAGGGATCTCTTGGTATCCCGAGGATCTCTTAGTATCCTCAATATATGTGCTAGGGCGGTATCCCGCACCTCAGCTCGATCATGAATACGTACGGCGGTCTCCCAGGATGCCTTCCCGTAGCCCCAAAATAAACGCACAACAATAGCAAAAAAGAATTACTCAAATTAAGCTCAATTTCATACCATGGCAAACAGATAATTCTAACCTAGCATACTTCACGTAATACAATTAAGGCAAATAGAGCAATTTAGTCAATTAGACATGCTTCTCTAGACTAACAGCAGGCTAAACTCCCAAATAGTGTAAGCAAGAAAAAGGAAGAACACAATTTAAGGCTAGTTTTAATGAAAAACCGGATTTCCAACAATTAGCACAAGTACGCACTCGTCACCTCACGTACAAGGCATTTCAATTATCACAATATCAATCCTAATGGGAAATATCCCCCACACAAGGTTAGACAAGCCACTTACCTCGAACCGGCTTAATAATCAACCCGAGACCACGTTCTTGCCACGAGTACTCGACTCCAAATGGCCCAAATCTATTCAATTCAATTGCATAATGTAAATAACACTTCAAGTAACTGATTCTACAAAGAAATTCTAAGCTAATACGCGAAATTAGGTAAAATGACCAAAACGCCCCTCGGGCCCACGTCTCGGAATCGGGTAAAATTTATATTTCTAGAATCCTCACACTCTCACGAGTTCGTACATACCAAGAACACTGAAATCGGAGTCCAAATGACCCCTCAAATTTTCACTTTAAAGTCTCTTAATCTCAAGCCCTAATTCTTCAATTTTAGGCCTAGATTCCATGGTTTACTAGGTAGATTTCACATTAGAAACGAGTTTTAAGACCAAGAATCTTACCTCCAAGTGATTCCTCTCGAATCCCTCTTCAATCCCCCTTCAAGAGCTCCAAAAACGATTAAAAATGGTGGAAATAAACCCCCAAAGTCGCGGAACCTCTTTTAAAACATTTCTGCCCAGCTGTTTTCGCATCTGCGGACTTGGGACCGCTTCTGCGGTGTCACGACCCTAGTTCACCAACCGTGAACATGTCATGACGGCACCTGGTCCCCATGACCAGGTAAGCCTAACATTTGCGAAAATGTAATAAGTGCGGGAAAATAGATAAAATCAAATCAAATATCTAAAGGAAACTGTACTGAAAGCCGCATGGGAAGTACAACTCAACATCACAAGTCTAAAACAATTCCCAAAACCCGGAAACTCACAAATCACAAGCTAAGGGATACATAAGAGGCTCTGACTCAAGAATATCTATACAAAGGAGAAATACTGAAATAGCTATACTTATTACAGAAAGCTGGAAAGGGACTCCTCGGTCTGCGAACGTAGCAGATATACCTCGAAGTCTCTACCGATACACCTCCTTCCAAGGCTGACAGAACTGAGTGGGAGTACCTGTATCTGCACAACAAAAATGTGCAGAAGAGTAGCATGAGCACACCACGGCGGTGCCCAGTAAGTATCAAGACTAACCTCGGTGGAGTAGTGACGAGGAACAGTCAAGGCACCTACCGGCCAATAAACAGTATAATCATAGGAATAATGGAGATGACATATAAATATGTAAAGACTGCATGAATGACCAAGAATGCTACAAATCACAATAAGGGAAAAAATACAACAAGTAACAACGAGAATATAATAAATGAGGATAGGAAATGACGGCAGAATCACAATCCAAATCCTAAGGTCACAACACAGCAATGGGAAAACAAGTCAATAACTCATATCCTACAATGATGTTCACAAAGGTCTTATCCAACTCTTCCACAATTTCGCCAAGTCTCGAACAAACCACAACTCGCGAAGACCCAGCATCTGAAATCTAACAATTGGCATCCTATGCCCCATCAATCTCATGGTCATACCGACAACTAACTGGCTAACTAGGGCCACTCTCACAAATATAATGGATAAACGAGGGCGTACCTCCACCCTTAGCAAAATCAGGAGGAATTCATCTCTAAAAGGAGTATTCAACTACGTATATGCTTGTGCAAGTGTTTTTAACAAGAATTCTACCAACCAGAAAACATGAAAAGGAGAACGGACCGCACGTACGAATGTTTCCTCACAACTTCCAAGCGATAAAGCTCATACCAGTAAACAACCCACAATCACATTATTAAACAAATAGGGATGCCTTCACAGGCCGTCACAATTCTCTACAATTATCCCCTGACAAAGCCCACCTTATTTCGCCACGTGTGCAATTAATAACATAATAAGCACCGCCTTATTTCGCCACACGTGCATCACAATGTTCCCACCTTATTCCGCCACATGCGCAACCCACATATAAGCATATAACACATCCCGCCTTATTACGCCGCATGTGCAAAACATCAATAACAACAATAGCACGGCAAAGACCTCGTGCAACCCTTCAACAACAACCGCACGGCAGAAACCTCGTGCATCACTATACCAACAACCGCACGGCAGAAACCTCGTGCATCACAATATCAATAACCGCACGGCAGAAACCTCGTGCATCACAGTATCAACAACCGCACGGCAGAAGCCTCGTGCATCACAATATCAACAAATGACAATATATACAGAAATAAAGCAAGAGAATCAACTCAAGAGATTCCGTTCACCAAAAGATGGTACAACTAACGTACAAGTAAATAACTGTAACGGAGAAAATACTAAGCGCAATAAGGACAACTCAACAAGGGAGAAATAATACGAAACAACGATTCCATAATACTCAGTTCTACAACAAGGAAGTTAACATGGATCAAATAATTACAATTAAGGAGGTATCGACTAAACATAGGATATCTAACTTCTTCCCAATTAAGACCAATTAATTACACGAGAGATAGAAATAATGCTTTTCAGATAGAGACAAGCAGTTAGGAATGATAATGTGACTACAGAAGGGCAAATGTCTACAGTTAAACAAGTAAAAGTCATTTAGGCATTAAGAATAACCAAAAAGGGCATATAAATTCCAAGTAAGTCATGTAGAGGTGGAACTAATAACAGGGAACTCAATCGTATCAAGAACAACTTCACATTCGGTGATTACAAGTACCTAAGAGCTTAAAAGGGCAATTTTCCACAAATAAATCCGAGCACACACTCGTCACCTCGCGTACAGGGAATACAATCAACAAAGAGACTCAAATCCTAAGGGGGAGTCCCCCATACAAGGTTAGGCAAGATACTTACCTCGAACCGGCTAAAATCAACTAGCAACCACATACTTGCCACGAGTATTCGACTCCAAATGGCCCAAATCTATTCAATTAAATCACACATTATAATTAACATCTCAAGCAACAGATTCTACTATTTAATTCAAAGCTAAAGCGCGAAATTAGACAAAATGACCAAAACGCCCCTCAGTCCAATGTCTCGGAACCGGATAAATTTAGCATTTTCAGAACCCTCGTACTCTCACGAGTCTAACCATATAAAAATCTCTCAAATCGGAGGTCAAACACCCCCTCAAAACTCAATAATTCGGTCTATGAAGTTCTACCCATTTTTCATCAAAAATCTGAAATTAAAGGATGAAATTAAGAGGAGATTCATGGAAATTGGTCTAAGTCGAGTGAGAATTACTTACCCAAGTTGCCCAGGTGAAAATCCCTTCAAAAATCGCCAAGGACCGAGCTCTAGAAGTCAAAGAATGTGATAAAAAGATAAAACCCTCGAATTTGGGATTTAATTCTGCCTGCCCAGCGATTTGTTCATCGCGATCGCGGAACAAAGGTCGCGATCGCGTAGAGGAATTTGAGAAGGCCCAGAAAATATACATCGCGAACGCGATGACAGGAACGCGAACGCGGAGAAGAGGAAGACATTGCTTCGCGATCGCGTAACCATGAGTGCGAACGCGTTGAAGGAATACCAAAGTCCTGAGATTGCTCTATGCGAACGCGGGATCTGAGATGCGATCGCGAAGTAAGGAAAATTATACCCTCGCGATCGCGGGAGAGGCTTCGCGATCGCATAGAAGGATATCAGAAGCAGCAGTTCAGCAGTTCAAAAATAGAAGAAAAGGATCCGTAGCCCACCCGAAACACACCCGAGGCCCCCGGGACCCCGACTAATCACGCACACAAGTCACATAACTTAACACGGACTCGCTCAAAGTTTCAAATCACATAAAACAACATCGAAACGACGGATCAAACCAAAAATCAAGCTTATGAACTTCCAAATCTTCAAAATACGCTTTCGATCAAAAACCTAACCAAACCACGTCCGAATGACCTAAAATTTTGCACACACATCCCAAATGACATGACGGAGCTACTGCAACTTCCGAAATTCCATTCCGACCCTCGGATCAAAATCTCACTATCGGACCGGAAACTTCAAAAAATTCAAACTTCGGCATTTCAAGCTTAAATTAGCTACGGACTTCCAAAATACATTCCGAACACGCTCCCAACCCCGAAATCACCTAACGGAGCTAACGGAACCATCGGATTTCCATTCCGAGGTCGTCTTCACACTGTTCTGATTACGGACCATTTTTCAACTCTTAAGCTCTCATTTAGGGACTAAGTGTCCCAAAACTCTCCAAAACTCAACACCGAACGTCCCGGCAAACCAAAATAGCAGAAATGAACTTAGGGAAACAGTTAATGGGGGATCGGGGCGTGAATTCTAAAAACGACCGGTCGGGTCGTTACATGCGGTCCCGCATTTGCGGAACAATGGTCGCATCTGCGACTTTTCACTTAAGGCAGAGATTCCGCATCTGCGACTCCCTTTCCGCAGATGCGGTACCGCTCTTGCGGAAATTCCACCGCTTATGCGGTTCCTGCTGAACTTCCCCATTCCCGCTTCTGTGGCCACTGAGACGCTTCTGCGGCGCCGCACCTGCGGAACCCAAACCGCAGGTGCGGTTATGACAGATACCAGCAGCTTCAGCTGCTTCAAACCATTCCAAAACCTCCCGTCAACCGTCCGAAATCATCCCGAGATCCCCGGGACCTCAACCAAAGGCACCAACAAGTCTAATACCACTGTCCAAACTTGTATCAATCCTTAAAACACCTAAAACAACATCGAAACCTCAAATTAACCATGGATTCAAGCCTAAGAACTCCAAATTTCTAAAATACGCGTTCGATCAAAAAGTCTATCAAACCTCGTCCGAATGACCTGAAATTTTGCACACACGTCAGATTCAACACTACGGAGCTATTCCAACTTCCGAAATTCCATTCCGACCCTCGGATCAAAATCTCACTATCGAACCGGAATTTCAAAATTCTATCTTTCGGCCTTTCAAGCCTAAATTAGCTACAGACCTCCAAAATACAATCCGATCACGCCCCTAAGCCCGAAATCACCCAATGGAGCTAACAGAATCATTGGAATCCCATTCCGAGGCCGTCTTCACACTGTTCCGACTACGGTCAAATTTCCAAAACTTAAGCTCTCATTTAGGGACTAAGTGTCCCAAAATTCTCCGAAACTCAAAGCCGAACATCCCGACAATTCAAAATAGAAGAAATAAACACAGGGAAAGCAGTTAACAGGGGATCGGGGCGTAAATTCTAAAAACGACCGGCCGGGTTGTTACAAATTGTTATCCGATTTTAAGGGTAAATATTATTATAATATAATAATATTAATTTTTAATATTTAAAAGACTGTTGTATGTGCTCACGTCAATTGATTTACAACAATATTTTTTTCTTATATATAATTTTTAAATGATTTTAAGTTTTACTCTTTTATGTAAATAATTAACTGAACATCTATGTACATACCATCTGTTTGCAACACATGCACGTAGATGGTAACTCTTCCAACCGTTAAAATGATTATGCAATTCAAGGAACAGTACTTTTTATTATTTGCAAAGAGAGAGAATTTAGGGATAATGCACAAAATCTTCCCCGACCTATGATCATATTACCAACTACACATTTTTTTTTTTCGGGAGTCCTATTACCTCCCTGAACTATTTTAAAATGTAATAAACACCACCCTAAGTGCTGACGTAGCATAGAGAGTGTGCACACTCTCTTAAAGGCAAGTGGAAGTTACAAAAATAATTTTAAAATTGATTAACAGGTACAAGTATCATCTTTTGATTGGACATTACATGATTAATTACATCTAATTAATTAGTCTCCTTCGCTTCTAAACCTCTTCTCGCACGAACAAGGGGGACATCGTTTCAACAACAAAATGCCGGAGCGAAAATCTAACACAACACAAAATGAACCCAGAAATCAAAAGCAGATATGTTTAATAACAGAAATAGAGCTACAATTAGAGGGAGCAACAAGCATGATTCAGTAAGAACCTACAAACAGTCAAAACGGTCAACAACAATGGAGTTTCGCCAAAGCAAAGGGTCTTCGTCGGAGTTTCGTTCTCCGGCCAGATCTGATAATATCAAACAAGTATTTTATAAAACCCATTAAATGAAGTTTTTGCCTTTTGGCCGGATATGGTAATGAAGGTCTGCAAATAGGAAAATAAGGAAGAAGGAGAAAACGGTGAAAAAAAGTTTTTAAGTAAGAAATACACATTTTAGGCGCGTGTATTTCACCACTTTGCACGCATCTGGTTGTAGCTTTTTAAGCAGTGACGGATCCAGAATTTTAAAGTGATAGGTGCTCGCCGATAAAAAATCCGAAAGAAGAGGAAAAATGAGTTTAGTTGTGGGTGCTCATTATATATTTATCTAACTATTTTTATAATTGCCTATATAAATTTACTAAATCTGGTTAAAAGTAATGGGTGCTCAAGCACCCATAAGTGTCCATGTACATCCGCCACTATTTTTAAGGTGTAAATAATTTTACTTTAAAATAGTTCAGGAGGGTAATAGGACCCTCGAAAAAAAAGGTGTGTAGTTGGTAATATGGTCATAAATCGGGGAGGATTTTATGCATTATCCCGAGAATTTAAACAAAGAAATTACATACTTTATCTTAAAAAATGACCAGCCCAACCCGACCCGACAAGAGTATGAAGATGGTATGGCCCAAATGCCCTTCCCTCCGGGGAAGTGCACGGTTAGCCACTAATAACACATGTATTTACTTTTAAGCCACTGTTTAAAATGTCTTTAGTCTTTAGCCACTGCTTTAATAAACTTTAACTGCCCGGACAAAATTACCCTTCTGCTCATGTCCTTAACTTTTGAACTTAACTTCAGGACTATATGTCCTTAACTTTTGAACTTGTAACTCTAAGTTCAGGACTTCAGGATTACATGTCCTTAACTTTTGAACTTGGAACTCTAAGTTCAGGACTTCAAGACTACATGTCCTTAACTTTTGAACTTAACTTCAGGACTTCAGGACTACATGTCCTTAACTTTTGAACCTGTAACTGTAAGTTCAGGACCAAGTGTCCTTAACTTTTGAGCTTGTTAGTCTAAGTTAAGGACCTATTGTCCTTAACTTTTGGGCTTCTTAGCCTAAGTTCAGGACCTATTGTCCTTAACTTTTGAGCTTGTTAGTCTAAGTTCAGGACTTTAGGACCTATTGTCCTTAACTTTTGAACTTGTAACTGTAAGTTCAGGACTTATTGTCCTTAACTTTTGGGCTTCTTAGCCTAAGTTCAGGACTTCAAGACCTATTGTCCTTAACTTTTGAGCTTGTTAGTCTAAGTTGAGGACTTCAGGACCTATTGTCCTTAACTTTTGAACTTGTAACTGTAAGTTCAAGACCTATTGTCCTTAACTTTTTGGCTTCTTAGCCTAAGTTCAGGACCTGTTGTCCTTAACTTTTGAGCTTGTTAGTCTAAGTTCAGGACTTCAAGACCTATTATCCTTAACTTTTGAACTTGTAACTGTAAGTTCAGGACCTATTATCCTTAACTTTCATCTTGAAATTTAGGAAACTTCTGGTTCTTAATTAAGATCTCTTGTTTACCTTATTTCTTTTTTTAATTGCTACTAATTAAGACTCTACTTTAGAGTATGTTCTAGACCAAAGAAAACATAAACTACAAACCAAGTAGCAAACCGGATAGAAAAACTTGAGATTTCTTAAGAGTGCAGTATCTCTCATTTGGTGGATGTTGAATTGTATAGTCTGTCACCTAATCCCCAAGAAAGAGAGAGAGAGGGAAGTGGGTTGGCTAGTGAGATGATCTCACCTAATCGATCTCGAGGAGGAGAAAAGGAACGAAGAGCAAGGACTGAAGCGAAGAAGATGTGCTAGGCCAAGGCGGGGTCAAGAGATAGAAGAAAGGGTAACACCGTGTTTATATTAATTTTAATAGATGAGTGGCTAGTTTTAATGCTGAATAAAAAATAAATACTACTTTAAAAAGTGGCTAACCACGACAATTTTTACCTTCCCTCCAAAGTAGAATCCCCAGCTTTTGCCTGGACACTACTTCGATAAGTATACTTTACATACGTTTTCGTACTGTCATACATTATTAGTCGGTGAATAAACGAAGAACCTAAGCCAAAACCAGAACTTCTCTTTGCGGCGAAAATGGCGAACGTGGAGGAGGCAGTGGATTTCGAGCCAGAGGAAGACGATCTGATGGACGAAGACGTTGACGCTTCGTCGCCTAGGGCTACCATTCCTAAGCTTAAATCAGCCATTACTGGCGGCGGCTCTTCTGCTTCTAAGAAAACCAAAGGCCGTGGTTTCCGTGAAGAAGCTGCTGAGGCTGAACGCAATGCTCGCCTCTCTGCTCGATTTGATTCTCTCGACACCGATGGTGGCCCTGGACCTGAACGCTGTTAGTTTCCCCTTTCCTAATCTTTTATCTAACACTATCAAAATTACTACTTACACTTTTCTGTCTTTTGTTTAAATATTTTATCCAAGTAAAGGGAAAATGTTGCAGTAGGTTGATAATTCGTCTAATTTTTAGTTTGGCTAGGGACTTGTATTTAGAGAACCTCTAGTACTAGGAAGTTTATAATTTCAACAGGTAGAAGGTTCTATATGGGTGTAATTTTGTTCTATGGTTAGGATTTTCTGTCCGGAGGTTGACAGGCCGGGTAATGTAAAAATCCTTTGAGGAGACGTTTTAGCCTGGTTAAAGACTTGTATTTAGAGAATCACTAGGTTTAGAATACCCTAATTTCACACTGGACTAAGTTTAGAGAATCTTTAGGTTAGAGACCAAATCAATTGTAGTCAAAGCTCCCAAGCTACATCGATCAAATCCAGTGTAGATCCCACACCCTCACCCATATTTGAATGTGGCCCATTGATAAGAGAAATATCATGTATAAATTAAATTGTCAAATTTAAATTTTAAAACTAAATAATAATAAAAAAGGAACGAACAATGAAAAGGCTTGGTACAGAAGTTTAATTTATACTTTTAGCAAAGAAGGTCCATAGGAGTTGAAGAGGAAAGCTCAAAACTTGAAAAAGAAAAAGAAAGAAAGATCATGCGTACACTATTTCAAATGCAAAGTGGCATCTGCCATTTGCCAAATCAAAAGAATGGTTACACATGAGAAAATTTAATGCACATTTTTTTTAAAATAAGGAGCCACTTGCCAAATTGGAGAAGAGAGACCATGAGCAGCATTTTAAGCACAACATTTGCAACTTGCCAACTTGGAGAAAAGTTGTCATGAGCACTAATTTGAATAAAGCCGATTGCAATTTGCAACTTGCCAAAATTTGAGATACGCCATGATCCATTATTCTCCCAACACAAGAAAAGTTACTACATACTCGAGCTAGTACTACTAAAAGAAATATTTTTGACCATTAAATAAGAAAATAGAAAGAAATATTCAAGTGAATAATTCTCCCTATTTAATTAAAAGGCTGGAACTAGAATAATTTCAAAACATTGAATTACTAAAGTAACTCAGGGAAAAGACTTCTGAAGAAGGAGAAATTTCAACTGTATTTGCTAGCTTCTGCTCCTCTGATGCAATTTGGTTCTTTTCTTTGGGCATAGTGCTTATAAGCCTCCAGCTTCATGTTCTTTACATTGCCAATTTGCTAACTACTGAGATAGGGTTCCAGTTATTATTTTGATTTACATCTAATAAGAGATAGTAGCTGTCGATTTTTGACTTGTTGTTAGGTTTTAGGAGATTGCAGGCCTTGTACACAGCCAATAATCATCTCATTACTATTCTTTCCAGTTTGTTGAACGCCATAAGCTATTGCAAATGCTTTAGATTTGAAGAGTCGGGCAACAGAATCGAATATGCTGATTTCAGTCAGAGATATCAGTTGTATTTTGTTTGGTCATCAGCACTTAGATAATATGTAATTTATGCTTAGGTATCTGATATCTTTTCAGGTTATGCAATTGTGATATGATAAACATCCTAAAATATCTGATATATGATACCTCTGACCTGGATGGTGTCGTTTCTTTTATTGAGGTTACCAATAAGATTAATAAAGGTTTAAATAAGAATTAGAGGGCTAATGGGGGAAAATGTTGCAGCCATTGAAGGATGGATTGTTTTAGTCACTGGAGTTAATGAAGAGGCACAAGAAGATGATATTCATAATGAATTTGGTGAGTTCGGGGAGATCAAGAATTTGCATTTGAATCTGGATCGTCGTACTGGATTTGTCAAGGTAAACTGGTTGTTTTCTTTCTCGGGATGTGTAGCTGCTCCTTTGGGTTCTGGGTTTCATTTTCTGGGTGTTGCATGCATGATGTTATACGAATTGCATTTTTTTTTGACAAAGTAAGAAAATTTCATAAAAGAAGCACAAAGTACGCTGGTATGCAATAAGTATACCAAAAAGTAGAAAACCTTAACAAAATATGGTTTTCTACGAGTGACATCCAATCTTCTATACATATAGGATGTTATACGAATTTCATTCTGTAGATGCTTTAATCTAATAAAATATTCCTATCTTGATGATGGCAATTTATTTGATCAAGAAGATTGTGTTAAAAATTATAAATGACCGACGTTCCTTGTTCCGTATAACTATGTAAGAACATTTCCTTGTTGAATTTTTGTAATGGCGGTAAATAGAAGAAAACAGAATCTGATGTTATGTTAATTTTGAGCGACTCCAGATGGATACTTTCCTTTGTTTTTGGTTTAGCTTCTGCATTTTTCTTAAGTTTGGAGCAGTTATCATTTTAATTCATTTTTATAAAGGTTTCCAATTATACAGGGTTATGCACTTATTGAATATGAAAACTTTGAAGAAGCAGAGAGAGCTATCAATGAAATGGATGGGAAAGAGCTGCTCACTCAGCCAATACATGTTGATTGGGCATTCAGCAAAGGTCCTTTTAGGAGGAGAAATGCTAGGAGGAGGTATCTTCTTGGTTAATCTAGTTTATGTTCTTTTGTGCAAGTTCGAGATGATTTATGGGGAAACTAGAATAGCTATGAAAATATGCTGCCTGAACCAAGTACAGACTTTTTCACTTTTAGTCAGTGTTTTTATAATGTTGGCAAATGTTTCCCCAAGGCCACATATTTATTCTATTCCTAGGAAAAAATTCAGGAGGTCACAGATTCGAGCCATGGAAACTGCCTCTTGCAGAAATGCAGGGTAAGGCTGCGTACATTAGATCCTTGTGGTCTGGTCCTTCCCCGGACCCCGCGCGTAGCGGGAGCTTAGTGCACCGGGCTGCTCTTCTTTTAGGAAAAAATCAGCACCTTGGACTTCTATTATTTGCAGAGACTGAAAGTACCACTTTTTTAACACTTGCAGCTGCTTAAATGGTATGACCTAATTGTTATCTGGAGAATTTGTTTTTTGGTTAAGTAATTTGCAAAAGAAAATGTGAATCAGGAAGGTGCAATAATAGCTTAACAGAATTTACAACTCTCTGAGCTCAAAAAATATGTAAAAATTTTCTATGGTATTTTTTCACCAAAAATGTAAGACATTAAACTGCCTAATACTGCATGTCATTTAACTGAGGAATAGCCTTCATCTTCATAAGTGTGGAATTGTCACTTGCCTCCCGCATACGCTTTCGTGTTAATAGAGATAACAATCCATTACGCTGGATCCCTTGATTCATCTGGATTTATGTGTGCGGATGTGGAATCAAATGGCAGCCACCTATTACTAGGGTCTAGTCCCTTTTTTTTTTATTGACAGTGGTGTCCGAGTCAGCTTGCGACTTGCGAGTACCTTGACTATTCCACTGGATACCTGCTATGTGACACTGTCCTATGAGCACAGGTATCTGGTAACTCTGCCCATTTAGGCTAAGGCAAATTGGAAGAAATCACAGTTTTTTTGCCTCCGCTAAGATTTGAACCTGAGATCTCATGGTTCTCCTCCCACTTCATTAACGACTAGGCCACACCCTTGGGTGCAATATTACTAGGCCTTCCTTATTACATCATAAGGGCTAACCCAGGGGGACCGGCTACCATCTTTTTGCTGACATAAATATTTTCTTAATCTTTGCTTCACCTGGTATCTTGACTTTAATGTAGCTTTTTACCTCTATCACACCATTTCTCTGTGGAGATAATGGGCAATGTATACTTCAGTTGGCTCAAATTTTTTCTATTTTTTCCCCTGTTTTCTGACGGTAGGCTTTTAGTTGGCTGATTTGTTTCCTTTTACCGTTGATCTAGATTTGATTCAATCCAAGCTGAGGTCACCGAACTAGGTTTCCGATTGATCATATCGGCCAAAATTGATAACTTATCCCTCTGTATCTAACTAGAAAAGTCCCACAAGTGCCAATCAGAACTTCGAGTAGGATTAGTTCAAAGGTTAAAATCGGTCCTCAATAGTCTTGCAACCCCTCCTCCCACCCCCCACCCATTTTTTTTTTTTTTTTTAATCAGAACCACCAATAGAACAACTGCAAACTTACGTCAGATTGCTCATCCGGTTTATTCTTCAAGTTTGCTTTTGCAAAATACATATGATTGCTATGGTTCTCTTAGCATTATCATTATGGTTAAAAGATGATTGTGTGAAGATTTATGCATTTGCTGCCCTCGCAAGGATAGGTGTCCGGAGCAGTTTGGGCACTTATTTAGCTTTTGGAGGGGTGGAAGGTGGTGGAATTGGTGGAAAGAAAACACTAGGAATGTGTCCGTGTGGGAGGTTGTCCTTTATAGTCAAATAAGTATAAAGGGTAACTTTACAGATTTCATTCGAATCTGTGTCTTGTCGGAGATTTCTTCCTTGTTGGAAAAAAGAGTAGCTGGGGACTATGTGACGTACTCACACATAACCTGAAGATAGGATTCTATGACAGCAATTTTGCAAGTAGAGTCGCATCTTTTCCTAGAAGTTTGTTAATCCTTGTTTATTTATTAATTAAAATGAGCAGTATCTCCCTGGTACCTTGCAGCAGTATAGTATAGGTTTTTCTAATACATCCACCCAAAAAAGAATGGAGGATGTGTAACTGTCTTTATTATGCGCAAAATTTCAGGAACGTCTTAGTAAATGTTGAAGCTCAGACATATCAGTTCATGAGTAGCATCTCCATTCTGTTAGAAAAATAGGAGTTAGAGAAAAGTAATATAGTTAAGGAGAAAAATAGGAGTTAGAGAAAAGTAATATAGTTAAGGAATTTTCTAGTCAGTCATGCCTTTTTGAGCTGGTAGGAGACTACTGACTCACGAGACCACCGTCTTTTGAGCATTATCCTCGCCTTTTGAGCATTCGTCCCTTTTTATGAAATCTTATTCTTAATATACAACCTCATATTCCAAAATAGAAAATGAAATTCATATCTCACTGCTAATTCTGTGTTTGAATGTCCAGAACATCTGTAAGGTTTTTGGATTGAAGAACTATAGTCTAATATGTAGCTATCCTCATCTTTGCAGGTCGCCACGCAGTCATCGTTCTAGAAGTCCCAGGAGGAGATTGTAATGCAACGTCCCTCTTTTGCAAGGATTGTGTTGCTTCTTTGTTTAGCATTACAAACCAAGCTCTGAGAATTCCCAGTCTATGCTGGGTGATTCCATGTGTACCATTGTTGCTTTGCTGAGTTCTCATATCTATTTTCCTTAACTCAGCTCTAAGTGAATGCTTTTCGAGCTTTTCCAGTGGTGTACCCTTCCTGCTGGCGTTGTGAAAACTTAGGTTCTTCATTTTCCTTTTTGTTTTCCAAAATATCTAGAACTAGGGATGTTCATCGGTCGGTTTGGTTCAGTTTTGAAAGATTTTGGTTTGGTATTTTTGGTTTTCGATCTTTAAAAACATGCACCAATATCATACTGAAATAAATTTGGTATGCGTTGGTTTTCCACTTTCAGTTACAGTTTGTACTGTTGGATATCTTCAATATAGATATAGTTAAAACCTATTAGCATGATTCACGAAACTGATTTTTCAGGCTCAAGAAAAAAAGAAAAAAAAAGGAAAACAACCTTTAAAAAAAAGAAAGAAAAGAAATGAAGACATAATGTTAATCTTTCGTTCTAAAGCAAGAGCCTTCTTCTTTGTTTGAAAACAAAAGCAAAGAATGTAGCAGCCACAATATTAGTAGAAGTCACATTTCACAAAGCTAGTTTGATCGATTCTTTGAACGAATCAACGTGCACAGGGGCGGCCCTAATAAGCAGGTAAAGCTACGGCTTCCGGTGCCATATTTGTGGAGGTCCTATTTTTTGTTACACCTAATAGGGAATATACAAGTTAAAAAGAAAAGTTATGTGAAGTGAAAATATTTGATTTCTTTCTTTAACAAATATATAGAAGAAAGATTTGCAATTGCTATGGTTTTTGTTAAGGAAATTGCATTTGAATGAATATCGAATCTGAATTTTCTAAGAAACATGTGATACATAGGAAGACACAATTTGATGAGAATGTTGATAATGAATTCTCAAAATCTCTCGAAGAGTTTTTAGAGTTAATTACTTTTTATACATAATAGACAGTGCTATTTTTTCACTTCAAAATAGATTTGAACAATTCGAGACATATGAAAATATTTTTGGTTTTCTATTTAGCGGTAAAAAACTAAGATCGTTAGATGATGAAAATTTGATAAAATAGTGCCTTAATCTTCAATGTTCCTTAAAGCATAATAATCAATCTGCTATTGATGGTTTAGATTTATTTTTTGAATTAAAAATATTAAGAAAAATAATACAATTAGAAGATAATAGTTTAATTGATATACTTAATCAAATAAAAAGATTTGATTCTTTTCCAAATGCCTATATTGCTTATAAAATAATGTTAATAACTCTTGTTACTGTTGCTTCAACGGAAAAGTATTTTCCAAAATCGAAATTGATAAAATCTTACCTAAGATAAAAGTAAACTGAAGAGAGGTTAAATGGATTAGCTATATTGTCAATTGAGAAAGACTTATTAGGATAAATTGATTATAAAAAAAATTATTAATAACTTTGCAGCTAAAGAAACAAAAAAAATAGATTTCAAATAAAAAATAATAATATATTTAAAAAGAAAAATTAAGACCCCTCATAAAGTTTGGCTTTAGGCCACAAATTTCGTCGGCCGCCCTTGAATGTGCATGAATTCATCTATTTACATCTACATTATTAAAGATTTAGAATTTACTAGTGTAAAAGACTACAGAGAGTTTCAGTATTATTCATGTGTAAAAAATGGCTTTTAGAGTTACGTGAAATATGACCCTTATAAATAAAATTAATTTTTCTTTTTGATAAATCACTTATAAATATATGACGTTGTGAGCTAATTATTTTAAATGGAAGTTAAGACGGATAAAAGGAAAACTGTTATAAAACAATAAAAAGAAGAAGAAGAGTATTGCAGAGAAAAGTAGAGGGAGAGAATTCTTATTGATTTGGGATGAATTACAATGGAATAGAACCTTTCTATTTATAGGGAGAGAGTGACTTAGCCACCAAGTATTAAACCCTAGTATCTCTCTAAATATAGACATTCACCATAAATAAAATTCTATTTATAACACTCCCCCCTTGAATGTCTATTCAACAGATAATGTGCCTCGTTAAAACCTTAACTAAAATAAAATCCAGTGGGAAAAAAATTCTAGAGAAGGAAAAAGAGTACACATATCTAACAATACGTCTTTTGGTTGCCTCGTTAAAAACCTTGCAAGGAAAATCCAGTGGGACAAAACCTTGTAAGGGAAAAAGAGTACAACGCGTATTAACTCCCCTGATGAGAGCATCAATTCACATCCTTGAGCATTTGCATTCCAATCTTGTGCACCATCTTCAAAAGATCTTTGGTAGAGATTTGATGAACAAATCAGCCATATTAACTTGAATGAATATATTGCACCTTGAAATCATCATTCTTGATAGAGATGTAATGTCTTCATATAATGTCGTGGAATGACTTTTCAACATTTCCATACACGTATTCTCGCTATCATGTTATCATGCTTATAGTTATAGCAAGATACATATGTGCACAAATTGCATTTAGGATATGGTACTTCAGGACCAAGAATTGTATATGCTTTAAGCGATTTAAATCCTTCAAGGATTGGTATATAAGTTAAGTCATATAAGTCATATAATAGACTTTAATTAGATGCATATCAAGTTTTCATGTCATGCTAGACAAATAAGATATCGAAAACTGATTGCACATACCATTGACTTTATATTTTCAAGTGTTTGAACTGCAGGTCCAAAACTATATGTCTTTCATATGAAACCAAATTCTACTTGAATTGTTACTCCAGACTTAAGATCCTCATATATATTTAGCGCTATCATAGATGTCGTCGACAAACATTTTATATCGGTTTCAACATTTTTAATAAAGACATAACATAGAGATCTCTTCATTCATTTCAGGTAACTAAATCTCTCCTGAGATTTTATGAAGCATTATGTCATATGATCTTCTAGATCACTTGCCTCATTTATTATGATTATTTTGATCATTTGCTCATCTTCTTTAACAAGAAGTTGATTTGAAATCGATTAGTCTATACGCCTTAAGCGTACCACAGACTTTGTCCTTCTAGGACTTAATAGGAGCATTTGCATTGAGAATATAGTTACTTTCTTTGGGTCAGCAAATGCGTCTGGCATGCTTTGCAATATATTGCAAATGAATTATCCTTTTATGAACTTCAAGTTCATATTATCTTATTCGAGGATCTAGATGTACAAATGATAATTCATTCCACGTAACTTTTTCTCAACTGTTTATCATGTCTCCCCCTCATGTTAGAAAAACTAACTTGTTACCTCAACTTTGAAAATCCACCTTTGTGCGTTATGGTGTTAATCAAAATATACACCGCACATCAATAATAATAAGATGGAATTATTTGGTTCCTGACCCTGAACCACTTGTGAGGGGAGAAAATAATATACTTTGGTATATAACGTATATCAAACTGATATAGATAACTTTGTTCTCATAAGCAATAGTTTAGCTATTAAGTAGAGGCACTTAATAAATTATTTTGCTAAACCAACTGTGATGTAAACCAACTTATCAAGATGAATTTCTTGAATAGAAAATCTGGAAATTATGCTCGAAATTAAATTATTGAGCAAGTTACCTCGCACACACCAGCCAGGTTGCGGGTTAATAATAATTGCACACGTAACCATCTCATAGATGCATCTTATGTGGTATACATGGCGGGTGAATGGGCCAATATTCACCTTTGATATTTCCAGCATTCATGGGATTCAATCCTAATTTTAGTTGGTATATTAATTAATGAGAACAACTAACATAAGAGAATTCGTAAAGAACTTTCTAGTTCTTTAATATTTACCCATGTGAACTCTCTTTTATTTTTGCACATCATACTTATGATATGGGTAAACCAATTATGCCAACTGAATAAATTATCAATATTGATAAACTTCATATTTACACCATGACGTGTGCAATTATCAATAAACTCCGAGTCTATTATGATATGAGTTTTTATATCAATAAACATCCACTTTATTGTGGTATTCTTTTATTTGTGTAGTACAAACTGGAGAATAAAGCAGGTAGCTTTTCACATACATATTATCCCGCTACAAGTTGTAGTAATAGAAGATATTGAATCTTTCCTTTATTTATAGTCTCAATATAGTCAACCGCTTTCGCGTGTACTTTGGAAACTGAATAAGTTTCTTTGAGACTTACTACAACACAATACCTTATTGATAATCAATTTTATTCCTCCAAAATAATAATAATTGGCTCTTCCAGATCTCTCAATTAATTTTGTACTACCACATATTCATCAACATCATATGGTGAATATCTCTTTTAAAGAGAAAGTTATACCATTATAGTCATGGTCAAAATTATATGCAAGATCTGTTTCTTGCATTACTGTTATTTATTAATAATCACATTACCAAAATATTTTGGCGTACAATAGGTACGTGACCAATGACCATTCATGCCATAATAATGACATTGTTTTCTTATATCATCTCAAACCTCCTTTTAGAGGTGAGTGTGGTATATTCCCTACCACTAGCACATTCATATTCTTCCAAGAATCAATATGTATTCATAAGTCAGATGTTTTCACATTCACATCATGAATGGACCATAATCATCTGTATGTGCTTTATAAAATATCACGTCAAATCGATGACAAATATTACTTTCACAGAGTGAAGGATTATTTTGAGAATCCTTATTATTCTGATTATCACAATGATGACGATTATAATTTTGTTTAATACCACGTCCACATCTATTAATACCTTCACGGTAATAATTTTGTCTTCTTTCAGACTTATCACATACTGCTATCACATTCTCTTAAGGGAATGAGAATGAAGCAAATTCAATGGGACGGGTATGCACTTCTTGTGCCCATAATCATACATAAATTTGATCATGGCAAGACATAGAAATTTTACCACTTCGAGCGGTTATATTTCTTACTAACTCCATTAGAGTTATAATCAAATTTTATTGTCTTTGCTTGTATTTAAAATCAAATTATAGAATAAAAGAGAAAAATACGGTAAAATACTTACCTTAAATCCAGAATTTAAGCATGAAGGAAATTCATAGAACAATTGACAATCATTATGATCAATCCCAAAGCTTCTACTCAATTGGTTAGAGTCTCGTGCTGATAACGTGTTATAAAATAATAAAAGAAGAAGAAGAGTATTGCAGAGAAAAGTAGAGGGAGAGAATTCTTATTGATTTGGGATGAATTAAAATGGAATAGAACCTTTCTATTTATAGGGAGAGAGTGACTTAGCCACCAAGTAATAAACCCTAGTATCTCTCTAAATATAGACATTCACCATAAATAAAATTCTATTTATAACAAAAACAATCTTTTAACTCTAGAATATTGAGTGAGCGCAAGCTCCACGGGGGGCGAGTGGGGGAAGTGCATATATACCCAATATTAGTAGGGAAAACTACACGATGTTATAAAATAAAGACTATAAAGTAAAGACAAGTATAGAGAGAAACTGATATATTATTCAACTTCAAAACTGATCTACATAATAAACTGAAATCTCCTCTATTTATAGAAGAAAGGAAGTTGTTGTGTAAGCTGCTACTGCAAGCTGCTGTGTAAGCTGCTACTGTACCAGATATAGATAATCTTCAACTGGGGTAATGTTTAGCCATAACGGAGTATCGAAAGGATAAGCTTATTGTACACGGTATGGATAATCTTCTACTAGGGATAATGTTTATCCATAACGGAGCATCAAAAGGATAAGCTTATTGTACCAGGTATGGATAATCTTCTACTGGGGTAATATTTATCCATAACGGAGTATCGAAAGGATAAACTTATTATACCGAGTATGGATAATCTTCTACTATGGGTAATGTTTATCCATAACCGAGTACCGAAGTGATAAGCTTCTTCAGGAGGCTTATTTCCAATAGAGTACTAAATAGATAAACATATTTACGGCAGAGTCCCACATGGATAAGCTTCTTCAGGAAGCTTATTTACAACGGAGTACTAAATGAACATCGATAATATAATATATTTATAACACTCCCCCTTGGATATTCATTAAAAGATAATGTGCCTCATTAAAACCTTACTATGAAAAATCCCGTGGGAAAAAATCAAGTGAAGGAAAAAGAGTATACATATTTAGTAATACGCATTGCTGGCTGCCTCATTAAAAACCTTATAAGGAAAACCCTGTGGGAAAAATATTAGTAAAGGAAAAAGAGTACAGCGCGTATTTTACTCCCCCTGAAGAAAACCTTGTTAAGAAAATCTTATTTCAAATATTTGAGTCTCCGCATTCTAATCTTGTATCTACATAACCAATACGATCTGCACCACCTTTGTTAGCATTAGCAAGATACATAAGTGCATAGCAATTGCACTGATAGAGTATTTCAGGACCAAGGAGTTCCTTATCCTCTTCTGGAGGTCGGAACGGATCCTTATTCACTTCAAGTGATCAAACACCCATTGGTGTACTTAATGGGTGCGCTTTATCCATGTAAAGCCGTTTAAAGACCCTTGCTGTATAGGCAAATTGATGGATAAAGATCTCGTCTGCTAAATATTCAATTTGCAGACCAAGACAATTTTTTATTTTTTCAAGATCTTTCATCTCAAATTCGTTCTTAAGATATTCAATTGCCTTTTGGAGCTCTTCTGGAGTTCCAGCAAGATTTATATTGTTGATACCCAATTTTTTCCTATAATATTTTTGAAATGCATATATACCTTTAAAACTATGCATTAGCATCAATGGGTATTTTCCCATAATTTTACATCTTTAAATTAATTTATTTCAATATTTTCTTCATATAAATAATTATAAAATTGCATTTAAATGAATTTAGAAAATGTCTTGATGTAATATTACTATTATGGTCCTATGGGGTCCAAATTATTTCATAAATAGCCAAATTGGCACCTTTTGGCTATAATTGCAATAACTTTGCAATTATAGCCCATGCGTACATTTGTGTATTATTTTACCAGAAATTAGTCATTTGCATTTTTAAATACTAAATAACTATTTTTAAAATATTTCTATGCATGAAATTTATTTTTTATAATTAGTAATTATTTTTAATCAATTGTTTGGGATATTTAACAAATAGCCTTTTTTTTGTTTCAATTTTAGCCTAATATTAACCAACCCAACACCCCTTATAAGCCATCCCAAAAAATCTCAGGTCCAATACCCCACCTGCCCAACCCAGTACCCGGGCAAATCCTGGTCATTGATCATTGTGATCAACGGTCCAGATTCCCCCTTACCATAATTATACTAACCTATACCCCCAAAACCCTAATCATTCTAACACCCACCCCCGCCGTCACCTAATCCCCTCTTCTCTCATATGCACTCAAGTCTAAACCCTAATCCATCCTTGCCGGCACTCATCTATGGCCATTCATGGTGGTTTCTCACCATCCCCAGGCCTCTAACGGCCTCTCCTATGCTGGTATCATCATCTCTAGGGTCCTCAAGGGACCAGGGTTAGTCTGCTTACGCCTTTGGTCTTTGCTCTCCTGTTTCAAGCTGTTCCGGTTCGATTTTGAATAAGATCTTCCTATGTCGCCTTAGATCTATGGATTTCTAAGCTTGCTTCTTCACCTCTGTGTTGTTCTTCTAGAAACCCTAATTTTTGTTCTTTGAACCTCTCAGATCTGTGCAAGATCTGAGATAGATCGAATCTATTTCGTATTAGTTTTACAAGAACGTTCTGATTTTCGAAGGGTTTTCCATTTTGCTAAACTAGGGTTTCTCGAAAATTTCTTTTTCCAAAACATTTGATAATTTTGAGTGTTTAATCTTCTATTTCTTATGTGTTTTAACCGATTTCGTAAGCTTTGCTCTAACCCTAACTCGTTTATGCTAAAAACCCTAATTTTTTCAACATTTTTTGTTTGGTTTCTGAATTACTTATGTACCGACTTTGTCCTATGCTTTGGTTCCTGTGATTTTTCTTTGGCCTAATTAGATGTCTTGTGATTTTTATCCTAATGTGCCTCTATTAAGGTTCTTGGTTCGACTTTTTTACCGATTTTATGTATCTATATTCATTTTTTTCCTATTCATGGTAAACCTATATTTTCACCCTTAAATCAGTGTTGATTTGAATTCTTGATTTATCAATGTTTCCTGACTATTCCTTTCTTGCCTTATTTGAAATTGTCTGCGATACTTGCTGACTCTTTGCATGATTCTTTACTTAATTAAACCCTTGACTATTGTACTCCGAAGTTCTTTATTTTTGGTTTGATTTGAACTCTTTTCCTTAATAAGATCTCTGATTCTTACTTCTTTACGCGGTCTGATTGAACTTGTTGCCTTAATTAGTTCCTGTCATTACCGTTGGTTGATTTTCCTTAATTAAAGGAGAAAACTATGCTGAATCTTCGTGCAATTGATTCTGAAATTCCTTAATTACTGATTGTTGNTTACTGATTGTTGATTGCTTTACCTTATTTGCTCTACTCATGAGCTACTATATAAACTCTCTTTATTTTAACCTCTGGACACGAACGCTAGTTCCTCCACACTCTCACACTCACAAAAGCTCTCTATTCTCTTCTGTTACTTGCAATTCTCACTAATCCAACTGGCTGTAAGCCAAGGCTGGCTATTTGCACCATCTCTGCTCTATACTCGGTATTCTCTCCTTGACCGGTATGTCCTGATTCAATTCACATTCCAAAACTATGTGTTTCTTTGTTGCTGCAGTTCATTAGTTGTGATTTCCAGTTCTATTTGCTATTCTACTGTCATATGCTCAATGTGTAACCATCATGCTTAGATTACACTGCCTAATTACTGTACCACGCAGCATGTTTAAGTTTGTTCTGTTAAAAGCTATAACTAGTATATTGTTCAGCATGCCCAATCCTGCTTTAGATAATTGCATGAATCCTATTTGTTCACTAGTATGTCCAAGCCGCATTGTTTGTTTACTGTCTCACCCAGCATGTCTAAATTCTGCTTGTTCTATATGTGATTAGTATTTCTAAAATTTCGAATGCTTCATGAAGTGCTTGTCTAGTTTGTTCATCTAAGTCTTACCTACTCTACTTCACTAATGAGATCCTGTTAAGACATCTAGCCCTTTCAAAGGTACTCTAGTTGTGTGTATTGGTCATGTCTAAGACCTATGTGTTCTCAACATATCTTTGCTGTAATCTTTGTAACTAACTTGTCAATTCCACAACTTCTTGAGGAATCTGTGTATTTGTTTGCTATCACTAAGGTGCATTCTAGGTGTCCCCTACCCCTTTCTCCTTGTGTGAAGTTGATGTGCCGGAGAATTTCGGCACATTTGATACAAATTGCTTCGATTTTAGTTTGTTTTTAATGCAATAATCTTTTATACTTATGTAATTTTAGTGTTTTTGCAGTGTATGAGGTTTAAGGACCTAAGAGCATGGAAATGAAATCAAAAAGCCAAAAAAGGACAAGAAAAGAGCAAAATGCGATCGCGAATGCGGAAATGTGGACCGCAAATCCAACATGCGGACCGCATAATGCTCAAAGGAATCGTAAACCCCAACAGTTTGTTGGCCAAAGTCCAGTGCAAGAAATGCGGTCCAGTATGCGATCACATAATAGGTGTTGATACCCATTTTTTTCTATATATTTTTAATATACAAAATACTTTCAAAATAGCATGTGCATGCATATATAAGTATTTCCAAATGTTTTACTATTTTTCCTTAATTTTTAAAGATTTTTTAATCAATTTATTGCCCTATTTTATCCAGAAAAACCCAATAATTATTCCCAAAATTATCATTTTGGTAGTTCATTTATTGGATTCTCATATTTATGCTAAAATATAGCTAAGATAATTTTTACATATTTTTACAAATTTATTTAGTATTTTTAAAGCTAAATTGCATATAATTGCAATATTAGCCTCTTTTAGATTTAATTACGTTTATATCTATAAAAATTAAGTCCAGTATTTTTAATTTTGATAATTATGTACTATTAGTCATTTTAGTACCTTTAATTTATTTCCAGAAATTATTTTACTACTTTTATAAATCAAATAGGGAAAAGTGACTATTTAAATGTTAGCCCATTTTTATTTCAATTTTAGCCTGATTTGGCACCCCAATTAAACCCAATCTGAGGCCCAATTACCCTGACCCAATCCCCATTTAATCCGACCCAAGCCCGTCTTCATAACCCACCCACTCGCCCGCTTTAATCTAGGCCGTTGATCATTCAGATCAACGGCCAACAACTATTATTACCTTTTTTAATTCAAAAGACCCCTAACCCTAACCCCATTTCATACACTCCGCTACCTCTGAATCCCCTTCTCTCTCAAACCCCTCTCAAACCCTAGCAGCCGCCCTCAACTACAACCCTAAAATCTCCCAAATCGATGGCTTCCAAGGTCATCGGAGGCCTGTATCCACCTCCTATAGCTTCTACATGCCCGGTTATCATGGTTTCAAGGCTAGATCCTGAAAAAGTTTGGTCCAGACCTTGGTCGTTTTCAGTTTATGACTGTTCTCCTGTCGTCTCTGACCTTTTCCCGGCCAGCCATGGCTATTCGAGTCTGACTCTTGACTCTCCTGCTTAGATCGATGGTTTTCAAAGCCTTTCTCACCACTTGGGGTTCTTCTGAAACCCTAACCTTTAAGGTTCTTCCGATTTCTTTTACATCTGTGTTTGCTCTAAATTTCTAAACGTTTTTCTCAAAGTTTCTTCTAAAACTCTACCTTCAAAACCCCTTATCTTTTTCGATTAGGGTTTTTGCTAAGTTATTTCGAAGCTTTCTCTGATTTTTGACATGTTCTGTTGTGTTTCCTTATGTCGTTCTTCTACTGGAGTTTGCATGTAAAAAGCCTTAATTTCTTTTGAGGTTTCTGAATTTATTTTTTGTTAATAGTTGTTTGATTTATTTGTTTTTCATCCCTAGACTCGATTGGTGTTGAAAACCCTAAGTTTGGGTTCATTCGAGTTTCTGAGACTATTTGTTGTGTGATTTACTTGTTCGTCATCTTTGAGTTTGATTGGTTTCAAAAACCGTAATTTCTTTGGGGCCTATTCGAGCTTCTAAAGCTGCTTGTGCAACTCATCTGTTTGAAGTTGCTCGACTGGATTTGAAATCTTTTTGTTTCATCATTTGTTTTTTTATGTGATTTTGACTTCTTGCTATCATTGAAACTCGACTATACTTTTTCAGAAGGGCCTTTTTACTTGACCCTTTGCATGCTTCTGATACTCTCTCTTTTCTCTATTACTAAGTTAATGAAGTTGACCTATGTGACTACCATGTTTCGATAGTTCACTGTCTACTGACTATGTGATTGTTATTGCATGCTGCTTCCCTTTGCCATAGTTTGGCCTCGCATGCCTAATGTTTATGCACTCTTTTTATATGCTGAATTCCCCTCTTAAATGACCTTCAATTTCGGACTGATTTCAAACCATCCCTTGTGAAATTCTGATTGCACTCGTGTTAAGTAATTGATTCTTTCCTTGTTTCGCCTTACTGATTTCCCTGTTTCTTGGTCTAATTTGGACACTTTCCTTTGAACCTTCGATCCCTACTTTTCTAGTCAATTTGATTAATTCCCTTACCTTGGTTACATTGGTATTTGATTCTTACTGACATTTCCTTGATTAGAATCTGATGAACCTAGTCTCTATTACATATTATGTACTTGTACTATGCTGAAAATATTTCCTTATTTGTTATATTCAGCCTTATGTGATTTCTTTCCTTATTTAGTATTTGCATGTTACCGTTTAAATTTAACTCCTTAATTAAAGGAAGTACTTACTGATTTGATTTTAATTAGCACATAGTTCCATAATTACTGCTAAACTATGATTCTTGCCTTATTTTCTACCTGTTTTCAAACTATAAGTACCTTGCTCTCTCATTAACACAGACACGAACTCTCTTAAATTCTGAACTCACACTTACACTCAAACGCTCTCTCTTGCTTTACTACTTGTACTATGGCCTGTTTAGCTGGCTGAAAGCCAAAGCTATATTTCAAGTCCTGCTACCTTTCTTTACTTCATTTTGCTTCTTTAAACTGGTATGTTCTAATTAAGCTTACAGCATCAACAACAACATGGTTACTTAATGTTCTTGCATTTTTGTCTGCCTACTGCTTGTATCTATTTCAGTACCTTTATGTAGCATGTTGTAATTTCTTTTCTCCTGTTCTGAATTAATGTTTTCTGAACCTTAAATCCCTATCCCCAATGTGTTTGGTATCTATGTTTGGTATGGGGCATGGCAGTATTGAACATTGCTATCCATGACTCAAACTTGATCCCCCTGGGATCATAACCTCCATGTTTCCTCTAGTGTTGTGTGTTCTGGTGGGCTTATAGGCATGCCAGCATCTTCTATTGCTGTGCATGCCCAAAGCTGACCTTGCTTAAGTACATAGGCTCTTTGAAATTCCCAACCCCTTTACCCCTCTCCTTTATTCCTTCAGCTCTTAGAACTCTGTTTCTACACTTGCACTATCTTCTTAGACTTAAGTTCTGCCCCCCTCGTGTGAGCCTTGCCTTGGGACCTATGAGCTCCCTCTGAACTTGGACACATGAGGGCTGGCACTTCCACACTGCACTTGTCCCTATTCTGGTTATGAAACTTGGGTGTGAGCACTGCCCGGGGTCCTATTGAGGCCCTTAGGGAACTCTGACACACTCAAGTCTGAGAAAGGCTTTGGATCAGTGGTCTTTGAGTTGGTTTATCTCATAACTCAGAGAGGAAGTCAAGAATCAGGCTTCCTCTGGTTGTAATTTTTCTTTGTACTTTTTCTGATGTAATTTATTATTCCTGGTTTGTAATAATTTGTAATGAACATTTGGGGCTGGCTAGTGAAAATGGTTGGGTAATTATGCATGCAAGGGTAGAAAATATGCCTATAGGACTTCTTTTAATTCTGCACTTTCAAACTGCATTAGAAAATATGTCTATAGGACTTCTTTTAATTCTGCACTTTCAAACTGCATTAGAAACTATGTCTATGGGACTTCTTTTAATTCTGCACTTTCAAACTGCATTAGAAATCATGTCTCTAGGACTTATACTAAATCCTGCTTGTTCAGTTTCACACCTAGATAACCTGCTATAGGTCGTATTCGAATTCTGCACGCCACTTAGATATCATGCTTTAGGTTCTAAACGGCTATAAATAAGTATCACATTCATAATTTTGAAATCAGTAACATATAGAAATCATGACTGCATGGATTCTTAAATAAAATCTGACTCGTTTCATTCCCATTCAATATTAGATATCCTGTTCATAGGAATTGAAAATCAGTAATAGTAGATACTATCACCTGCAGAACCTGTAACTAGTCTAATTTAATTTTGTCCTTTCTGAACCTCTTTTAATAATCTAATCCCCTTACTTAACAAGGTTTAGCAAGCATGCCTATAGGATTTCAAACAATTTATTTCGAGTTTTTACTGTCTCATCACCTTCTGAATTGAAAAGACATCATGCCTATAGGACTTCGTCTAAGCACTCAGGCAAGCCCTAGGATAATAATTGTAAAACTAAATCCGCTTTGTTAATTGCTACAACCAGCAGGCAGGCCTGATTCGGGCTTCTTATCTGAGTTATGTAATAAACTAAGCTGCCTCAACTATTAACTTCCCTCGTCTTTGTGTGCTTTAAATCAGACCTAAAGAGTATGTGCAAGTCATGCTATTTATGTGCTTTTGTTTGAGGAGGTATACTTGAGCCTTATATGCTTATGTGTTTCCCCCTTTAATGTGCAGTCTTTATATGTTTTGTATGTCGCCTTAGAATTTTTACCTTTGAAACGTCAAATAAGCCTAATACCCCTCCCTTTTAGGATTAGTAGTCCTAAATGCCTCCGGGACTGATAGGAATGGGACGGGTAATAGCATGCAATAAGATATCGAGACCAATCCGCGCTTTAATACCTTAATGGGGTGGGAATGGTAGATATGGATATGATGACCGGTGCGTTAATACCACGTGTAGCCCCTCTCTTGAGGAGTGATTACCGGGTATTGCATTAATGTGATCCATATTTTTAATAAACCTAGGATCCCTTCCTTTATTCTTTATTCTCTTTTAGCATTGTAATTCCTTATTTAAAAAAATCAGCTCTTTGATTGTTCTTTCAAATTTGTTTACTTTCAAACCATTATGTATTGAAATTCCCTCTTACTTGAGCCTTATCTGCTTACATGTTAATTGTACCCCAAATTCATAATAATTGTCTGGCCGGGAACCACACTAGTGGATCCTGAGGGGTGCCTAACACCTTCCCCTTAGGATAATTTCAAGCCCTTACCCAATCTCTGGTTATTCAAACAAGCTTAGAGTTGAATCTCTATTGGTGTCCTAATGCACTTTAATCATTAGATGGCGACTCTTCAAATGCAAACGCAGTTCCCAAAAGGAACGAGTTGTCCCTCCAAATGTCATAAACCCGATTTCGCGAGAAAAAAGGGGCGCGACAATAGGTTTGCGGGCCGCATAATGGACCGCAAACTCGTTGTGAAGACTGCTGATGGTGGAAAATGCGATCGCATATCTACAATGCGGACCGTAGAACTTGAATGCGATGAAGGCCTGGAAACTAGGGTTTCAAGTTGCGATGGACATGAAGAGAATGCGGACCACATGTCTGTTATGCGACAGATATGCGGTCGCATAATTGACCTGGAAGGGTATTTTTGTCCAGTTTTTATCCCGAGTTTTGACCCACTATAAATAGATTTATTGGGGTTTTGTGGGGCATCTTGTCTTGTTTTTGAGCTACATTCCAAGTCTTTAATATTCCTCTCTTTTGGAAGCTTTTGAGTGAAGAATCTTGCACTTTGTAAGCTTTATGGCATTTAATATTCTCATCTTTTTGTATTTTAGCATGTGTAGCTAACTTTAAATACTAAGGTTGTGGACCCTAAATGGGTGTTATGTTAATGGGTGTTTAACATTTAATATATGTATAATGGTTGGTTGATATATATTTATTTCTCATGCTTCATTTATTGTTGGTGGTTGCAAACATTAACAAGTGCCATTATTCTTTCTTTACTTGGAAAAGTGAGTTAGAATTTGGAAGAAGTAAATATCAAAGACTTAAGGCTTTTAANAAGCTATATATGAGACTTTCAAAAATCAAGCACAAGAATTCCACCGCCTACAGACCTCAAATGAATGGAGCCGTAGAAGCCGCCAACAAAAACATTAAGAAGATACTGAGGAAAATGGTAGAGAATCACAAGCACTGACATGAGAAGTTACCCTTTGCTCTGTTAGGGTACCGCACCACAGTTCGCACGTCAACCGGGACAACTCCCTACATGCTAGTTTATGGTACCGAGGATGTCATCCTAGCCGAGGTAGAGATTCCTTCCTTAAGAGTCATACAGGAAGCCGAACTCACCGATGCGGAATGGATAAGGAGCTGCTATGAGCAATTGGCCCTTATCGATGGAAAAAGAATGAACGCAGTGTGTCACAGCCAACTCTATCAGAACAGAATGTCCAGAGCTTTCAACAAAAGGGTCAAACCAAGGCAGTTCGCACCAGGGCAGTTGCTATTAAAGAAAATCTTTCCGCACCAAGATGAAGCCAAAGGGAAATTCTCTCCCAACTGGCAGGGTCCGTACATAGTTCACAGGGTCCTAACAGGAGGAGCACTCATACTTGCAGAAATGGACGGAGAAATCTGGCCAAAACCAATCAATTGAGACGCAGTCAAGAGATACTATGCCTAGATTATTTCACATTTCTATTCTAATGTAATTGAACTACGCTTGACCTGATTCCCGTTTAAGAGGGGATACGTAGGCAGCCTTATGGGTTCGTTCATGTCATATTAAAATTTTCATTTCCCCCAAAAATTAGAAACTGGGGCACTAATCAGTCAAGAACTAGGGCAGAATTTTGAGAAAGGTTCTCAAAATTCCGAGGAAGATTCAGCAAGATCCGCCATCCGAAGACGGTTAGAAGTCATCTACCAAACTGGGGCAGAATTTTGAGGAGGACCCTCAAAATTCCAACATAAGAGAGCTGCAATGCCTTCAAAATGTGTCACAGTCGCTAGTTCATCAAAGTTACTTGATATATCAATACACTTCCAAAATAATTCTATTTTATCAATGAATGCATATTTTTCGAAAAATTCTATTTTCATAACAGTCAGGTGCTACCTAGGGGAACTCGAAGGGGGGCTTCTAGAGCAGAGCAGAGCAAGGCCGGCAGACGAAGAAAGAACCAACCTTCCCCCATGAAACTTACGATTTTTCTTTGAACGCAGGTACATTTGACGATCGCATTCGTACACAAAGCAAATTCACTATCCATCCGGCCGTTAAACACAAACATGTCCTAGCTAAGATATACTCCACCCTTATCTGTTATTTTCTCTTTGCATGAGTCTAATCATTGACTCCACATCTGCATGAGTCTAAGCCCTGACTCCATACCTGCATAAGGCTAAGCACTGCCTTCTCTTTGCATAAGTCTAATCCTTGACTCCATATTTGCAGGAGTCTAAGACCTGACTCCATATTTGCATGAGTCTATGCCCTGACTCCATACTTGCATGAGTCTAGTCTCTGACTCCACACTTGCATGAGTCTGATCCTTTACTCCATATCTGCATGAGGCTGATGATGTGCCGGAGAATTTCGGCACATTTAATATAAATTGCTTAGATTTTAGCTTGTTTTAAATGCAATTATCTTCTATACTTATGTAATTTTAATGTTTTTGCAGTATATGAGGTTTAAGGACCTAAGAGCATGAAAAGGAAGTCAAAAAGCCACAAAAGGACAAGAAAAGAGCAAAATGCGATCGCATGTATGGAAATGCGGACCGTAAATCCAACATGCAAACCTCATAATGCTCAACGGAATCGCAGACCCCAACAGTCTGTTGGCCAAAGTCCAATGCAAGAAATGCGGTCCATTATGCGATCACATAACAGGTTTGCGGGCCGCATAATGGACCGCAAACTCGTTGTGGAAGCTGCTGAAGGTGGAAAATGCGATGACAAATGCGATCACATATCTACAATGCGGACCGCAGAACTTGAATACGGCGAATGCCTAGAAACTAGGGTTCGATGATGCGATGGCCATGAAGAGAATACGGACCGCATGTCTGTTATAAGACAGATATGCGGTCGCATAAGTGACCTGGAAGGGCATTTTTGTCCGATTTTGATCCCGAGTTTTGACCCACTATAAATAGATTTATTGGGGTTTTGTGGGGGCATCTTGTCTTGTTTGAGCTACATTCCAAGTCTTTAATATTCCTCTCTTTTGGAAGCTTTTGAGTGAAGAATCTTGCACTTTGTAAGCTTTATGGCATTTAATATTCTCATCGTTTTGTATTTTAGCATGTGTAGCTAACTTTAAATACTAAGGTTGTGGACCCTAAATGGGTGTTATGTTAATGGGTGTTTAACATTGAATATATGTATAATGGTTGGTTGATATATATTTATTTCTCATGCTTCATTTATTGTTGGTGGTTGCAAACATTAACAAGTGCCATTATTCTTTCTTTACTTGGAAAAGTGAGTTAGAATTTGGAAGAAGTAAATATCAAAGACTTAAGGCTTTTAACCTTGTTTAATAGAATCACTTAGGAATAAGTGGGTTTTATTTGGCATCTATTGATTGTTATTAATTTCAACTCTTTTATATTTGGAAAAATTATAAAAAGGGAATAATACTATTGGAAAATATTGGGTAGTCATTTAGAAATCATTTGCATATCTAAAGAACCTTCCATTAGAAATATATCATAAACACCGATAGCATTACATTTGATTGAAGGGGACACAACCTTGGTTTCCTTAATCAAATTAATTACATTCTCAACATTACAATTAGTTATTTCTTCAAATCACAATCATACCATACTCTTGTTACAATTAACCGAATAGAATGACGACTTAAGTCAAGTAACACACTACTCGAGTAACCTTTTCACGCCTATTCCCTGTGGGATTCGACCCCAACCTTGTTGGGTTATTATATTTGACACCGACCGCCTTACACTATTTAATTAAAGTATAATTTGAGCATATCAAATTTTGGCGCCGTTGCCGGGGAATAAGTTTTGAAATTACTAATTAGTGTGTGCTTTACTTTACGGCTTATTCTATTCCATCACACTTTGCTTGTTTTGCTTGGTGTTGATAGGAAGACATGGCCGAATATGAGGAAGAAATGGAAGAAAATCCTTTTGCGAACATAGATGAGTACATTGAGGATATAAATGCTATTGTACCTCCGGTTGTTGGTGCTTCAACTTTCAAAGTGGAACATGGTCTAATCCTAATGCTCAAAGCGGAGGGGTTTTTCAGGAATTTCACTGATGATGATCCAACACAACACCTTAGGAACTTCTTGGGTGTATGTGCTATGCATAAGCAGAACAATGTCTTAGATGATGCCCTAAGGTTGAGGGTGTTCAAGTACTCACTAGCTGGAGACGCGAGGAAGTGGCTTCAAAACTTGCCACCAAACTCGTTCTTGGCCTGAACTTGTCCGAGCATTTTTAGCTAAATGGTTCCCACAAAGCAAGAAATCTGAGCTTCGGGATAAAATCTTCTTCTTCAAGCAAATACCGGGGGAACATCTACATGAAGCATGGGATCGATTCAAGTTATATTTGGTGAGGTCTCCCAATCAGGGTTTTCCGGACTCTATCTTGTTGGAAAAATTCTACATGGGTTTGGATCCTATGAACCAATCTATAGCCAAGAATGCAGCCGACAAATCGTTTATGGACAAATCATTCGCAAGGGTCACACAATACTTGACAAAATGGCAAAACATAATCAAGCTTGGCACTCAGAGGATACCACAGGTGGAATTGCATATGTTTCTCCTTCCTTGACCACCATGATCAAGGAAAATCAAGAGAGAGATCAAGTGATCGCAGGGCTTGCCACCAATGTCAATGTGTTGACAAAGATGTTCACTGAAAGCCAAACGAAGAAGGTAAATGTGGTGGAGGATGTGCAACCCATATCAAATGAAGACTTTGAGGAGGCAAACTATGTCAACAACTCTCAAGGAGGCTATCAAAGGCAACAATACCAAGGTCAAGGACAACAAAACCAATGGAGGCCTAACCCGCAAGGGCAAGGCAACCAACAGTGGCGAAATGACCAAGGTGGCTCAAATCAAGAAAATTGGAATAACAACAACAACTTCTCAAATCGGAGTTCAAACCCTTATGTTCCTCCAAAGGGTCAATATTCAAATCAAGGTTCCTCATGTGATTCCAAGTTGGAAAGCATGCTTGAACGGGTATTACAAAATCAAGAGAAGTCCGACACTTCTATGAGGAATATGACCGAGCTTGTTGGCTCTCATACCGCATCCATTCAAAAATTGGAGATGCAAATGAGAGACCTCTCTAGGGAACAAAATCCGAAGCAAAAAGGGACACTTCCAAGTGACACAATTGCGAACCCAAAGGGTAGTGGGAGTGGACCAACTTCTCACATCATGGCAATTACAACTCGGAGTGGGAAGGTACTACAAGGAGAGAGTGAACAATTGGTTGAACTAGAAGAGTCCGAGCAAGAGGTTGAGGTTGAAGAGCCAGGGGTTGTTGAAGTTGAAAAGGTTCCGGAAGAGTTGAAAGTTCAAGAAGTGAATCGGGAAGAGGTAAAGGAAAAGGTAAAAGAGACACCAAAAGCTCTACCACCTATTCCTAGACCTCCTCCTCCTTTTCCTCAAAGACTTGCGAGGAAGGTTGATGATAGTAAACTCGAAAAATTCTATGACATTCTCAAGCAGTTATCGGTGAATATTCCATTTGTGGAAGCATTTCAAGAGATGCCGGGTTTTGCTAAATATTTGAAAGACTTGATTACCAAGAAGAAAACCACCAAGAATGAAGTGGTGAATGTGACTCACCGGGTTAGTTCCATCATTACAACATCCACCGTTCAAAAGAAAGAAGACCCGGGAGCTTTCACCATTCCATGTACTATTGGGGCACATGATTTTGCAAGAGCCCTTTGTGATAATGGGGAAAGCATCAACTTAATGCCTCTTGCCATTTACAAGCAAGCAGGGTTAGGTATGCCAAGGGCCACAAGTATGAGATTGCAAATGGCCGATCGTTCCATTAAGAGACCGGTGGGAATTGTTGATGATGTGCTTGTTAAAGTGGGAAAGTTTCATTTACCCGCCGATTTCGTAATCCTTGATTGTGCGGTTGACAAAGAGATCCCTATCATTTTGGGGAGACCATTCCTTGCCACAGGAAGAGCACTACTGGATTCGGATTGAATGACATCAAATTCCGTGTGAATGATGAAGAGGTTACATTCCAAGCAAGCAAGGGTATGAAACTACCACATGAATATGAAAGCATCTCGGTGATTGATGTTGTTGATGAAGTGGAAGATGCGGTTGAAATGAAGATGGAAGAACAATGCCTCGGTGAGGCGTTGGCGGCTATTTTGGTGAACTTTGATGGTGAAGATATGGAAGGATATATGGAATCAGTCAATGCATTGGAGGGGCTTGGGTCCTACACTTATGCTCCGGCAAAGCTCTCTCTCGACTTGGAGAATAGAGTCACTCCTCCCGCAAAGCCTTCTATTATTGAGCCACCGCAACTAGAGCTCAAACCACTTCCACCACACTTGAGGTATAAATTTCTTGGCTCAAATGATACTTTACCCGTAATCGTTTCTTCTTTGTTGAATGATGTGCAGGTAGAAAAATTGTTGGATGTCTTGAAGGAGCATAGGCAAGCTATTGGATGGACAATTGCGGACATCCGAGGGATTCCCGCCGGAATTTGCAAACACAAGATCCAATTGGAGAATGATGCTAAACCAAGTGTGGAACACCAACGACGGTTGAACCCGTCCATGCAAGAGGTGGTAAAGAAAGAAATCATCAAGTGGTTGGATGCCGGGGTAGTCTACCCCATTGCCGATAGTTCTTGGGTGAGCCCGGTGCAATGTGTGCCGAAAAAGGGAGGCATGACCGTAATTGAAAATGATAAAAATGAGCTCATCCCAACAAGAACGGTGACCGGATGGAGGGTGTGTATGGATTATCGGAAGCTCAACAGTGCCACATGTAAAGACCATTTCCCTATGCCTTTTATTGATCAAATGCTTGATCAGCTAGCGGGAAGGTCATTCTATTGCTTTCTTGATGGATATTCCGGTTATAACCAAATCAACATAGCATTGGAGGACCAAGAGAAGACAACATTCACCTGCCCTTATGGAACTTTTGCCTTTAGCCGGATGCCGTTTCGTTTGTGCAACGCTCCGGCTACTTTTCAAAGATGTATGATGTCCATCTTCTCCGACATGGTGGAGGATTTTCTAGAGGTTTTCATGGATGATTTTTCGGTGGTAGGTGACTCTTTTGAGCATTGCCTTAATAATCTTAGACAAGTGCTCAAGAGATGTGAGGAGACCAACCTTGTGCTTAACTGGGAGAAATGCCATTTCATGGTGGATGAAGGCATTGTATTGGGGCATAAAATTTTGAAACATGGCATAGAGGTTGACCGGGCAAAGATCGAGATCATTTCCAAGCTTCCTCCACCTACCTCAGTTAAAGGTGTCCGAAGTTTCTTGGGGCATGCCGGATTCTATAGGCGTTTCATCAAGGATTTTTCCAAGATTGCAAATCCTATGTGCAAACTCCTTGAGAAAGATGAAAAATTTGTGTTTGACGAGAAATGCCTCAAAGCCTTTGAGGAATTGAAGCAAAAGCTCACCACAGCACCTATTATTGTCACACCCGATTGGTATCTTCCATTCGAACTCATGTGTGATGCCAGTGGTGTAGCTATTAGAGCAGTGCTTGGCCAACGTCACAACAAGGTTCTTCACCCGGTCTATTATGCAAGCAAGAGACTCAATGGAGTGCAAATTAATTACACGGTGACTGAGCAAGAACTTCTTGCCATTGTCTATGCCTTTGAGAAATTTTGGGCTTATTTGTTGGGATCCAAGGTGATAGTGTACACAGACCATGCTGCTCTTCGCTATCTCATGGCAAAGAAGGATGCAAAGCCTAGGTTGATTCGGTGGTCTTGTTGTTGCAAGAATTTGACTTCGAGGTCAAGGATCGCAAAGGAACGGAAAATCAAGTAGCGGATCATTTATCGAGGCTTGAAGAGGCAGGTAGACCAAAGGAAGATCTGGATATCAACGATGCTTTCCCGGACGAACACATATTGGCATTATCTAGCACTTTTTCTCCTTCTTATGCCGATATTGCTAACTACTTGGTTAGTGACCTTATTCCGGATGGATTGAAATCCTATCAAAAGAAGAAATTTTTGAGAGATTGTCGGCAATACTATTGGGAAGAACCATTCTTGTTCCGTGTTTGTGCTGATAATATCATCCGAAGGTGTGTTTCAGAAGAGGAGATTATGCCAATTCTAAAGGCATGCCATGACTCACCGGTTGGGGCTCACCATGGGGGAAATCGAACGGCGGCTAAGGTGCTTGAATGTGATTATTATTGGCTGTCGATATATCATGATGCCAATCAAATAGTCAAGGCTTGTGACCAATGTCAAAGGCAAGGATCAATCTCCAAGAGGCATGAAATGCCAATGCATTTGTGATGGAGATAGAGATCTTTGATGTGTGGGGAATTGATTTTATGGGTCCCGTTGTGAGCTCCTATGGGATGAAATATATCTTGGTGGTTGTGGACTATGTGTCCAAATGGGTTGAGGCAATTGCCTTACCAAATAACGAGGCAAGGAGTGTGACCACATTCTTAAAGAAAAACATATTCACGCGGTTTGGAACTCCTAGAGCCATTCTTAGTGATGGTGGGTCTCATTTCTGTAACAAAGCTTTCACGGGGCTACTAGAGAAATATGGCGTTAAGCATAAGGTGGCCACACCTTATCATCCCCAATCAAGTGGCCAAGTTGAAGTTTCCAACCGGGAGATAAAGAACATTCTAGCAAAGACCGTTAATGCAAACAGGACCGATTGGTCAAGGAAGCTAGATGATGCATTGTGGGCATACCGCACGGCGTACAAAACTCCTATTGGCACTTCTCCTTATCGATTAGTCTTTGGCAAGGCTTATCATCTACTTGTAGAACTAGAGCACAAAGCCATGTGGGCTTTAAAAATTCGAACTTGGACTGGGCTGAAGCTGCAAATTTGAGGCTAACACAACTCAATGAAATGGAGGAATCCCGTTTCCATGCATATGAAAGTGTAGATGTGTATAAAGAAAGGATGAAGTTCATCCACTACAAAAAGATCTTGAAAAGGGAGTTCAAGTCGGGTGACTTGGTTTTGCTCTTCAACTCAAGGCTCAAATTGTTTCCGGGCAAGCTTAAATCGAAATGGTCCGGTCCGCTCAAGGTGGTCAATGTCTCTCCTTTTGGAGCTGTGGAACTAGAATCGGAGGATGGGCTCCGAACCTTCAAAGTAAATGGCCAGCGAGTCAAGCACTACTTGGGCACAGATGGAGAAAAACACTTGGTGGAGCAGTTGGCTCTCAAAGATGGTCCGTGGCCGACCAATGAGTGAATCCAAAGAAACGCCAACTTCGTCGTGCCGCGACGTTAAATCAAGCGCTTCATGGGAGGCAACCCATGTGTGGTAACACCTTTTTTGTCCTTTAAATTTTAATTTTTTGTTAGATAGATTTAATTGAGCAATTTAAAGTGTGTGTTAGAGTGCATGGGATTCAAAAGATCATAACACTGGGTAAAATTGCATGTGAAAGGGAAGAAAAGTCACCATGGGAAGTTTGCTGCACATATGCGGTCGCATTTTAGCTATGCAGACCGCACTGTGGTCGCAGACCCAGGTAGTGTGTTTGGCAAATTTGGTGGTAAGAATGCGGCGAAGAGGTGCACTTTGCGGACCGCATTCCAGTTATGCGATCGCATAGTGCACCGCATGTTGGCCCTCAAGCAACTCCAGTTGAATCTACCGCATAACGCTTATGCGGTCGCATAATGTGTTATGCGGTGACTTACCCATTGCAAACCTCCCAGGTAGGTACCCTCACATATCTTCAGCATTCAAACACTTTCAAAACAAAACAAAAGACATTATTTTTTTTATCAAACAAAAAAAAAGCGAAACAAAATGAAAACAAAAAAAAGAGAAGGGAAAACGGCTAGTTGAATCCAAGAAAGTAAGAGATCACCTGAGAATTCATCTCCCAAGTGTGCTCGTTCATCTATCACTGGTATGTTCTTCCTTTCCCGCTTTGTTCCATGTAAAGTTTTAGTTTAAATTGTATTGTGTTTTCCTGTTTTTGTTTCCTTTAGTTTTGTTCATTTTTCCTCTGTGTAGTTGGGTATCTATTCATAATGTGAGGGGGTTCTTGGATAGGTAATTAGGTTTGGGGTGCTGGGTAGTGAAACTAAGTCCGTCATTATTGAGGGTTAAGTTCAAACGTTGAGAACGATGACTTCTGCGGACCGCATAGTTGATTTGCGGTCCGCATTGTTGCCGCAAAAATGAACCCTAGGTGGCTGAAGAAGATGACAAAATGCGGGGACTTTGCGATCGCATAATTGATATGCGTACCGCAAAGTCACCGCATACTGAGACAGTTTCCCTGGTTTTGTAACATGCTGTTTGCTGCCAATTTGCGATTGCAGATCCGACTTTGTGGTGGACTTTGCGATCGCATTGTGTGATTATGTCTTCCAAGCATTTAAGTATGCGATGGTTATACAAACCGCATAATGGATATGCGATCGCATAATCCATCACAAATCTAAGATCATTTCAGCAAGCAGAGAGTTTGCGATAGGTTTGCGGTCCGCATAGTGGTTATGCGACCGCATAACCTGTCGCATACTTGCAAATTTTAGTACTTTTTCTATTATTGCCTACTATGTTGCTCACAATTTATTTCTGTGCAGATATGGCTCCCAAGAAACATATAGCCTCTGCCCAGAAAAGGGCCTCCACCAGTCGTCAAGCACAACAAGCAAAACGTTCACGACCGGGCCGTACTGCTACACTTCCCTCCCAGTCTGATGAGGAGGAGACCTTGCCCTCAGTTGACCTACAAGTTGAGGCAAGAAGGAAAAAAGGAGATGACTTCCAGCTTAGGTTTGTGGTCGAAGGGTCCAGGGAGCTATATAGAGAAGGGCTAACAAAACGTAAAATCCTGGCCGAAAAGCAACTAAGTCTGAATAGGCTACAGGAGCAATACTCCCAAATATTGGCAAACATCAAAGCTAGAAAATGGGAGTGCTTCACTGAGTTGCCTGATGACTACAATGAAACACTTGTCCGTGAGTTTTATGCTTCTTACGGAGCCTCCAGGACTGCTCACCACAAGTGCAACAGGGTTTTCTGTGACACTGTATTGGTTCGGGGGAAGCACGTGTTCTGTAGCAGTGAGACCATCAATGAATTCTACTTCCCTAACTGGAGCCCGGGCACAGCCGAGTATGCCGCCAAATGGGCAAACCGGGATAATGAGCGTAGTTGGATAGCTTCTGTGATAGCCAAGGGGACCCCTGCTTGGATTAACCCTTTGCACAAAATATTCAAGGAGGATCTCACACGAGAGGGCAGATTCTTGCTTAGCTTTGTCACCTCTCGATTGATACCGTCCAGAAATGAGACTGACATAAGCATTGAGAAAGCTCTTCTCATTGCATGCATTATGGCGGGAATCAAAATTGATGTGGGTGATTTTATCTTCCGAGAGATAGGGATCCGAGCAACACAGACAACCACTTCACTTCCATTCCCATGCTTGATCACAGCCCTCTGTAAGGCTGCGAAAGTCCTTACCATGCCACACACTGACAAGACAGGGAAGGCGCTGAAGGATATTGATATCACGCGCATTAATGATGCAGAAGATGTTGCTCCCCCAGAGGTTCAGACTCAGATTCCTGCTGATGTAGAGCCCTCAAATTCCCAAATTCTTGTGTTTCCTCAGGCTACTGTTGCATCCACTTCCACTCCACAGCCCACCTCTCAGTCCATGATTGCTCAGCCCTCTGCCACATTGCCAGCTGTTTCGAGGCTTGGTCTCTTAGCTCAACATGCCAATGCTAAGGTTGACCAACTTCTGAAGAACCTCCCCGCTCTCATCAAGCAGGCATTGACCCCTATCCAGTCCTCCGTGACGGCCCTCCAACAGCAACAAACATCTTATGGGGACCGCCTGACGCAGCTTGAGGTGCGGGTTGAGAAGATAGAGCGGGGTGAGGTTGGAGACTTGCCAAAGCTCCGGGAGGATGTTGCCACTATGAAGACTGAACTCCACAAAATGCAAACTCTGGAGTTCGATCTATCATCCTTCCTGCCCAAGGAAGGTGAGCAGGGAGCAGACACAATAGTGGCTGGATTGGATCTTGACTTCTCCACACTGATGACAGACACTGCACCTCAGACTGTCGGGGCTTCCTAGCCTCCAGCTCCCCCTACACGTATTGACATTCCTTCTGAGGAGGATTCCGGACACTTTACAGAGTCCGAAGGTGGGGAGGCAGATGAGGGAGAGACTAAGGAGGATTCATGGTCCGAGGAAGATGAAGGCCCTCAGGAGAAGGGTAAGCAGATTGTTGTTCCTACAGTTGAGGATGAAGAACAAGCAGCCATTCAAAAGGCGATAGCACATTCGCTAGCAAACATGGTCGCCCCAGCAGATCCATCGACCACTCAGCCATCAGCGGGCGAGGCTAGCAGCTCACAGGCCCCAGCTCCAGTGTTGGGCCAGCTAGAGATCCCTCCTCCATCAGTGGAGGTCACTCCTCAGGCCGAGATCTCATCGGTCCAAGCTTCAGCATCAGAGGGTGACCCCACTATCCTTCAGCCGGCTTCCGACTCCCATATCCGAATCTGTAGAATCTATTGGGGAATCCCCATCCGCACCCGAATTGGCTAAATCTAGTATAGTGGGTCTTGTTCCGATGCGGGAAAAAATCCACTTAGTGCGCCTCAGGGAGCCCCTAAACTCTGTTTTACATTCTTATGCAGTGGGGACAATGCATTCTTTGTGGTTGGGGGTGGGATAGCCTTGTATAAATTTTTGTGAACCCAACTGTTGTACATGTTTTTGTGTTATATAAGCAAACTTCTGTCTATACTTGTGTTGTGATTCTGTATATATTTGTGTTCTGTGGTTTTAGTACATAGGTTATCTTTGTATATATAAAAATAAAAAAAAATAAAAAACAACCAAAAACAAGTAGATAGTTGTATGTTCATCTTTAGTAATTAGCAATGAATTCCCCTTGGTTTTTCTTCGCCGGGTTCTTTTCCAAGGGTGTAATAGTAGAACCAGGGCAGTAGAATGAAACATTTTGACCGGTTTGGTGTAATTGTCTAGTTTCAAGCATGTGTTCCTGTAAATGGCCTATACCCTTCCATTAACATTAAAAAGAATGATATCAACTGTGTGAACTTGAGGCTCGCTCTTTGACTCTATGCTTACCTAGAGTTATACATGTAAATATGATGGAAGCTTCGAGTTGCCAAGTGTTGACTCGAGGGCTAAAACTATGTTGAGCCAAACAGTTCATGTGCCATGTGTGTGAGTCTTCGTATAAATAATTCTGGTGTTTACTTATACCATCTAGACTTGCCCGGTTGGTCTTTCGATGCTAATGATAATTACATTTGGTTTGAGAAATGAACTTAGGCATTCTTTGTGATTTTTGAAAACCAGTTAGCTTTTCAAGCTACCCATTGTATAGCCATTATCACTAGTTATCCCATTTGAGCCTTTAACCTTTTCTTCGGCCACCTCGCTACAAACCTTTCCCCTTTTGTAAAATAATTCCCTCTTTTGAACATGTCCCTCCTTGAACATTGAGAATGAGACTAAAAGCCTAAGTTGGGGGTGTGGTGTCAAGCCGGAAATTGGCAAGGTTGTACTGTGAGTGTGGGAAAGTATACCTCGAGATAGGAAACTATTCAAGCTCCAAAATCAAAGTAAAATAAAAAGAGATGTATATATATATATAAATATGGAGTCTTGAAGAAAATTAGAGAGGTGTGGAAGGCGTTTCAGTGTGGGAAATTAGGATCCAAGGAGGGTTATTTGGTTTGAAAAGAAGCAAAGAGCAACAAGAAAGAAAAATGTGAGTAGTGTTCAAGGAGGGTGTAGTCACTTGTACCCAAATGCTTATCCGACCCTTCCCTAAACCTACATTACAAGCTTAAAAAGTCCTTATGGGATCTCCATCCGAATGTTCTTAGAATAAAGAGAAGAATTAAAATAAGGGCAAGCCTATGGTATGGTATGTTGTAACACTTGAAACTCTTTTTGAGAGTGAGTGTGCTTGTGAATTCATCCCTTTTGTTGTAATTGTAAGGGCAAGCCTATGGTATGGTATGTTGTAACACTTGAAACTCTTTTTGAGAGTGAGTGTGCTTGTGAATTCGTCCCTTTTGTTGTAATTGTAAATATTGTGAGTTTGGGACTTTCTTTCTAGTGAGGGAACATGAATTGTATGGTTGGACAGAAGTTGTTGTTTTTAAGTCAAATGCAAGTGCACTCAGCTAAGGGTAACATTTTGTCAAATTGTCGAGGCTCAAAGTTTCACAAGTTGATTAGTTTCTTTGTAATGATGGTTCAGGAAGGGTAAATAAACGAAAGTGCATGCTTGTAGTACTGATAACTAACATCGTCCACAGTCACTATTATTTCATATCGTTTTGATGGAGTCTAGAATAGGATAGTGTCGTTTTAGTTGCTTGAGGACAAGCAAGAGTTTAAGTTGGGGGTGTTGATGTGCCGGAGAATTTCGGCACATTTGATACAAATTGCTTCGATTTTAGCTTGTTTTTAATGCAATAATCTTTTATACTTATGTAATTTTAGTGTTTTTGCAGTGTATGAGGTTTAAGGACCTAAGAGCATGGAAATGAAATCAAAAAGCCAAAAAAGACAAGAAAAGAGCAAAATGCCATCGCGAATGCGGAAATGCGGACCGCAAATCCAACATGCAGACCGCATAATGCTCAAAGGAATCGCAAACCCCAATAGTTTGTTGGCCAAAGTCCAGTGCAAGAAATGTGGTCCAGTATGCAATCGCATAATAGGTTTGCGGGCCGCATAATAGACCGCAAACTCGTTGTGAAGACTGATGATGGTGGAAAATGCAATGAGAAATGCGATCGCATATCTACAATGCGGACCGCAGAACTTGAATGCGATGAAGGCCTGGAAACTAGGGTTTCAAGATGCGATGGACATAAAGAGAATGCGGACCGCATGTCTGTTATACGATAGATATGCGGTCGCATAATTGACCTAGAAGGGTATTTTTGTCCGGTTTTGGTCCCGAGTTTTGACCCACTATAAATAGATTTATTGGGGTTTTGTGGGGGTATCTTGTCTTGTTTTTGAGCTACATTCCAAGTCTTTAATATTCCTCTCTTTTGGAAGCTTTTGAGTGAAGAATCTTGCACTTTGTAAGCTTTATGGCATTTAATATTCTCATCTTTTTGTATTTTAGCATGTGTAGCTAACTTTAAATACTAAGGTTGTGGACCCTAAATGGGTGTTATGTTAATGGGTGTTTAACATTGAATATATATATAATGGTTGGTTGATATATATTTATTTCTCATGCTTCATTTATTGTTGGTGGTTGCAAACATTAACAAGTGCCATTAAATTCTTTCTTTACTTGGAAAAGTGAGTTAGAATTTGGAAGAAGTAAATATCAAAGACTCAAGGCTTTAAACCTTGTTTAATTGAATCGCTTAGGAATAAGTGGGTTTTATTTGGCATCTATTGATTGTTACTAATTTCAACTCTTTTATAATTGGAAAAATCATAAAGAGGGAATACTACCCAATTATACTATCCTGTAGGCTAATCAACCTAGTGTCACACCTCCTTTTTTACACACTTACCGGAAGAGGGTATGATAAAGGGAGTTATTTCCAACTTGAAGTGACAATCGGAACGGGATTTATTATTAAGATTTCAGAGTCGCCACTTGGGAGATTAAGGGTGTCCCAAGTCACCAGTTGAATCCCGACCCGATGAAATTATGACTCTGTTAACAGTCCGCGAACCAGAAATCCGAGTAAGGAATTCTGTTATCCCGGGAGAAGGTGTTAGGCATTCCCGGGTTCCGTGGTTCTAGCACGGTTGCTCAACTGTTGTATTTGATTTTATCTGATTTCAAAACATGTTTTAGCTTATGTGCTTTTATTAGTAAACCGCTTTTATTTCTATTTTTAATAAGAATTGCAACGTCGTGAAAATGCGCCTCGAACCACGTCGCAACAGTGCACCCGTGATTGTTAACACATTTCGACTTCGTTGAGATTTGGATTTGGATCACATAAATGTGCACCCGCATTTAAGAAGGTAATATTATTAAAATACGCGCCTAAAGAGACTAACGTGTTATTATTTGGGAAGGCCGTGAAATTCGCTAAACGGCCCATCCCGAAGTCTAAAAATTAATGTAATATTTATTGAAGGCCTCGTAATTTGTGTGTTTTTGTTTGGCGAGGCTTGTCTCATTTATTATTCAAAGGCAAAACTAAAAAAACAACTATGGTTCTCTATTTTTACTTGTCTCTAGTAATGGAGGAAAGTCCTACTTAATTTATTATTGGACTAAGTGGTAATTATGCACCGCAGTCCAGCCATTGGGCTCTAGGATAAGCCCAACGAGGGAAAACTACACCCAGGTCTGCACGATTCCAACTGGGCCATCAAACTGCCCTGGTCCAGGCCCAAACGAGGATGGAGTCAAAACTGGGCCTGGGCCTACGCCAAACCAATCAAAGTCTCAAATCACCAAATGTGAATCTACTGAGTGACTTCAGGCTATTTTAATTGTATTCAATGACTTATACGAGGGAGAACAAAGTATACTTATTTACTTGCCTACTGGTGAGTTCCTAGATGTCACTAACGGTGAAAAACAAACCAGAGGGAAGCATCATATTACATGTTACACGCAATGGACGTGACTGATGCACTAGAGTGGTCATCAATTACAATAGACTGTTAGAGTTGTGCAAGCTCAGCATGAATAGTGCAAATACCCTGGCGTAATATTAACATGCCTATTCGAATTAATACAACGGGACTGCAGTTCTAAAATAAAAAAAAAAAGGCTCATATTCAGGATTTCTAGTTCTAACATTTATATGCGGTATCCAGATATTGGGAACGTGAACTACAATCAATTCTAAATGTCTCAACAGTATCGAAAGCAGTCCAGTCCAGTCTCAATTATACAGTCCAGGATTTACACACATACAAATCGATTTTACACTATGCTGTACAATTAAATCTAACGCCTATTTAACTACCAACACACCACAGTCCAGGCAGCATATTTCAGGATCAAATAGGTGAGTAATTGTATTCCATTTCAAGCTCAAAGTTACAGCAGAGCAGATTCAAACGTGTACCTGGTAATTGCAAATAAGAAGAGGAAAAGATCAGCAGCAGTAACAGTTCTCAACAGCAACCCAGGAATAAGTTCACAATCCAGTAACAAATCAGTCAACACAGCAAGTTCAGGAACAGATTCGAAATTCCAGTGATAGACCAAACACAGCAACAATTTCGAGCACTGATGCAACCCAAAACCAACTTGACTACTCAAAATCAAACTACAGCAACTCAAATAAACCCCAACGACTCTCTTTGCAGTAACTTTCAAATATAGAACAGAACACTGAGAAAAACCAGATTGTTTCTGATCCTAATGTCAATGTAACAGTATTATTTTGAGAGAATTTTAGTCTCCCAGAACTGGTAGAATGCCTTTTTGGGGGAGGGTTTAGATGGCTGCCAAAAAACTTCTTTCACAAGGCAAAAGAGTGCCCATTTTATAAGTGAACTTAGGGTCCAATTTCAGATTTTCATTTCAACCCTTAGTCCCTATCTCAATTCTATTTTTTTACCCCTTGTTTTCTTAGCTTGTTACACAAGTAACTACCCTAAGTTTACTGAAACCTGCACTATAGTCCATTCTAGGAGGTTCTATACCCAATACAATTCCTATTCTGCCCTCACTTCACTTCAACAATTACCAAATTTGATTAAACTACCCTTTTCCCATGCCTAAACTACCCTTAGCACTCTCTGAAATTACTACCAAAACCCAAACAAAACCCCTGAATCTATTTTGCAATTATTAACCCTCGACCCAAATCTCAACTCACCAATTAACAACATCAGCTATAGCCAAATTCACCTAAACTAAGTATTGAACTAGAGAAGTACTGATTACTGGGTAAACAAAATTAATCCAGAACTTATCAAAATAAATTAACGAAGAATTAGACTAATAATCACAACTAAAATCAGAAACTAGCACAGATTAGAACAAACAATCAGAACCTAACACATAATACAG
>NC_031993.1:6534845-6587736 GCF_001879085.1 Nicotiana attenuata
CGCCGCAGCGGTCATATGCATTGCATTGCATTCATGCATTGGTTCCTGTTTGTACTACGTGTCATGACATTCAGCACTCTCATATCATTGGCATCCATGCTACTTCTTGTACTGCTTACCAGATGCCCTGGTGTTAATTGTTTGTGGAGTGCTGTGCCCGAGGGGCTGACTTATGTGCGGACTTGCACTATCTAATTACGCATTCATTTGCTTGACTGTTGGAAAAGAATGTTTTCTAAAAGAGGTTTAAACTGAGCTAGATATTTTCTTAAAGGATTTTCACGGTTTTACTGTTTTCTCAAAGAGTTGTACTATCCTATATAGCATGATGGAGTGCTCTTACGTGATTTCTTGCCTCTCAGTTATTATTTACTCTTATTACTCACTGAGTTGGAAGTACTCACTTTACTCCCTGCACCTCGCGTACAGTTGCAGGTATTGTTCACCCGGTAACGGGTTATTAGCTGATTGAAGGTAGGGCTATTGTAGCTGAGCAAGGTGTCCTCCAGCGTTCGCGGCACCGGATGTTGTCTTGATTTTCCAGAATTTTTCTTTATATATTATTATTGGCCCTGTAGTTGTGTTCAGGTTTCTTTAGATGCTCGTGACTTGTGACACCCCGGTCGGGTTGTGTTGGGTTGTACATACTGGTTATTATTGTCGTTAAGCTATATTCACCTATTCGTTTATGTTTAATAAATGTTAAAGAGACGATTTGGGTTAGTTGGCAGGCCTTGTCTTCACGAGAGGCGCCATCACGACCGGGTTTGGAAATTGGGTCGTGACAAAGTGAAGACCGCATAAGCGGATTTTTGGCCGCGGAAGCGGGACCGCATGAGTGAAAAATCGTTGTTGACAGAAGGGTTTAAAATATTATATTTCATCCGCGAATAAGAGGTAGTTTCCACCATTTTTAAGCGACTTGGAGAGCTTTGGGCGAGGATTTTCGAGGGTTTTGACTGAGAATCAATTGGAGGTAAGTCTCTTGGCCTAATTATTCGAGTTTATGGTAGAAATTACATGTAAATTGTGGAAAATTCATCAAAAACGGGTCAAGCTAGGGCTTGAAAAGTTGTGATGTAAAAACGGATTTTGAAAGGGCATTTGAACTCCGATTTTGGTAAAATTGGCATGTGTAGGCTCGTGGCGAGATGAGGAATCCAGTGATGTAAATTTTGTAATTTTTCGAGAAGTGGGCCCGGGGCTCGGGTTTTGCCAACTTAGTGAATTTTGGTGTTTTTCGAGTCTTTTCGATTGGGTTATGTTTCTTTAGCCTATTTTAATGTATTCGTTGTGGTTTTAATCAGATTCGGTGTGCGAAGAGGTTGATTCGAAAGGCAAAGGCATAGCGAGCTAGACTTGTGGCCGGCTTGAGGTGAGTAATAGATGTAGATGATGACCTAAGGGTTTGAAACCCCGGTATATCACATTGTGATGCTATATTGAGGCGAGACACGTACTCTATGACGAGTGCGGGGTCGATTGTGACTGGGGATTGTGACCTAGTCCGTTCCGATTGATGTTCATACTGTGTTCTTGACTAGAAATTGTTTGGTAATCATCCTACTTGGATTTTATGAATATGTTCGGGGCTTTGTGCCTATCATTTGCATCCTTCAGGGATCCTTATCACTGCTTCCACGATGCTTAGCATATTTCATGATATCAGTCCTGAGTTAGACACTGCCTCGAAATGTTTAGTAAATAAATAAAGGTTTAAACACTTAGTTCTATAATTCCTAATAATTGAAACTAAAATGAACAATTTGACTTTGCCCGAGTGGCTTGCATGCATATATATATCTGGACTGAGTGTGGATCGGGCTGCACGCCGCAGCGAATGCTACGATGATATTGCGCTTGGGCTGTAGGAGCCCCTCCGGAGTCTGAACCCCCACAGTGAGCGCGGGTACCCAAATGGATCGGGTTGCGCGCCGCAGCGGTCATGTGCATTGCATTGCATTCATGCATTTTATATCTGTTGGGCTTAATTGTCATTGTCTGCTGTTGTTTCATCATTTAACGTGCTGAATCGTTGATTATAGCTTTATATTGTAATATTTCGGGATTTCTTACTTTCAGTCATTATATATGTTTATTACTCACTGAGTTGGAAGTACTCACTTTACTCCCTTCACCATGTGTGCAGATTCAGGTGCTCCGGAGACTTGGTGGAGCTGTTTGCTGTTTTCGTGAAGTTTATTTTCAGAAGTTGTTGAGGTAGCTGCCTGACGTCCGCAGGACCCGACTCCTCCCCTTTATTTCATTTATCTTTCCATATCTTAGACTTCTTTATTACTATGGATATATTACTCTGTTACATCTAGAGGCTCTAGACTCGTGACTCCAGATCTATTGTGGAATGTTTGGATATTCGTTATTATTCTCCGTACTATTTTATTTAGATTCGGATTGGAACCTTGATATTTGCTATTTTAATCGTATTATTTGTTAACGGATTGCGTATTTGGGTTGAGAGTATTTAATTGGTCGGGCTTGCCTAGCATTAGTATTGGGCGCCATCACAACCGGGATCGGGGTCGTGACAGATGCAGAGGCTTCAAAGGTTGGAGGTGGAGGAGCAACAGTGGGTGGAGATGCAGAGACATCAGAGGAATGAGGTAGAGGAGTAACAATGGGTAGTGGTGCAGAGACATTAGTGGATGAGGGTTGAGGAATAACATGCAGTGGTGCGAGTTAGTAGAGGATTTCAAATTCTTCCTTGGCCTAGCTTTCTCACCTTTGGATTTAGAACCAGGTATAGAAGATGAATTGGATTTTTAGGGAATCTGGTTGGGCTTTGTCATAGTGAAGAAGAGATGAGATGATCAATACTTTTGCTTAGGATTTGAGGAAGAATAGTGAATTTTTAAGAAGAGTGCAAAGAGATGGTTTATACGGGAAGGATTGTGACTAGAAGAGAGAGAGAGAGAGAGAGAGAGAGAGAGAGAGAGAGAGAGAGAGAGAGAGAGAGAGCATTAAGTTGAGTTATAATGGGACTCCTATTACAGATATATTTGACAACTGGGATTATGAAAATAATATGACTCTTACAACAATATTTCCATTATTAAATTTTAATACACTTTTGAAGATGACACATACCTGAGTTGAAGAACCAACTCCTTTGCAACCCCTAAGTCCTTCTCATAGTAAAGCATCAGACATGATAAGGTTAATATCATAAGACATCAACATTGGTTAGATTCTCCAGGCAAGTGTGTATACTAAAACAAAGTATGAGACTGAATCAAGTATTAGTTACTCAGACATCTATGACTTACTTTTTCTTGTAACGACCCGACCGGTTATTTTGAGAGTTATAGCTCCGATCCCCTATTTACTGCTTTCTCCAGATCTATTTATGCTATTGCGACTTGCCGAGAGGTTTCGTTTTGGTTTTTGGAGCGCTTTGGGACACTTAGTCCCTAAACGGAAAGCTTAAGTCTTAGGATTTGGACCGTAGTCATAACTGTGTGAAGACGACCCTGGAATGGAGTTCTGCCGATTCTGTTATCTTCGTTGGGTGATTTTGGGCTTATGGCGTCCGGATTGTGTTTTGAAGGTCCGTAGCTTATTTATGCTTGAAATGTCGAAAGTCAAATTTTTGGAGTTTTGGACCGTTAGTGGAATTTTTGGTATTGGGGTCAGAATCCGATTTCGAAAGTTGGAGTAGGTTTGTAGTGTTGATTATGACTTGTGTGCAAAATTTAGGGTCAATCGGACATGGTTTGATAGGTTTCGGCATCGGTTATTGAATTTTCAAGTTCCAAATTTTTTTTAGTTTGAATTGGAGGGTGATTCGTGATTTTAGCGTTGCTTGATGTGATTTGATGGCTCGACTAAGTTTTTATAGTGTTTTAGGATTGGTTGGTATGTTTGTTTGAGGTCCCGGGGGCTTCGGTTGTGTTTCAAATGCTCAACGGGTCATTTTTGGACTTAGGAAAGTAGCAGATTTTTCTAGTATTTTGTTGCAGAGATTTCCTTCATCGCGTTCGCATGCGGAGTCTCGCGTTCGCATAAGGCATCTAGGGCGGGAGCAGATTTAATGCTTTGCGTTCGCGATGTTGGTCCTGCGTTCGTGAAGCTCTAAGGTCATATGCCTACGCGTTCACGAAGAGGGTCCTACGTTCGCGTAAAAGAGTTTGGTTGCAGGGTCCCCAGGCCTTTTGCCTACGCGTTTCGCGAGGTTCGTTCCGCATTTGTGTAGGGTTGAGCTGGGTGGCCTTCGCGTACGCGATGAAGCATTTATGGGCCAAGGAGACTTGTGCTTCGCGAACGCGAGGGGCTTTCCGCGTTCGCGAAGAAGTAACCAGTGGGCAGAATTTAAAGTTCAAAAATGAGGGTTTTGGTTCATATCATAAAATTGAATTGGGAGCTCGGTAGAAGGCGAAATTTTGAGGGATTCTCAGAGGAAGTTATTGGGTAATGATTCCTAACTCCTTTATAGTTATATTCCACTAATCTATTCTTGATTTCATCATTTACTTTCAGATTTGGGGTGAAAATTTGGGAAAAATTGAGAAAAGTTCTTAGGCCGAATTTTGGGGTTTTGATCAAGATTTTGATATCAAATTTGAGTAATTTTGGTACGAGTGAACTCGTGAGTGAATGAGTGTTTGTATTTTGTGACTTTTACCCGATTTCGAGACGTGGGCTTGGGGAGGCTTTTTGGGCAATTTTTCTAATTTCTTGCCTTAGCTTTGATTTCAATAGCTAGATTAGTTTCTTGTAATTATATTTATGTTATGTAATTGGTTTTGGGCCATTAGGAGTCGGATATTCATGGAAAGAGCATTGTGACGGATTGAATTGAGCTTGGTTCGAGGTATGTTGCTTGCCTAACCTTGTGTGGGGGAACTCCCCTTTGAATTTGGTACTGTTTTGATATGTGAGCACCGTGTACGTGAGGTGACGAGTACGTACACAGACTTCTCAGTTACAACGTGCTCCACAGGGTCCTCAAGCTATGATTACAGCACCAGCTGCCATCTCACCTACTCAGCCAGCTCGAGGTGGAGGTCCGGGAGGTAGAGGTCGCCCTAGAGGGGGAGGCCAGGCCAGATACTATGCTCTTCCTACTCGTACAGAGGTTGTTGCTTCCGATTCTGTCATTACGATCCAGGCTCCACTTATTCTTATATGTCATTTTATTTTGCCCCGTATTTGGGCGTATCTCGGGATTATTTGAGTTCCCCTATTTATGTGTCTACTCCTGTGGGAGATTTTCTTGTTGTGGAGCGTGTATATCGGTCGTGCTTGATTGTTATTAGTAGTTTTGAGACCAGAGCTGACTTATTATTGCTCATCATGGTAGACTTTGATGTTATTTTATGCATGGACTGGTTGTCGCCCCATTATGCCATTCTTAATTGTCACGCCAAGACCGTAACACTGGCTATGCCAGGTTTACCGCGATTAGAGTGGAGGGGTACCTTAGATTACACTCCTAGCAGAGTTATTTTATTTCTTAAAGCTCAATGAATGGTTGAGAAGGGGTGTGACGCGTATCTAGCCTATGTGAGAGATATCAGTATTAATACCCCTATAGTTGAGTAGTACCAGTAGTGAGGGATTTCCCTGATGTGTTTCCAGCTGATCTTCCGGGCATGCCGCCCGACAGAGATATTGATTTTGGCATTGATTTGTTGCCGGGCACTCAGCCCATCTCTATTCATCCTTATCGTATGGCCCTTCATGAGTTGAAGGAGTTGAAGGTACAATTACAGAAATTGCTTGATAAGGGTTTCATTCGGCCAAGTGTGTCGCCTTAGGGTTCTCCTGTCTTGTTTGTGAAGAAAAAGGATGGTTCTATGTGTATGTGCATTGATTATTGCCCGTTGAACAAAGTTATAGTGAAGAACAGATATCCTTTGCCTCGTATTGATGACCTATTTGATCAGTTACAGGGTGCCAGAGTGTTCTCCAAGATTGGCTTGCATTCAGGTTATCATCAGTTGAAGATTCGGGAGCCAGATATCCCGAAGACTGCTTTCAGGACTCGGTATGGTCATTACGAGTTCCTTATGATGTCATTTGGGCTGACCAATGCCCCAGCAGCATTTATGCTTTTGATGCACAGTGTATTTCGGCCTTATCTTGACTCATTCATCATTATCTTTATTGACGACATTCTGGTGTACTCCCGAGTCGGGAGGATCATGAGCAACACCTGAGGATAGTGCTTCAAACCTTGAGAGAAAAGAAATTATATGCAAAGTTCTCAAAATATGAGGTCTGGTTAGATTCCGTGGCATTTTTGGGCCACGTGGTGTCGAGTGAAGGGATCAAGGTGGACCCGATGAAGGTGGAAGCAGTGCAGAGTTGGCCCAGACCATCCTCAGCCACAGAGATCCAGAGCTTTCTTGGTTTGGGGGAGGGGTATTATCGTCGATTTGTTGAGGGATTCTCATCTATTGCAGCACCTATGACCAGGCTGACCCAGAAGGGTGCTCCGTTCAGGTGTACGGAAGAGTGTGAGGAGAGCTTCCAAAAGCTCAAGACAGCTTTGACTACAACCCCAGTATTGGTATTGCCTTCAGGTTCGAGGTCTTATACAGTTTATTGTGATGCATCGCGAGTTGGCTTCGGCGCGGTGTTGATGCAGGACTGTAGGGTGATTGCCTACGCATCTAGATAGCTGAAGGTGCATGAAAAGAACTATCTTGCCACGACCTTGAGTTAGATGCTATTGTTCATGCCTTGAAGATTTGGAGGCATTATTCGTATGGTGTCCCTTGTGAGATCTACACTGATAACTGGAGTTTGCAGCATCTGTTCAAGTAGAATGATCTTAATTTGCGTCAGAGGAGGTGGTTAGAGGTTCTTAGGGATTACGATATCACCATTTTGTACCACCCTGGGAAGGCCAATGTGGTGGCCTATGCTTTAAGTCGCCGGGCAGAGAGTTTGGGAAGTTTAGCATATCTACTAGCAGCAGAGAGGCCCATGGCGTTGGATGTTCAGGCCTTAGCCAGCTAGTTTGTGATATTGGATATTCCTAAGTCGAGTCGAGTATTGGCTTGTGTGGTCTCTCGATCTTCTCTTTATGATCGTATCAGGGAGCGTTAGTATGATGACCCCCATCTGCTTGTCCTTAAGGACACAGTCCAACACGGTGATGCTAAGGAGGTCACTATTGGAGATGATGGTGCACTAAGGATGCAGGGCAAGCTATGTGTGCCTAAAGTGGACGGTTCGAGTGAGTTGATTCTTTAGGAGGCCCATAGCTTGTGGTACTCCATTCATCCTAGTGCCGCAAAGATGTATCAGGACTTGACGGAGCATTATTGGTGGCTCGAATAAAGAAGGACATAGTGGAATATGTGGCCAGATGTCTAAATTTTCAGCAGGTGAAGTATGAGTATCAACGACCGGGTGGATTGCTCCAGAAGTTAGAGATTCCGGAGTGGAAATGAGAGCGGATCACTATGGATTTCGTTGTTGGACTCCCAAGGACTCAACAGAAGTTCGATGTAGTATGGTTGATTATGGATAGGTTGACCATGTCAGCTCATTTCCTTCCTGTGATGATTACCTATTCTTCTGAGCAGCTGGCTCGAGTTTATATCCGTGAGATTTTCAGACTTCATGGCGTGCCGGTATCTATCATCTCTGATCGGGGTACGCAGTTTACATCACAGTTTTGGAGAGTCGTACATCATTAGTTGGGTATTCGGGTGGAGTTGAGCACGACATTTCACCCTCAGACGGACAGACAGTCCTAGCGCACTATTCAGATTCTTGAGGATATGCTACATGCGCGTGTGATGGAGTTTGGAGGTTCTTGGGATCAGTTCTTTCCACTTACGAAGTTTGCCTACAACAACAGTTACCAGTCCAGCATTCAGATGGCACCGTATGAGGCTTTGTATGGTAGGCGGTGCCGGTCCCAGTGGGTTGGTTCGAGCCGGGCGAGGCCATATTATTGTGTACAGACTTGGTTCAGGATGCCTTGGAGAAGGTTAAGGTGATTCAGGATAGACTTCGCACAGCTCAGTCCAGACAGAAGAGTTATACGGACCGGAAGGTTTGCTACGTTGCATTCATGGTTGGAGAGCGGGTCTTACTTTGGGTTTCTCCTATGAAAGGTGTTATGAGGTTCGGAAAGAAGGGCAAGCTGAGCCCAAGGTTTATTGGCCCCTTTGTCGTGTTGCGGCGTGTTGGGGATGTTGCTTATGAGCTTGACTTACCTCCCAGCCTAGCAGGAGTTCATCCGGTATTTCATGTTTCAATGCTCTGGAACTATCACGGTGATCCATCTCATGTGTTGGATTTCAGCTCAGTCCAGTTGGACAGGGATCTATCCTATGTTGAGGAGCCAGTGGCTATCTCGGACAAACAAGTTCGAAAGCTGAGGTCAAAGAAAATTGCATCAGTAAAGGTTCAGTGGCGGGATCAGCTAGTCGAGGAGGCGACTTGGGAGACCGAGCAGGATATGCGCAACCATTATCCTCATCTTTTCACCATTTCAGGTATGTCTCTATGCTCGTTCGAGGATGAACGATTGTTTTAAAAGGGGGAGGATGTAATGACCCAGCCGGTCGATTTGAGAGTTATAGCCCCGATCCCCTATTTACTGCTTTCCCCATATCTATTTCTACTATTGCGACTTGCCGGTAGGTTTCGTTTTGGTTTTTTGAGCACTTTAGGAGGTCCCTAAACAAAAAGCTTAAGTCTTAGGATTTGGACCGTAGTCGAAACTGTGTGAAGACGACTCTGGAATGGAGTTCCGTCAATTCCGTTGGCTTCGTTGGGTATTTTGGGCTTAGGGGCGTGTCCGGATTGTGTTTTGGAGGTCCGTAGCTTATTTAGGCTTGAAATGGCGAAAGTCAAATTTTTGGAGTTTTGGACCGGTAGTGGAATTTTTGATATCGGGGTCGGAATCCGATTTAGGAAGTTGGAGTAGGTCCGTAGTGTTGATTATGATTTGTATGCAAAATTGGGGTCAATCGGATGTGGTTTGATAGGTTTCGACATCTGTTGTAGAATTTTGAAGTTTCAAGTTCTTTAAGTTTGAATTGGAGGGTGATTCATGATTTTAGCGTTGCTTGATGTGATTTGAGGGCTCGACTAAGTTTGTATGGTGTATTAGGATTGGTTGTATGTTTGGTTGATGTCCCGGGGGCTTCAGGTGTTTTTCGGATTCTCAACGGGTCATTTTTGGACTTGGGAAAGTAGCAGATTTTTCTGGTGTTTTGTTGCAGAGATTTCATTCATCGCGTTCGCAAGAGGAGTCTCGCGTTCGCGTAAGGCATCTGGGGCAGGTGGAGATTTAATGCTTCGCGTTCGCGATGTTGGTCCCGCATTCGCGAAGCTCTAAGGTCATATGCCTATGCGTTTGCGAAGAGGGTCCCACGTTCGCATAGAAGAGTTTGGTTGCTGGGTCCCTAGGCCTTTTGCCTACGCGTTTGCGAGGTTGGTTCCGCATTCGAGTAGGGTTGAGCTGAGTGGCCTTCGCGTTCGCGACAAGGTCATCGCGTTCGCGATGAAGAATTTCTGGGCCAAGGCGAGTTGTGCTTCGTGAACGCAATGGGCTTTCCGCGTTCGCAAAGAAGAAACCACCGGGCAGAATTGAAAGTTCAAAAACGAGGGTTTTGAGTTCATATCACAAAATTGAATTGGGAGCTCGGTAGAAGGCGAAATTTCGAGGGATTTTAGAGGAAGTTATTGGGTAATGATTCCTAACTCCTTTATGGTTATATTCCACAAATCTATTCTTGATTTCACCATTTAATTCGGATTTGGGGTGAAAATTTGGAAAAATTTGAGAAAAGTTCTTAGGCCGAATTTGGGATTTTGATCGAGATTTTGATATCGGACTTGAATAATTTTGGTATGACTGAACTCATGAGTGAATGGGTGTACGTATTTTGTGACTTTTACCCGATTCTGAGACGTGGGCCCGGGGAGGCTTTTTGGGTGATTTTTCCAATTTTTTGCCTCAGCTTTGATTTCAATAGCTAGATTAGTTTCTTGTAGTTATATTTATGTTATGTAATTGGTTTTGGTTAGATTTGGGCCATTCAGAGTCGGATATTCGTGGAAAGAGCATTATGACAGATTGAATCGAGCTCGGTTCGAGGTAAGTGGCTTGCCTAACCTTGTGTGGGGGAACTCCCCTTAGGATTTGGTACTGTTTTGATATGTGAGCACCGTGTACGTGAGGTGACGAGTACGTACACGGGCTATTTGTTGTAAAACTCCATTTTTCACGAAGTCATAACCTGTTTCTCCTTATTTGAACTACACTAGCATATGTAACTATCCTGTTAGTTTAGAATAGCATGCCTACGTGTTTTAACTGCCTATTTGAAGTCTGTGCAGCATGTTTAGTGAAATTACCTGCTTTCTTTGACTTGAACTTAGTCTAAACTGTATGTTTTCTTGCTATAACTGTTATTTCTGTTGGTTGAGTTGTATATTTACTTTGGGACTACAGAACAGTATTCCGGGAGATCCCCCTGTACTGCATATTTACTTTGGGACTACAAAACGGTATTCCGAGAGATCCCCATGTTCTGCATATTTACTTTGTGACTACGGAGCGGTATTCCGGGAGATCCCCCTGCATATTTAAGTTTGGAACTACGGGACGGTATCTTGGGAGATGCCCTGTTGTTATCTCTGTGTTCTAAGCTGTTGTCTATCATTGATTCTAGTCCTGTTAGATTTTCGTATTTATTTTTACTGCGATATTTCATTCTGTCTTATTTCATTATATTTATACCAGTAGGGCCCTGACCTGATCTCTTCACTACTCGACCGAGGTTAGGCTTGGCACTTACTGGGTACCGTTGTGGTGTATTCATGCCCTTCTCTGCACATGTTTTTCATGTGCAGATCCAGGTATCGCTTATCAGCCGCACTACCAGTGATGCGAGACAATTGTAGAGACTTCAAGGTATATCTACCGCGTCCGCAGACCTCGGAGTTCCTATCTACTCCTCCCCATGTCAAACCCTTCTTGTATTTTCTTCTTTTGTTAGATTCTGGAGTATAGAAGTACTGTTTCTTTCTGTAGCTTGTGACTTATGACATTCCGGGTTTTGGGAAAGTTTATGTATTTTTTGAAAGTGATTATTGTATATGCCGAGCGACATCTCATTTCCTTGTTTAAATTTACCTAGTTGATAGCTTTTATGTTTTTATTTCTTTTTCTGCAAATGTTAGGCTTACCTAGTTCTAGAGACTAGGTGCTGTCACGACAGTTCACGGAGGGAGAACTTGGGTCATGACATTTCTAGCCAGTCATTGTGGTTCAAATTTGTGAGAAGACTTAATTAATCCTAGTTCCAGCCCGTTCCTTTCAAAATGATCCATACTTAGTGCCTTAGTGCAATTGTCAGCAATTTAGTCTTCAGTTTACAGGAATTTATTGAGATGTCCCTTTTCTACACTGTCTCTAAGAAAATGGTGTCTGATCTCAATGTGTTTAGTTCTCTTATGCTGACATGGATTCATAACAATATTTATAGTAGTGGTGTTGTCACAAAAAATAGATATACAATCAACAAAGATACCATAGTCCCTAAGTTGCTGCCTTATCCATAGCAATTGTGCACAACATGATGCTGCTGCCACATACTCTACTTCAGTTGTAGATCGGGCCACCGAGTTCTACTTCTTTGTTCCCTAGGACACAAGGCAAGAACCTAAAACTGATCTACTCCAGAAGTGCTTTTCCTGTCAACATGAAAACCTACATAGTCAGCATCAGCAAAACCAACTAATTCAAAATTGTATCCTCTTGGATACCAGAGACATAAGTCAGAAGTTCCTTTCAGGTATCTGAGTATTCTTTTGATTGCCTTTAGATGAGATTCCTTGGAATTTTCCTAAAACCTTGCACACAGACCTACAACACAATTTCAGATCTGCTTGGAGAGAAATACATAAGTGATGCAATCATTCCTCTATATAGTTTTTGCTCCACATTTTTCCCTTCTTTATCCAGATCAAGCTTTGTGGCAATGGCAATAGAAGTATCATTTGACTTTGAGGATTCCATGTTGAATTTCTTTAAGAACTCTTTTATGTACTTTTGCTAATGAATCATGGGTCGAGTAAGTGTTTGCTTGATCTGTAAATCAAGGAAAAAGTTCCACTCACCCATCATGCTCATCTCAAATTCATTCCCCATCGTTTCAGCAAATTCTTTGTACTATGTCTCATTAGTGGCTCCAAAAATGATATCATTCATATACATCTGTACAATCAGAAGGTTTTTTACTTTTTTTTCAAAATCAATGTGTTTTATGACCTTCCCTCTTAGAAAATCTCTAGTTAGAAGGAACTTTGGCAATGTCTTATACCAATCTCTTGGGGCCTGCTTTAGTCTGTACATAGCCTTACCTAATTTAAGAACATAATCAGGAAATTCTTCACTTTCAAAACCAGGTGGCTATTGGTTACTCAAGTACACACAAGTATACACGCCTTCAAGTAATAAAGTGACTTGAAAGTGGAATGTCGAACCCATAGAGGCTTAGAATAATTGTTAACTAGGCTAATTAAAAGTATTTAACTGTCCAAGGTAATCAAGAATGTTATTTTTTAATATTAATCTATTGTTGCAAGAATTTAAAAAGAATAGTCAAGTAAATTAACAAGAACACAGATGTTTGTTGTTTGGACTTTAATTAGAGGAGGTGAAGATTCCAGGGTTGTGGTCGGTTATCAATCGTATTGAGTTCGTAAATTACACTCGTTAATCCGAATTATCTGAGGTTGCTAGTTGACATGATCATGTATATAAATAGCATGTTTCCATAATACTATTCGTCTATCCAAAATATATCAATCCTATATCCCTATGGTATTTAATCTATCATGAACGAATAAAATATGGAATTCAACTAAGCAAGGCCGTCATATATATTCCTATCCAAGTGTGAAATCGTTCCCTGAGCTTCGAGTTTAGAAACAAGTTTTCTTTAATTCTACTCTAATCTGAACATGTATATTCCAAGTATAGTATAGATTGTACGGTGAATCGATAGCTACAACAATTCACAAGTTAAAAATAGAATTAAATAAACAACCACACAATGATAATCCAAATTAACGAAAATATAATAAATAAACGTAAATAATCATGAAACAACAAGATGATAATCCGAATTAACGAAAATATAATTAATAAACGTCAATAATCATGTCAAGCACAATCCTAGAAACTAGAATGCTTCCACTCATATTTGTAGTAATAATTATCCAAGTATTTTGCATAAATAAATTACAAAGAAAGGATGAAGGGATGAAGAACTATATGATTTTCCCCTCCAAAGTTGCTCCACAATGTGTTTTTGCCTCCAAAAAATGTCCAGCTCTTACTAAACTCGTTTAGGAAGTATTTACAGACTAGGTTTGGGTCTCTATGTGCAAAACCGGGTAGGAAAACTTTTAGTTGGGCTGAGGGTACTAGGCGCTTGACCTCGCGGGGCTAGGTCTAATGCGCGTCTAGAGGCCTAGCGCGAGGTTTTGGTGGTTGTAAGCCAGGCGATGCCTGGTCTAGCACCTGGCATAGCTTCGCCATATATTTGCGCACTTTTATTATATTTTCGTCCCCCTTTTGTGCAACCTTATCTCATCTTAATCTTCCAACGATCCTACACATAAAATAACGTAATTAAGCTCAAACGTCGCACAATTAATCATTAAAGTACCAAAATGTAAGGCAATTAATGTACTAAGAATGTAGAATTTTAGCCAAATATCAATACGTCACACTTAAACGTTGCTCGTCCTCGAGTCAACCAACAATTTACACTAACCTTGAGCACGTTATTTTTAGCACATTCGAAGCACACCATACCTATGAATATAGTTGATAGCAACAATTGAACTCTAGCATATATTCAACACACACTTCCCTTTAACTTATGCCATACCTCAAAATTTATTCAACACAAACACAACATGCCCATAACAATTCTAGCCTCAAAAACTGACTCAATGTCACAATGCAATCATCGCTTGAACACCTAACATCGAAGAGAAATCTAATAGCGTAACCTATCCATCGTGAAATCATGTGCCCTTACAACAAAATCAAAGAGAACAAGTAGAATCAACATATTCGAATCTCATGATCATATATAACTTAAGGACTCAAATATATCAAAAAAACCGCTCACTCTCACAAAGAAGTCACATGCATGCAAAAGGTACCATAGACTTTCCCTTTATGTAAACTTCAACTAATATAGGCTCGCTCGATCTAAAATCAATAGGACTTTTTCATGGTTGTAAAGTGGGCTAAGGGACGGGTCGGATATACTTAGGAATAGTGACTAACCTTCCTAACACTTTAAAACATCACATATTTATTTAAGCGCAAATTCTTCAATCCCAACCTCAATTTCACAAATAAATCACCTTAAGAACGTTCCCTTTTTTAAGCATTACTTTAATTCACACCTACTAGCAAGGACGATATCAATTTATTTCTCCACATATATTCTTTTTTTTTTGCTCTCTCCTTTTTTTATAACTATTTTTTTTCAATTTGCTAGCGGTGTATGTGTTTCAACACAAGTGCACATTTCTTTCATTTACTGGTTCCACTCAAAAGCCACCCAAGTTCCCTCCTTACTTCTTCTAGCACTCATTTTATTAGTTAAGCGGTTTAAGAGGTAAAATAATCAAAACAATGATAATTAAGATAAAAAAAAGATATAGGCTTGTAATGTGATTGCCAAATAAAAGTCTATAGGCTAAAAAGGGTTAACTAGGAATAATTTTTATTTGTAGTAAGCATTAAGTTAAAAAATGATCAAATAAATCCTAAAATTATTTTTCATACTGAGCACAATCTAAGATTTCGCTTCAACTCACATGGTGGGCAAGTTCTAGACTCCAATGCAATGACATAGACTATACAAACCCTCACAACATATAACGCATGACTCACTAAAGACGGTCCCATTCCGACTCTCAAATAATGCAAGGATTCACGGGGCCACAAGATATTACACGTTAAGCATAAAGTGAACACAAGCCAAGAAAACGAGACATATGCGTCATAAAACAAGCTATCCGTTTTATTAAGGCATCATGACAATTTTAAAATATAGGGAAGATACTACACATACCAAAGCCTACATATGGTACTATGAAACAAGTCAAAATGCTCCTAAAAATATCAACTTCTCCATTCTTTTATTTCCTACATCCTAATCTATTCTAAAAATAAAAAATCACTACCCAGTTCAAACTACAGCCCGTGGAAAAGAACCGAGGCATAAAGAAAAAAGATAGGAAATTATTGCTACCTTAAAAACTAAAAGACATATTTTTGGATTTTTTGCTATTTTTTTCAATTTTTTTGTTTTACTTTAGACTTTAAACCCTCAAAAAAATTGTCTTAGGAGATCCATCGTCCAGAAAAGTCTAATCCTTTCTAAATAATTGTTTTTCTTCTTTCTAATTTTCTGTATTTTTCATTTTTTTAAATCCGAACTAAACTACTAAGATACTACACTAATTATTTTTCTATTCTTCATGTTTTTATCTTACTAAGCAATGACACAATACAAAAATAAAAATCTAATCTAAACTTAGACTACTAAAAAAATAAAAATAAGAAGCTAAAAGATGCTAATATATTATTTACAAGCCAAAAAGAATCCTCCACTCCACACTTAAGCCTTGCAATATCCTCACTGCATATATAATCAAATAAAAGTGAGAAAGGTAGTAAAGAAACTTCATGGTCAATCCTCGTCATCCTCCTCATCATAGAAGGCTCTCTCAGCCGTCGCCCACTCCTCCTCCTCCTCATCTCTTGCATCATCCTTCTCACAGTCATCGGCCTACTCCTTCGGTTGTTCTAGCTCGGGCTCTAAGTGCTCGGTTGTGTTCACATATTCATCTTCAGGCAACCTCTAGCCCTCACCAAGCCCAACCAGACGTTGAGCATGATCATTGACCGTATAGCGGTCATTCAAGTTTACTCGCTCCTCTGGAGTAGCCGGGTGCCTACAAATTTGTAATTGCTGATCGAGCATCCCACAGTAGTGGTCCATGAAGCTATCATCATAAGCCTAATGCTCGCCACCAGTCAACATAGACCTATCTTCATTATCCTTATCCCGGATGTCGTAATGTTAGTCCCTCGGAGTTCCGCTGGGATGATCATGTCAAACTCCGGCTCCTCATGTACCTCCTCCTTCTTCAAATATTGCATCAACATATTTTCAAAAAATAATCTATCCACCTTCATACTCTCCTTACTTGCGCCATGTGTGGCGTATCAAATAACCCACGTTTACCTTCTGGCCCGTTATCAGGAAGTACAACAAACACACTCTCTCGTACTCAATATGGGTGTCGTGATTGCATGGCAACAATCGAGCATTGATCAACCGCAACCACACTTTAGCCGCCGGTTTCAGCTTCTTATCTGGGAACTTTATATGGCGGTGAGTTCTCTTATCATGGACCAGAGCAACAACATAATTTTTTTCCTCCCTTGCTCTTTACTCTTATGGGTCTACATAGGTGCATATGAAGAAGTTCAAGAGGCCATGAGGTGCTAATAACTTTCTTAGATTTGAAAGAAGATGTTACATGCTTACCTCTAACACATGCATCGCAAACCTTATTAGAAGTGAACTCAACTTTTGGTAACCTAAGGACCAGGTCCTTTGCTACCAACTTATTGAGTTAGGACAGACTGGCATGGCCTAGTCTTCTATGCCATAGTAGTGGATCATCTTCCGTTAAAGTTAAACGTGTGTGCTCACTTTGAGGGAGATACATAATAGATATCTTGTAGACATTGATATGTCTCCTACCTTTCATAATAGTTTCATTTGTATCCAATTTTTTGACGGTACATATTGTTGAATTGAACTTTACCTCATTAACTTTATCACACATTTGGGAAATGCTAAGGAGTTTATGCTTGAGTCCAACCACGTAGTGCACATCTTCTATAGCATGTGAGAGTGATATACCAATTTTATCAATTTCAGTTATTTGTCCCTTCTTTCCATTTCCAAAGGAAACACTCCCTCCTTGGAAGGCTGTTAGCGAGAGAAAATTCTTCTTTTCACTAGTCATATGTCTTGAGAAACCATTGTCCACATACTAAGCTTGATTGCTTCCTCTCACTTTAGCCTTTAACAAAAATTACAAGTTAGCTTTTGATCACATCCAAATGCACGCCTCTAATAAGGTATGACAGGGTCGTTTGCAATAATAAAACACAACAAAGAGTCGGGATCGAATCTATAGGGAGCTGAGATGGGAATTAGTTGTTGTATTCGGAGTGAGTATGTGAAGTACCTGGATTACACTTCCACAAACAGGGTTTTGTTTTTACTTCTGAAATTACGCTAAGGATTGCAATTCTAAAGGTATAAGACTAATGAAGATTGTTTTTGAATGTTTTTCAAAGATATAAAAAGGCCTAGGGCTGTGATCATGACCTAGTGTTTGCCTAATGAGACAAAGACTTTTATGCTGTTTAATTGATCAGGGTGTACTATAGCTCATAACACTACGTTGCCCACTCAATACCTCTCGGTCAGAGAGTGGTTTTGCCCAACTTGGCTTTCTCAAGTCCAAATGGGTATCTACCAAAACAGTTGATAAGAGCTCAAGTCTACTATCTCTAGGTTCAACCCTTTAATTGGGTTAATCAATCTCTCAATTGACCCAATTCCTTGTTAGCTAAGTTAACCTAGACTAGGTCTCTCTTTCTCAAGAAGAGGCTAAGTCAAATATGCATAAATCAATATTTGCAACCATCAATTTCACAATTGAAGCATAAACCTAGCTAAATAACACACACCCATTCATAAAAAAGCATAAAATTAATCACCCATAAGGTTTACACACTAGGGTTGGGTCACAACCCTACTGAAAATCTAGCTACTCATAGTGGGTATAGAAGAAAACAAAGAAGAAAAGATAATAAAAATTATATTGAAAGATTAAAATATAAAAACCCAATGTTAAATCACCAAAATAAGCTAAAGTTGCCTAAAGAACCAAGAAGAAACGACTACAACACTTTGAATATTCAAAACTTGACCTAATTTCGTGAAACTATTCTATGTTAATACCCAATTTTTCCCGTATATTTTTTATATGAAAAATACTTTTGAAATAGCATATGTATGCATATACAAGTATGCCCAAGTGTTTTAGTATTTTTCCTAATTTTTAAAGGATTTTTTTTAAATTAATTTATTGCCCATTTTAGCAGTACAAAAACCAATAATTATTCCCAAAATTATTTTTTGGTGAATAACTTATTTTATTCTCATATTTATACCAAAATGTAGCTAGGGTAATTTTTATACATTTTTACAAATTTATTTGGTATTTTAAAAGCCAAATTGCATACAATTGCAATTTTAGCCTGTTTTCAGAATTAACAGCATTTTATAATTATGAAACTGGTTCCAATATTTTTAAATTAATATTTGTATTAATTAACTGATCCAGTACTTTTAATTTGTTTTCGAAATCATTTTTACTATTTTTATAAATTAAAAGGGAAAAACTGGCTATTTAAAATATGGCCTCATTTGCATTTCAATTATAGCCAAATTAACCTCCCTAATTGACCCAATTTCAAACCAATTTTGGACCAGCCCAATTCCATTTAGCCCAACCCTTAACCCATTTAGAACCACTCGACCCAAATCCCTTTTAATCCAGGTTGTTGATCAATCTGATCAACGGCCACGATTTTCCCTTACCATTTTAATTCACCCAAACCCCTAACCCTAACTCATTTCACTCTATCAGCCGCCCCTGAATTCCTTTCCTCTCTCGAACTCTCTCGAAACCCTAGCCCCTCTCACCATCTCCGACCTCAAGACCCACCGGAAATCATGGCTCCTCCGGCCATGGTAACCTTATACTCACTCCCCATTACTCCTGTGTGCTCGATAATTGAAGAATCAAGGCCAGACCTCGAAGGCCTTCATCCAGACCTGTGCCTGCTCGAGTTTTCACGGCCATCGCCGGCCTTGATCCGGCGTATCCTGGTCCTATGAGCCTATCTCTGACTTTTCCGACCAAGATCGGACATTTTTCAAGCCTTTCTCGTTTTAGGGTTCCTCTGAAACCCTAGCTATTCGAGGTTTTCTCTGATTGTTTTCTTAGATCTGTTCTATATCTGTGCTCTACTTGAGTTTTTAAACATTTTCCCCAATTTTTTCTTTCAAACCTTACTTCTTTCCGATTTAGGGTTTCTGAAAGTTCAAAGTGTTTCTCCGACTTTTCTTTTGTATGTGTATTTGTCCTCACTGTGCTTATGTGTTTATGTCCTTTTACCACGCATGTATTTCTACTGCTTTTATGCTTTCTTACTACTATACGTGTTCTTCTGTGCTTTCTATGTTTCATCTTCCTATTGTGTTTCTATACCATGCTCTCACATGTTTATCTTGCTATGTTTCCCTATGTGTTCTTTGGCTATGTTTTTCTGATATCCTTGTGTTCCTCTACTGTATTTTCTACTAAGTTTCTTAGTTCTTTGTTTGCCTTCTACTCGACCTTGTTTGAGTTCCCTTTAAACATGTTTCCTCTGCTGTTTTTCTTAAGTGTTATACTATCTCTTTTCTCTCCTGAATTTGTTTAAGTCCCAGGTTTTTCTTGAACATGTTCCTTCTACTCTCACTATGCTTCAAATCAGTTTCTTCACTCTGTTGTTTCGAATTTGCTATTATATCTGTTTGCTTTCTCATGAGTTTCTGAAAGAAATCTCTGAGTCCGTTGCCTCCTTATCTCTGATTCGAGTTGGAAACCCTAGAATTTTGGGGTTTTACCAAGGTTTGAGCAAGTGTTTGAACTGGGGTTCTATTTTGGAACCCTTAACTCTTTTAGACTCATTCTGAGTCTATGAGCTGAGTTTGAACTCCTTTGTTTACGACTCTGAACTTTTTCTATGCTAGACTCTTCTACTGATTGGCATGATAGTTCTTCGTGTTTAAGCATGGCTATATGTTTTTATATGTGTGATGAATTCTTTCTTCTGAAAAGGTTTTCCAACTTATAATTGATTAAAATCTTATTTTTAGGGTTTGATTGATTGTTACTGATTTTCCTTAAGTAAAACCTTTCTTCCCCCTTTTTCTGACTGGGTTCACTCACACCAAGTATTTGGACTTCTAATTTCGTGGCTGTTAATTGACTCTCTTTCCTTAATTATACAACCGTGTACTGTCAAAACCCTGCCCTTAAATAACTATTATGTATTTACCCCTTTTGTACTGCTATGAAAAGAGTTTGATTAATTTATTTCCTTAATTAGTTATGCCCGTTTTGAATCCGAACCCCTTAATTAAGGGAGATTTTTGTGTAATTGATTAGCAATCAGCTTTCAAAATTATTTCTTGCCTTGTTTCTGCCTTTTTTCTACACTATAAATACATGACTCCTTAAGGAGAAAGGGACAGACTCTTAAAAAATCACAATCACGATTCTCTTCTGAACTTATACTTAGAGCATTCTTGCTTCTTGTCTGCACTTTGGCTTTTACAAGACTACTGCTTCTCTTTACTTGCTTCTTTGAAACTGGTATGTCCTAAATTAATTCTAGTATCACCCCAATGTGTTTATTTACAGTCTTGTATGCATGTCTACTTTCTACCCTTTGTAAAGTGTAACATCTGATTTAAAATGCCTATATGTTATTGCCTGCTTCTCTTCCTTATGAACAATTGCTCCCTACCCCATTACCCCTATGTGTTTGTAGTTTCAGCATTATTGTTTACTTTGTCGTTCATGTTCAGTGATTAGCTATGTGTGTTTCTTTCTTTACAACTGTTTCTATTATAAATCCCTACCCCTATCCCCCTCCATGTATCTGAGTTAAGGTTTTGGCCTGGCAGTACCCAAATTACTGCTCAGGTCTGAACTTGATCTTCAATAGATCCTAACTCCTATGATTTGGCTGACAGGCCGGTCAGGGGTGTGCCAGTATCCTAATTGCTAGGCATGACCACTAGCCTGCCATGGCCTTCCCTAATTCCTCCTCTGTTGCACTTACACTTACTCTTAGACTCTAAGTTCGCCCCCCTCCTATGAGCCTTGCCTTGGGAACCTTGAGTTCCCTCTGAACTTGGACATTTGAGGGTTGGCCTTTCCACACTGCACTACATTTCTACAATGATATTTGGGGTGTAAGCATTGCCTGGAGTTCAGGAAACTCCTTGGAACTTTGACACATCCCAAATGAGAGAAAGGCTTTGGAGAATCTGGTCCTTGGAAGTTGGTTTATTCCATACGTCAGACTAGGAGTCTGAATTAGGCTCTCCTTGGTTGGAATTTTAATTTCTGATGTATTTTATTTATTCACTTTTCTGGATTCATTCAAGTTGTAATAACCTTGTAATGACTTATGGGGTGTATAGTAAAATGGGGGGAAGGACTTTCATGTTATGCATATGGGGTAGATATCATGCTTTAGGTTTACTTCTGCAATTATAAGTCATTCATTACTGCATATAGAAATCCTGCCTGTAAGTTATTCCTTACTGCATATAGAAATCCTGCCTATAAGTTATTCATTATTGCATATAGAAATCCTGCCTATAAGTTATTCATTACTGCATATAGAAATCCTGCCTATAAGTTATTCATTACTGCATATAGAAATCCTGCCTATAAGCTATTCACTTGCAATGGAAATCATGCCTATAAGTTTCTGCACTTTTGCATACTCCCCTTAGGCAAACAATCCATAGGTTAAAATAACAAATGTACTCCAGAGACCATGCCTATAGGATTCCTGCACTCTTACAAATGTCCTAAGTCAATCACGCTTAGAAAGCATGCCTATAGGGATAACTAATGGATCTGAATCGTCTAGCTCGTTTACAAGTTTAAAATCAGTAGCAATGTCGTTTAATCTGCAGAACTCGTTTTTTTCTATAACCAGCAAGCCTTCTTTAAAATCAACATACTTTTGCATTGTCAGATATCATGCTTATACGTTTCACCTAGGCAAACCTTTAGGTAATTAATCAACTTTGCCAGTCTTTAATAATTACAACCAGCGGGCAGGTCTAATTCGGACTTCTTATCTGAAAATATGTGCTAAATCAGCCACCTATCCTAACGCTTTTAAATTTAATTCAGACCCTAACCAGTATTTGAAGTCATGCTATATATTTGCTTTTAAGTGAAGAGGCCTGTGTGAGCCGTAACTGCTGTTTGATTCTCCCCTATTTGATTATGTGTTTTGTTTGTCGCCTAGACTTTTATCCTTTTAAGACTTCTGAAAGGCCCCAACTCCCTCCCCTTTAGGATTAGTGGTCTCAATGCCTCCGGGACTGATAGGATCGGGACGGGTAATAGCATACAATAAGTAACGATACTATTCCGCGCTTCAATTCCTTAACGGGGTGGGAAGGGCAGACATGGATATGATGATCACACGATAACGCCACGCGTATAATTGGTTACCGGGTGTTGTGTGGATGATCCATGTTATTTGTAATCCTAGGACCTCTTTCTCCTTATGTACTTTCGTTATTGTTTTCTTTAAACTGTCAGTTTTCAGCTCTTTAAACCTTGTATTTTTCTTCACGTCATCTAAAACCTCTTTGAATTTCCAGCATTGTTTCCTTTTAATACTTCCACCCATTTCACTTCTTTCGTCTGATTGTTCGCATTCGCTATTTGATCCTTATTTTTTGCACTTATACATTCTTTTAAACAACTATGAAACCACCTATTTTCTGACTCCAGCATGCTTATTTAACCTTTATACATTCCTACTTGTTATCATTATGTGGAAGTTGTCTTGTATGCTTATTTGTTTTAAAGTCACAATTATAACATAGCCGGGAACCACACTAGTGGATCTTGGGGGTGCCTAACACCTTCCCCCTGAGATAATTTCAAGCCCTTACACATTCTCTGGTTCTTCTTCCTTTTAAATTTTTTGGTGTCCTAATGCACTTAATCATTAGGTGGCGACTCATCTAAATCTCAAACCCAAATTCCTAAAAGGAATAGAGTTGTCCGCCCAAAATGTCGTAAACCCGATTTCGCCTTTTAAAAGAGGAAAAAGGGGGCGTCGACAAAGGCAAGGCTCACAAGAGGGGGGCAGAACTTAAACACTAAGAAAGTGTGCAAGTGCAGAACAGAATGTTAAAAGGGGAAAGGGAGGGAAACAACTACAATTAAGCACGCATAAGGGGTTCAGGGGAATAGGGAGGTTGTAAAGAGCCTATTGCTTAGGCAAGGGCAGACTTTAGGCATGCCCAACAATGGAGAGTGCTAGCACACCTATAAGCCTGTCAGAACACATACTATTAGAGGCCAGGATCCCAGGGGATCAAGTTTGATTCATGGAGAATAACTTGTAGTATTGCCATGCCCCAAACCATAGCTTTAACATATTATGGGGGCAGGGGTTCGGGATTCATAATAGAACAGGCAGAAAGAGATCAGTATGCTAGAGTAAGTGTTGAACTATACAGAAGCAGTACGCAGACAGGGATACAAAAGCAGTAAATAAACACATTGTTGTGGTGCTAAAAAACCTTAAATCGGGACATACCAGTTTCAAAGAAGCAAACAGAGAGAAAGCAAGCAACAGGTCTTGTAAACAGGCCACAGTACAAGTAACAAGACAGAATACTTTTGAGTGTAAGTGTGAGTTCAGCAAGACTACGAGTGATGGATGTCTTTGTGTTAATGAAAGAGTCGTGTATATATAGTGTGAAAAACAGGCAGAAATAAGGTAAGAAAAATAATTATGGAACATGGTATCAATTAAAACAATAGTACAAGACTTCCTTTAATTAGGGAATTCAGACTTAAACGGTAATGAGCAAAATTATTTAAGGAAAGAGATCAAATAAGCACCTTGTGCAAAGTAGGCAATTGGGGGTAAATACATAGGAGTTTATTTAGGGGAAGAGTTTTGAAATACACGGTCAAAACAAAATAAGGTATGAATCAATTAGTACACAGTAAATCAAGGAGTCCGAGATTTGCAATTATTGGTCCATGAATAAACCAAGTCAGAAAGGCTTGGGAAAGTTTTCGACTCAAACCAAGTAACAGGAAAATCAGCAAACAAGGAAAGAAATCAATCAGACCTACACAAAGGGAGTCTGAAATTAATCAAAATTTGAAAGCCATTTTAGAGGGAAGTTCAGCACATATAAAGAGCACACAAGTATGCTAGGCTGAATTTAGGACAAAGAAAGACGTCATGCAAGTGCAAAATCAGTAGGTAGTAGACTATAGGATCGTGGTAGTCTCACAGGTCAGCAATGTAGAAGAGAGAGAGTATCAAATAGCATACAAAGGGTCCAGCAGAAAGATTTTGGAAGAGTTTAGTAGGGAATCAGAACCATACAGAGAAACAAATGTCGAAACAAAGATTTTGAAGCCTAATTAAGTAGTAGATTTCAGAAACTCGAAATATGTCCAAAGAGGTTAGGGTTTTGAAATCAAACAAGTTCAGAGATGAAGAACAAGCAAACGACATAGCCAATGGTCTCAAGACTCGAATGAATCCCCAAATTTAGGATCCCTACCATCAATCGAGTGCAGAGATGCAAAGACAAGTAATCAAGGAAGAAGATACTAACGAAACAGGTTCAGAGGTCTCAGAAAAGAACTGAGACCTTTAACATGCTCTTTCAGTAGCAGAAACTCATGAGAAACATAGTAAAAGAACAATATGCGAAACACAGTAGAAGAACTAGTAAGAACACAGTAGAGGAAACATACAAAGAAACCTAGTAGAGGAAACTAATAAGAACACAGTAGGAGAAACATATAAAAACATAGTAAAAGAAACTAATAAGAACATGGTAGAAGAAACATATAAAGAAACACGGTAGAAGAAACTAATAAGAAACATAGTAGAAGAAACACATAAGAGAAAAAGAAAAAATCAGAGAACATCTAAGTAAATCAAAAAACCCTAAATCGGAACAAAGGTTTCGAAAGCATAGTTTTTTGAGAAAAACCTCGAGAAACTATTTAAAAGCTCAAGGAAAACACAGATCTAGAACGGATCCAAAGAAATCAGAAGAACCTCAAGAGCTAGGGTTTCAGAGGAACCCAAATGGTGAGAAAGGCTTGGAAAGTCGTTGATCTAAGCAGGGAAAGTCGAAATCAGGCTCGAACAGCCATGGCATGCCGGAGCAAGGCCGGAGACGGCCATAGAACTCGAATCAAACGAAGCCTGGACCAAGCTTCTTTGTGTCAGGCCTTGAATCTTCAAAAACCAGGCGTGTAGGAGTCATAGGAGGTCGGTATAAGACTTCAATGGCCTCGGAAGCCATAGATTCCGGTGGTTTTAGGGTAGAAATAGAGGGAGGCGGCTAGGGTTTCTGAGAGAGAATTTGGGAGAGGAGGAATCCAGGGGCGGCTACCGGTGAGAAATGAGTAGGGTTTGGGGGGTATTATGTAGCCGTTGATCTGTTAGATCAACGGATGGGATTAAAAAGGGTGACCGGGTGGGTTATTTTAAAGGGTCGTGGGTTGGGTAGTTTGAGGAATTGGGCTGGATAATTGAAATTGAAATTGGGTTCAATTGGGGGTTGATTTAAGGCTACAATTGAAATAAATGGGGCTAGTATTTAAATAGCCACTTTTCCCTTATTTATTTTATAAAAAATAGTGAAATGATTCTTGGAAATGAATTAAAGGTACTAAAATGATTAGTAATATATAATTAAGAAAATAAAATTACTGGAGTCAATATTACAATTACAAACACGATTAAATCTTAAAATAGGCTAATATTGCAATTATATGCAATTTAGCTTTAAAAATACTAAATAAAATTGTAAAAATATGCAAAAATTATGTTAGCTATATTTTAGTATAAATATGAGAATCCAATAAGTGAATTGCCAAAAATGCAAATTTGGGGAATACTTATTGGGTTTTTCTTGATTAAATAGGGCAATAAAATTGATTTAAAAATCTCTAAAAAATTAAGGAAAAATAGGAAAACCCTTGGACATACTTATATATGCATACATATGCTATTTGGAAGGTATTTTGCATATAAAAATATACAGGGAAAAATTGGGTATCAACAGCTGCCCCTCTTTACCCGGGAAGGATGAAAGAGTTGTCGGGTAAAGATATGATGGCCAATTTTGACCGAACGAAATGGTTTGAGGAGGTTTGGCCGTGCTCTGGCTTCTGAGCTGCCTACATATCCCTAGTCTTACAGGAATCAGGCCATATGTAGTTCAGGATCCGCCTGCGGAGTATGCCGAGGGAGACTTTCAAGCACGGACGCAATATTCAGGATAGGGCTGCGGGGAACTGGAGCGAAATCGCTCCTGCCGAGATGGCCGTTGCTAGCCGGTTTACCTGTAAAATAAACAAATACAGACATATATTGTGCATAAATTTAAACGTGATGCAAGTTCCCGTCGGACCATGAATGTTGTCTTTGGACGGTTAGGATGACGTCCTCAGACCATGGCGTCCTAGGCGCATGATAAAGGATTCGCAGGCCATGAAATGATGCTCTCGGGCTATGAGAATGATGCCTCCGAACCATGATGCCTTTGAATAACGATATGCAGGATATTAAAGGGATCTTCAGGCCATGACATGGTGTTCTCGGGCTATGTAAATGGTGCCTCCGAACAATGACGCCCTCAGATAATTTGGCGATCTTTCAGCCCATGAAATGCAGTATTTGGCAATGTTTCAGCCCATGATATGCAATAGGTGGCGATCTTTCAGCCATGCAAGTGCAAATGAAGTGGCGATATTTCAGCCATGCAAATATAAATGAAACGGCGATATTTCAGCCGTGCAAATATGAATGAAGCGGCGATATTTCAGCCATGCAAATATAAAATGAAGCGGTGATCTTTCAACTATGCAAGTGTAAATAAAGCGGCGATATTTCAGCCATGCAAATGTAAATAAAGTGGCGATCTTTCGGCTATGCAATTGTAAAATGAAGCGGCGATCTTTCAGCCACGCAAATGTAAAATGAAGCGGCGATCTTTCAGCCATGCAAATGTAAATAAAGTGGCGATATTTTAGCCATGCAAACGTAAATGAAGCGGCGATCTTTCAGCCATGCAAATGTAAATAAAGTGGCGATATTTCAGCCATGAAAATATAAAATGAAGCGGCGATCTTTCAGCCATGCAAATATAAAATGAAGCGGCAATCTTTCAGCCATGCAAATGCAGATGGAGACAGTGTTTAGTCTCGGAAGGCAGAATGGTAGCCTTATGCAATGTAGAAAATGCAGATGGAGATAGTGTTTAGTCTCGAAAGGCAGAATGGTAGCCTTATGCAATGCAGAAAATGCAGATGGAGACAGTGTTTAGTCTCGGAAGGCAGAGCCTTATGCAATGCAGAAATAAAAATGAAGTGGCAAATGGTAACAGAGTTTCTTAGCTGATAGTAAGTGCAACAATCCTGAGAGTTGAATTCATGAACAATGTTCGTCTTGTGGGTGTGTAGTATGTTAGATGCTTTCGCAACCCAAATGCCTGCATCCAAAGAAAATCGTGAGTTTTGTAGAGGGGAGGTTAGTTCGTATCCCTGCTGGCCTTGCTCGACCTGTTCGGCATTGATCCGGTGATACAGTATGTATCATTGGGGTAGTGTTGCTGAACAAAGCGATTTCGACAATAAACATGCACAAGTTTGTAAAAATAAGTATATATTTAAGAAATAGCTTTTAGATGAACCGATGACTGTGACGTGGCTCAAGACATTGCGACCTCTCTTGCTACAGAATTTTGAGGGCCCTCCTCAAAATTCTGCCCTAGTTTACTGGGTTGATGCATCTGACGGCTCCTTGCGATGATTGATTGAAATTACTTTGGAATTTTGAGGGTCCTCCTCAAAATTCTGCCCCAGTTTCCAATTGCGGGGGAAATGAAATTTTTATTGAATTGTGACCGAACCCATAAGGCTGCCTACGTATCCCCTCTTAAACGGGAATCAGGTCAGACGTAGTTCAAATTATATCATATAGGGAAAGCATGAAAATTACACATAGTAACGCTTGACTGCATCTGAATTGATTGGCTTTGGCCAAACTTTTTCGTCTATTTCTGCAAGTATGAGGGCTCTTCCTGTTAGAACCCGGTGAACCATGTACGGACCTTGCCAGTTGGGAGAGAATTTCCCTTTGGCTTCATCTTGATGCGGAAAAATTTTCTTTAATACCAGCTGCCCTGGTGTGAATTGTCTCGGTTTGACTCTTTTGTTGAAGGCTCTGGACATTCTGTTCTGATAAAGCTGACCATGACACATTGCATTCATTCTCTTCCCATCTATAAGGGCTAGTTGCTCGTAACGACTCTTCACCCATTCTGCATCTTCGAGTTCAGCTTCCTGTATGATCTTTAAGGAAGGAATTTCCACCTCGACGGGAATGACGGCTTCTGTACCATAAACCAGCATATAGGGGGTTGCCCTAGTTGATGTGCGGACTGTGGTGCGATACCCCAATAAAGCAAATGATAACTTCTCGTGCCACTGCTTATGCTTCTCTATCATTTTCCTCAATATCTTCTTGATATTCTTGTTGGCAGCTTCTACGGCTCCATTCATCTGAGGCCTGTAGGCTGTGGAATTCTCGTGTCTGATCTTGAAAGTTTCACACATAGCTTTCATCACGTCACTATTGAGATTGGAGCCATTATCAGTAATGATTGACTCTGGAATCCCGAATCGACAAACGATGCGGTCGTGGACAAAGTCTGCCATGACTTTCTTGGTTATTGCTCTGTAAGATGCTGCTTCGACCCATTTGGTGAAATAATCGATTGCTACCAGGATAAATCTGTGTCCGTTGGAAGCGGCAGGCTCAATTGGTCCAATAACATCCACCCCCCCAAGCGGCGAACGGCCATGGTGAGCTTGTTGCATTAAGCTCATTGGGAGGCACTTTTATCATGTCTACATGTATCTGACAGCGGTGGCATTTTCGGACATACTGGATGCAGTCTGTTTCCATAATCATCCAAAAGTAACCAGCCCGGAGTATCTTCTTGGCTAAGATAAAGCCGTTCATATGTGGGCCACAGGTCCCAGCGTGAATTTCTTCTAGCAGCTTGGATGCTTCCTTTGCGTCGACACACCTTATTAGACCCAAATCAGGAGTCCTCCTGTACAGGATTCCTCCGCTGTGAAAGAAGTTGTTGGATAACCTCCAAAGTGTGCGCGTCTGAATAGGATTTGCAACCCTGGGTATTCTCCTTTTGCTAAATATTCCTTGATATCATGAAACCAAGGCTTTCCGTCCGCCTCTTCTTCAATGTGGGCACAGTAAGCTGGCTGATCATGGATTTTTACTGGAATGGGATCAATGAAGTTTTTGTCTGGATGCTGTATCATGGATGATAGGGTAGCCAATGTATCGGCGAATTCATTCTGGATTCTGGGAACATGTCAGAATTCTATCTTTATGAACCTCTTTCTCAACTCCTGCACGTGATGCAGATACGGGAGTATCTTGGAGTTCTTGATCGCCCATTCTTCTCGGACCTGATGTATGAGTAAGTCTAAATCTCCAATTACTAGCAGCTCCTGTACGTTCATGTCAATAGACATCTTGAGCCCTATGATGCAGGCTTCGTACTCGGCCATATTGTTGGTGCACGGGAACCTGAGTTTGGCAGACACCGGATAGTGCTGACCGATTTCTGATACTAGGACTGCTCCTATGCCAACTCTTTTGAAATTTGCTGCCCCGTTGAAAAACATCCTCCGGCCATCATAGGATTCTGCAATGTCTTCTCCTACGAATGATACCTCTTTGTCAGGGAAATACGTTTTCAGGGGTTCGTATTCTCCGTCTACGGGATTTTCTGCAAGGTGGTTTTCTAGTGCTTGTCCCTTGATTGCCTTCTGGGATACATAACGATGTCGAATTCACTCAACAAGATTTGCCACTTGGCTAGCTTGCCAGTGGGCATGGGCTTCTGAAAGATGTACTTTAGAGGATCCATCCTTGATATGAGATATGTAGTGTAGGCACAGAAGTAGTGCCTCAGCTTCTAGGCCACCCAAGTCAGAGCACAACAGGTACGCTCTAACAGAGAATACCGGGCCTCGTATGGAGTGAACTTCTTGCAGAGATAGTAAATGGCCTGCTCTTTCCTCCCCGTTTCATCATGCTGCCCCAGGACGCAACCGAAGGCACCATCTGATACTGCAATGTAGAGTAGTAAAGGTCTACCCGGCTCGGGCGTGACCAAAACTGGTGGTGTTGACAGGTATTCCTTGATCCTATCGAAAGCTTTCTGGCATTCATCGGTCCACTTGGTGGCGGCATCCTTCTTCAACATCTTGAAGATCGGCTCACAGATGACCGTAGATTGGGCTATGAACCGGCTGATGTAGTTGAGTCTCCCCAAGAAACTCATCATGTCCTTCTTATTCTTTGGCGGTGGCAATTCTTGAATAGCTTTGACCTTTGATGGATCCAGCTCTATTCCTCGACGACTCACAATAAACCCAAGTAATTTTCCAGCGGGAACCCCAAATGCACACTTTGCGGGGTTCAGTTTCAAGTTGTACCTTCGCAACCTATTGAAAAACTTTCTCAAATCTTCCATGTGATCGGTGGCCTTCTTGGACTTGATGATAACATCATCTACGTACACCTCGATCTCCTTGTGTATCATATCATGAAAAATGGTGGTCATAGCCCTCATGTAGGTGGCCCCTGCATTCTTTAACCCAAACGGCATCATCTTGTAGCAGTACATTCCCCACGGCGTAATGAAAGCCGTTTTCTCAGCATCTTCCTCATCCATCCAAATCTGGTGGTAACCGGCAAAACAATCCACAAATGATTGCAATTCATGCTTGGCGCAATTGTCGATCAGGATGTGTATATTTGGCAAGGGGAAGTCGTCTTTCGGACTGGCCCGGTTGAGATCCCGGTAGTCGACACAGACTCTAACCTTCCCGTCCTTCTTTGGTACTTGCATGATATTGGCTAACCACGTTGGGTATTCCACTACCCTGAGGACCTTGGCTTTGACCTGCTTGGTGACTTCCTCCTTGATTCTCAGACTCATATCCGGCTTGAACTTTCTGAGCTTCTGCTTTACCGGCGGACATGTCGGATCGGTTGGCAGTTTGTGAGCCATAATAGACGTGCTCAGGCCCGTCATGTCGTCATACGACCAGGCGAATATGTCCTCATATTCTCTTAGAAATTCCGTGTATTCCTTCTTTTCTGATGACGGTAGGTGAATGCTGATTCGTGTTTCTTTGACATTTTCTTCATCCCCCAGATTAACTATTTCTGTCTCGTCCAGGTTGGACTTTGGTCTGTTTTCAAAATTCTCAACTTTCTTAACAATCTCCTCCGGTATGTCATCTTCCTCTGAATCTATATCCGTTTGTTGCGTTGTCTCATTGCACGTCAGAGTCATTGGTTCATCAAGATAAGTAATAGTAATGCTGTATAAGTAAAGTAATGAGAGAAAATAATAAGAGTGTTGATTTATGAGAAAAAAAATCAGAAATGCTTTGATAAATTCCATAACTGTTTTGAACATTGAAGATCTTATTGCGGAAATTTAAAATGCGAAAGGAAAATTAACTAGTAAAGATAAAAGATAGTGCATGATGCTCGTTCAGCCTTGCTACCCCGAGGCTCACCGGGCTCTGGTGGTTCTGATGGTCCAGTTATTGAGGCATGCTCCTCTGCTTACAGCCTGTATGGAAGGGCCTTCCTCCCCCTCCTCCTCGAAAATGACACAACAATCCATCTCATCGTCTTCCAGGAACAGATTCCTCACTACTGCCAGTGCTTCCTCTTCTTCCGACCCATAAATAACTTCGGCCGGTTGGAAAGTCTGTTCCAAGTGCGGTATCGGCTGCTCTAATGGATAGTAGGGACCGCGCTATGGTGGCGACTAGTCGTTGAATTCTTTCCAGGTATACTTATATCCCAGACCGAAGGTGGTGCCATGCTTCTTGAGTTTTATGGGCTTAGCGATTCCTTGGAGGTTCTTGCCAAGCCCCTTGCCAGGTTCGTATCTGCTCCAGTTCAATATGCTTTCAATTTTGTTGTCCCACCATTTGTCCTTGTCAACGGCGTTGACTCGCTTGATGTGGTGATAGGTCTCCCCACCTAACCTTCTTCTGCTTCCGATTGACGGAATGGTCTGGCGACTGTATATAGGATTGCTACCGTCGCCGTGAATGATCACCTCCTGGTGATTCTACTCAAATTTTACCGCCTGGTGTAGTGTTGATGCCACGGCCCCAGCAGCATGAATCCATGGTCGTCCCAACAACAGATTGTAAGATGCCAGCACGTCTATTACTTGAAAATCCACATCGAACCAAGTAGGTCTCATTTTCAAACACAGGCTAATTTCCCCAATGGTGGACCTTTGGGAACCGTCGAAAGCTTTTACGTTGATGGCCCCGTCCTTGATCTCACGCAGTCCCTTTCCCAATGTCCTGAGTGTTACCAACGGACAAATGTTGAGGTTGGATCCCCCATCAATCAGGACTGGTGATAAAATAATCTTCGCATTGCACGGTGATGTGCAATGCCTTGTTGTGACTCAACCTCTCTGGTGGCAGCTCATCTCATGAAAAGTGATTTTGTGACTTTCCAATACCTTCCCTACCATGTTTGCCATCTATCCTCCGGTGATGTTGCTCGGTACATATGCCTCACTCAGCACCCTTAACAGGGCATTCTTGTGTGCATCGGAATTCTGTAGCAAAGCCAGGATAGAAATTTGCGCCGGTGTTTGTTGAGATCGTCGGGCCCGGTTTCAGTGATGGTTGGTAGACTAGAGGCCTGCTTGCTTGACTCAGCCAAATTTTCCAGGGTATAAACCCTACCGGTTCTCGTCATACCCTATGCCGCAACAGCTTCCCCGAACTTGACCTTCCCTTTTCTTCTTGCCTCGGCTGTGTAGTCCCATGGTATAGCCTTTGTATGGAACGGTGTTATGGCTGACATTGTCACTAGAATTGGAGTGGCTATCTTTACTCCGAACGGAGCCTGCACCTTGGGCGGTAAAACTGCAACCTCGAATGGTGTAGGTGCCTTTGCTGGAGACACAAATTCAACCTCAATTGGTGCTGGCACCTTTGCAGATGGTGGCGCTTCAAACTCCAGCGGTATGGACATATTTACCTCGGCATCCCTAGAGGGCTGAATCTGGACTATTATCGGATTAAGGGTGACTATTAGTTTCTTTGGGTCGTCACCTTCTGTGATCAAACCGATCGATCCCTTGGGATCCCAATCATCCTCTATTTCAATCATGTGAACGCCTCCTCCCTTGTGGTCAGGCAGAGGGTTATTGCGGACATTTGGAGCAGGCTCTTTTGCCACAATAATCTTGTTATCAATTAGAGTCCGGATCTTATCTTTTAGAGAACGGCATTCGTCAATGGTGTGTCCTTTCATACTGGAATGGTATGCACAGGATTTATTTGGATTAACCTATTGAGAAGGGTTCTCAGGAGCAGCAGGGATAGGGGTGACGTAACCGGCAGCTTTGAGCCTTTCATACAACTGGTCGATAGGTTCAGCAATAGCCGTATATTGTTTCAGAGGCCTTCGGTCAAAGTTTGGTCGAGGTCTAGGGAAGTTTTGGCGTGCAGGAGGGGATTGATAGTGGGATGGTTGAGTGTTGTAGGCTTGGTAAACATGTGCGGGTTGGGAATATTTGGGCGAAGTAGGCTGATATGTGGGAGGTGGAGGTGATTGATAAGTGGGTGGTGGAGTTTGGTAAGAAGGTGAGGGTGCTTGGTAGTTTAAAGTAGGTTGATATTTGAGTGGAGGCATTGGGTAGGTTTGGTATTTGACGGGAGATTTGGTTCTCTGTGCCACCATTACGGATCCTACGTCCCTCTTCTTGGACACACCCCCTGACTGTAAGGCCTTATTTGTAGTTTGCAAGGCCTCAAAGTTTGTAACCATACCGCTTTTGATGCCTTCTTCGATCCTTTCACCCAGTTTGATAATGTCAGAAAATTTGTGGCCCTCGATCATCATCAGCCTTTCATAATACTGTGGGTCTTGAGCCCGGACGAAGAATTTGTTCATTTGTTCTTCTTCTAAGGCAGGTCTAACCTTAGCAGCTTCGGACCTCCAGCGAGTAGCATACTCGCGAAACGTTTCTGTAGGTTTCTTCTTCAGATTCTGAATGTAGAACACATCCGGCGCATTTTTTGTGTTAAATCTGAACCTGTCCATGAAATTAGAGGCCATACCGACCTAATTTGACCATTTCTTAGGATCCTGGCTGATGTACCAGAATAGTGCATCTCCTTTTAGACTCCTCATGAATAGCTTCATACGGATTCTCTCGTCTTTTCCTACCCCAACCAACTTGTCACAATACGTTCTCAAATGGACCTTGGGATCACCTGTTCCATCGAACATCTCGAACTTAGGAGGTTTGTACCCCTCGGGCAATTCGACATCGGGCTGTATGCAAAGATCTTCATAATTCAACCCTTCAATTCCCTTGTTTCCTTCAACACCCTAGATCCGGCTAGTCAATTTCATAAGTTCTTCAGCCAGGTTCTTGATAAGAAAATCTTTATCATCAAACTCGGGTGTGTTTGAGATGGGTGGGGTAGAGTGCGGCACAGTCTCCACGTAGATGGGGGTGTTATGGTGGGTGTGGCAGTGGTCATTTGCGGAGTTTTGTGGTTCTGGGATGAGCAGCGGGTTATTGGAAGTATGGCAGGTGTTGCAGTGGTGGTGAGGAGCGGGATGGTTTTGTTGCTTCGGGATGTTCTGTGGAGGTGTAGGGTTCTGAGCATTTGGGGAATTGATATCTGAAGTAGTGAGGGAAAGTGACAGATTCGCCAAATTCCGGACCTGATCAAGTTCTCCCTGAAATTTCAGCAGCTTTTGTTCCAGTTAGGATGCATTTCCCTTGGGAGCCAAAGTAACATGACCGTGAGTGACCTCTACCCGTTCAGCTGAGTTCTCCTTTCTGGCGTTGTTCAAATCTTCCATCTTCCCTTTGTTCTTGTGTTTGGCGGGACTGAGAGGATGAGTGGGTGGAGGGCCCCTGGATCTTGTGAAATAGGACGATATTGCCAGAGTTCACGGACTAACCTTTGGGGAGGGGAATAATAAACAAAAAGTAAAACAAAAAGGTAACAAGTTAGTGAGGTTCATGAAAAATGTTGCAATATTTAAACACATAATGCGGGAATGTAAATCGTGTCCTAATTTGGGTAGGCCTAACGATAAATTGATTTGGAGAACTTGGAAGGCTAAATGCCTCATTTTATTGATAAAAGATAGATGAATCCCAAATCGACACTAAATAACAGGAAAAATAAAGTCACTAATGGCCATTGGCCTTATTACATTTTAAATAGCGAAAAGATAAAGTCCTATCTACTTGGTCCCTGAAGGACCCTCCCCAGACTCGGCATCCTTGGCTCCGTCGAACAACTTCCCCGCTCGCGAAGTCCCAGCAATAGGTAGGCTCTGGCTAGATGTCCGCCTTCGTTCCCCTCAGCATTCTGACAGTCTTCGACCCTTTTGAGAAACCTTCTTTCCAGCTCCACTATGCCTTGCTCCAGATATCCCAGTCGCTTGTTGGCGTTGACGGCCATGTCCTTCCATTCCTCAATTAACTTTTGATTGGCTTCTTGTATCTCACGGTGCTCACTTTCGCACTCCCAGATTCTCTTGCGTAGTTGATTGTCTTTGACCTGTGCCTCGGCCTTTTCATCTATGATCCTGTGACCCCGAACAAGCCCAAGTTGACTCAGACCATTGTGATTATCCTCCAACCAGCCAGAATAGTAGGGAGTACAACCGGCATGGTATGTATCTAGTTCGATGGTATCCTTCCCCATGACGATCTTGCAGTGCCATATATGCTGAGCTTGGCACTTGTAAGGACTATCATCAGCCTGGAAGTCAGCCCGGAAATGGCTCATCTTGTCGACCCTGGGTATAACGTGCTTCCTACCGGCTTGCCTCATAACTCGGAGAGGGACGTAAGGGTACGTTCCTCTCAGACCGATCAATATCAGAAAAGGTGTGTCTCGGGATCGGGCAATGAATTCTTCGGTCGGAAACCATTCGAACATCCATTATACTTGCTCCTCGGTCAAATTATCAAATAGCTCGAACCATCCTTTGGCATCCTCCGGCTGAGCAAACATATCAGGGATAAAATTCATTCGCTTCGGGTGATGGAAAGCGATATGATCGTCCCAGTCCCTTTGTTGAATGCCTTGTCGGTATTCACCCTTTTGTAGATGCTCCACGAGCCACATCTGAAGTAGCAAATTGCAACCCTCGAAGTGACTAGCTCCCCGTTGACAATTCTCTAGGGCTCGGTATATTTTTGTGACGATCATGGGCACAATGCTGAATGGTTGCCCTCCAATTCCTTCCATTAAGGTTTTAGTGACCATGGCTAGTCGGGTGTGGATTCTCGCTTTCTTCATTGGAAACACAATCAACCCCAGAAAACAGAACATGAATACAAAGACCCTTCGATGGATATGTCCCAATGAGGTAATGGCAAACTCATCAGGATAGGTACGGTAGGATTTGCTGTGATCGTACCTCTCGTACAAATAGTCAAAGGGGATATAGGATTCTTTGAGGCATGTTAGTTCTGGATTCTTTTTCAAACCCATCATTTTGAGGAATCCCCTGCCCTTGCGGTTCTCAGGCATCAATAAACCTGGAGTCTCCCATACCAAACCGGCTAATCTCCCTATTTCTTCTAGCAAGGCTGTCATCTCAATTTCTCCGAAGCGGAAGACGGACCTTTCACAATCCCAAAATAGAGTAGCAGCTTCTATGATCTTGTTGTTGGGTTGGATTTCCAGGAGGGAGGGTAGATTCCCTAGATATTTTCGAACGAGAGTCTGATCACTGGAGTGAAGATCTTTCCACCAGCTTAGCAGTCTTGGGTGGATGTTGGTAACCATGCCGAATCTGGGGATTTCGTGCCTCATTATCTGCAAGAAAATAAGGTTAGGCCCTTTCCCCCACCGGACTCGACTATTTAGCATCAATAATTGGCATAAAAGCATTTAGTTCTCCAAATAAATGCACAGAATGTGATAATGTCCGTTTGGGTTTCAGGGAAACCCAATGGACTTTGGACAAGGCTATCTTAAAGAGTCATTATGCGGACAACATAACTGACCCGGCTAGGTTTGACTATGATGCATGCATAGTTAAGCAGAGTAAGGTTTCTATGGGGTTTTAGACTGGTACCCTTGAGCGGACAACTCAAGGGGGAAAAGGCACGGAACCGTCGACTACACTGTTGATCGACTGGTTTTACCGCAAATATGCCTTTTTCGGATTTAGGGGGTGATAATATCGGAAGAGCGCAACCACTCATTATAAGCGTTGCTATAGGATTTGTTTGGCACGAGTGGAATATGATGTTGAGCATGATTATGCAACAATTAAAGGCATGTTGTCACGTATTTGCACGTTTAAGAAAGCAGTAAATACAACAGTTTCTTAATTTAAAGCAGTAGTAAAGGAAAGCAAAAGGGAAAGAAACAAAAAGACAAGTCAGTTTTGTAGTTGAAAAGGAAATTGAATGCTTAAAAGAAATAAACAAATAGTGGCGCATAAAGAAGCATAAATTCACAATAATAGTCTGAAATGGTAAAAGCCTAAAAATTCCCAGCAGAGTCGCCATGCTGTCACGCCCCCTTTTTCTCGAGAAATCGGGTTTTTGACATTTGGTTGGGACAACTCGTTCTTTTTGGGAAAGGGGTTTTGCAATTTTGAAGAGTCGCCACCTAATGATCGGGGTGCATTAGGACACCAAAAGAGTTTGATTTGGATAACCTGAGATAGGGTGCGGGCTCAAAATTATTCTAAGGGGAAGGTGTTAGGCACCCCTCAGAATCCACTAGTGTGGTTCCTTGACAGACAATTATTGTGAATTTAGGTGCAAATAACATGTAGACAAATAAAGCTTCAAATAAGAGGGGATTTTCACATAATGGTTTACAAATAAATAAAGTTGGAATGAACAATTAGAAAAGCTCATTTTTAAAAGAAAGAGTTGAAATTGCTAAAAGAAGTAAAGAAATAGAGGGAGGGGGTTCCTAGGTTTATTAAAAATATGGATCACCCCACACAATGTCCGGTAATCACTCCTCAATGAGGGGCTACACGTGACATTATCGCATGGTCATCATATCCATATCTACCCTTCCCACCCCGTCAAGGTATTAAAGCGCGGAATGGTCTCGATTACTTATTGCATGCTATTACCCGTCCCAATCCTATCAGTCCCGGAGGCACTTAGGACTACTAATCCTAAAAGGGGAGGGATATTGGGCTTATTTGAGGTTTCAAAAGGTCAAAAGTCTAAGGCGACATACATAACACACATTACACTTTTTTGGGGGGGAAGCATGTAGACAAACAGAGGCTCAATCACACCTCCTTGAACAGGAAAGCACGTAATTAGCATGACTTTCACGTACTGGTTAAAGTCTGATTGAATACCAAATATGAGAGAACATAAAGGTTGAGGCAGACTTATTTATTACATAATTCAGATAAGAGGCCCGAATCAGACCTGCCTACTGGTTGTAATTGTTGAAACAGATTCAGTTTGTAGTTCTACCCTATGGCTTGCCTAAGTGTTAAGACGGGGTGCTATAGGCATGATATCTACTGAATTCAGAAAATAGTAAGGCTTGAAATAAATTGTTTGAATGCATACTTGTTAAACTTGCTAAGTGAGGGAATCGGATTATTTAAAGAGAGGCAAGGTTTAACGAATTGATTATAAATTCTGCAACTGACAGTATCCATTATTACTGGTTATATATCTAACACTGAGTGAGACGAATCAGATTCGGTTAGAAATTCCTATAGGCATGCTTTCTATGCGTTGCTGATTTTAAACTTTATAGACATGGTGTGAACAAAAATGCAGAAACCTTATAGACATAGTATCTAAATGCATAAGGCTTGTTTTAAACCTATGAACATGGTATCTAGATGTAATTGAATATGCCGAAGTGAACAATCCTATAGGCATAATTTCTATACGAAGTTGACTATGCAGAATTCAGAATAGACCTATAGGCATGATTTCTATGCAGAATTCAAGATACCTATAGACATGGTTTCTATATGAAGTTGGGATATGCAGGAATATAGTAGTCTTATAGTCATGATTTCTATATGTATTTGAAATATGCAAAATTATGACAGACCTATAGACATGATTTCTATATGTATCTGAATATGCAAAATTGTAATAGACCTATAGATATGATTTCTACCCTTTGCATGCATAGTTAACCACCCTTTTCTTCACTAGCCAGCGCCAAGCATTTATTACAACTTATTACAAACCAGAATGAATAAAAATTACATCAGAAATAAAAAAGAGTACAACCAAAGGAGAGCCTGATTCAGACTTCCTGTCTGAAATATGAGATAGACCAACTCAAAGACCCCTGATCCAAAGCCTTTCTCCAATCTGAGTGTGTCAAAGTTCCTTAAGAGCCTCAATGGGACTCCGGGCAATGCTCACACCCACATGTATTATTAGAACAGGGACAAGTGCAGTGTGGAAGGGCCGGCCCTCAAGTGTCCAAGTTCAGAGGGAACTCAAAGGGTCCCAAGGCAAGGCACACATGAGGGGGGCAGAACTTAAAGACTAAGAAAGTGTGCAAGTGCAGAACAAAATGTTAAAAGGGGAAAAGGAGAGGGAAACAACTACAATTAAGCACACATAAGGGGTTCAGGGGAATAGGGAGGTTGTAAAGAGCCGATTCCTTAGGCAAGGGCAGACTTTAGGCATGCCCAACAGTGGAGAGTGCTAACACACCTATAAGCCTGTCAGAACACATACTATTAGAGGCCAGGATCCCAGGGGATCAAGTTTGATTCATGGACAATAACTTGTAGTATTGCCATGCCCCAAGCCATAGCTTAAACATATTAGGGGGGCAGGGGTTCGGGATTCATAATAGAACTTGCAGAAAGAGATCAGTATGCTAGAGTAAGTGTTGAACTATACAGAAGCAGTAAATAAACACATTGTTGTGGTGCTAAAAAACCTTAAATCGGGACATACCAGTTTCGAAGAAGCAAATGGAGAGAAAGCAAGCAACAGGTCTTGTAAACAGGCCACACTACAAGTAACTAGAGAGAATACTTTTGAGTGTAAGTGTGAGTTCAGAAAGACTACGAGTGATGGATGTCTTTGTGTTAATGAAAGAGTCGTGTATTTATACTGTGAAAAACAGGCAGAAATAAGGTAGGAAAAATAATTATGGAACAGGGTATCAATTAAAACAATAGTACAAGACTTCCTTTAATTAGGGAATTCAGACTTAAATGGTAATGAGCAAAATTATTTAAGGAAAGAGATCAAATAATCACCTTGTGCAAAGTAGGCAATTGGGGGTAAATACATAGGAGTTTATTTAGGGGAAGAGTTTTGAAATACACGGCTAAAACAAAATAAGGTAAGAATCAATTAGTACACAGTAAATCAAGGAGTCCGAGATTTGTAATTATTGGTCCATGAATAAACCAAGTCAGAAAGGCTAGGGAAAGTTTTCGACTCACACTAAGTAACAGGAAAATCAGCAAACAAGGAAAGAAATCAATCAGACCTACACAAAGGGAGTCTGAAATTAATCAAAATTTGAAAGCCATTTTAGAGGGAAGTTCAGCACATATAAAGAGCACACAAGTATGCTAGGCGGAATTTAGGACAAAGAAAGACGTCATGCAAGTGCAAAATCAGTAGGTAGTAGACTATAGGATCATGGTAGTCTCAAAGTCAGCAATGTAGAAGAGAGAGAGTATCGAATAGCATACAAAGGGTCCAGTAGAAAGATTTTAGAAGAGTTTAGCAGGGAATCAGAACCATACAGAGAAACAAATGTCGAAACAAAGATTTTGAAGCCTAATTAAGTAGTAGATTTCAGAAACTCGAAATAGGTCCAAAGAGGTTAGGGTTTTGAAATCAAACAATTTCAGAGATGAAGAACAAGCAAACGACATAGCCAATTGTCTCAAAACTCGAATGAATCCCCAAATTTAGGATCCCTACCATCAATCGAGTGCAGAGATGCAAAGACAAGTAATCAAGGAAGAAGATACTAACGAAACAAGTTCAGAGGTCTCAGAAAAGAACTGAGACCTTTAACATGCTCTTTTAGTAGCAGAAACTCATGAGAAACATAGTAAAAGAACAATATGCGAAACACAGTAGAAGAACTAGTAAGAACACAGTAGAGGAAACATACAAAGAAACCTAGTAGAGGAAACTAATAAGAACACAGTAGGAGAAACATATAAAAACATAGTAAAAGAAACTAATAAGAACATGGTAGAAGAAACATATAAAGAAACACGGTAGAAGAAACTAATAAGAAACATAGTAGAAGAAACACATAAGAGAAAAACAAAAAATCAGAGAACATCTAAGTAACTCAAAAAACCCTAAATCGGAACAAAGGTTTCGAAAGCATAGTTTTTTGAGAAAAACCTCGAGAAACTGTTTAAAAGCTCAGGGAAAACACGGATCTAGAACGGATCTAAAGAAATCAGAAGAACCTCAAGAGCTAGGGTTTCAGAGGAACCCAAATGGTGAGAAAGGCTTGGGAAGTCGTTGATCTAAGCAGGGGAAGTCGAAATCAGGCTCGAACAGCCATGGCATGCCGGAGCAAGGCCGGAGACGGCCATAGAACTCGAATCAAACGAAGCCTGGACCAAGCTTCTTCGTGGTCAGGCCTTGAATCTTCAAAAACCAGGCTTGTAGGAGTCATAGGAGGTCGGTATAAGACTTCAATGGCCTCGGAAGCCATAGATTCCGGTGGTTTTAGGGTAGAAATAGAGGGAGGCAGCTAGGGTTTCTGAGAGAGAATTTGGGAGAGGAGGAATCCAAGGGCGGCTACCGATGAGAAATGAGTAGGGTTTGGGGGGTATTATGAAATTAAAAAGGAAAGGAAGAGTGTGATTAAAAGGGGGACCGGGTGGGTTATTTTAAAGGGTCGTGGGTCGGGTAATTTTAGGAATTGGGCTGGATAATTAAAATTGAAATTGGGTTCAATTGGGGGTTGATTTAAGGCTACAATTGAAATAAATGGGCTAGTATTTAAATAGCCACTTTTCCCTTATTTATTTTATAAAAAATAGTGAAATGATTCTTGGAAATGAATTAAAGGTACTAAAATGATTAGTAATATATAATTAAAAAAATAAAATTACTGGAGTCAATTTTACAATTTCAAACACGATTAAATCTTAAAATAGGCTAATATTGTAATTATATGCAATTTAGCTTTAAAAATACTAAATAAATTTTTAAAAATATGCAAAAATTGTGTTAGCTATATTTTAGTATAAATATGAGAATCCAATAAGTGAATTGCCAAAAATGAAAATTTGGGGAATACTTATTGGGTTTTTCTTGATTAAATAGGGCAATAAAACTGATTTAAAAATCTTTAAAAATTAAGAAAAAATAGAAAAACCCTTGGACATACTTATATATGCATACATATGCTATTTGGAAGGTATTTTGCATATAAAAATATACAGGAAAAAATTGGGTATCAACAGGGCCCCCGACTCTGTGTCTTTAGCAATCCCATAGCTTGTGTGGTGAGTAATCGTATTGCAAGTCCATGTCCCGAGCCATTGGTCTAGAACATGCCCTAAATATTTGTTGAGGCGAAATCCTAAGTGAATTTTGACTTGAGACATGATTATAGGCTCTTCTTGGTCCAAATGATAGCTTGAACACTTCCATAACCTACCAATATAAGATCCCTAGTCAACCCTTTTGAGCCTTAGACCCTTTTCCTTCAAGAACCATGATACAAGCCTATACCCATTCTAAAAGTTACCCTCTCTTGGCACCCGATCTTTCCTTTAGCACATGGCAAAAGTATAAGTTTGGGGGGAGAGACGAGGACTGCAACAAAGTGGTAAAAAGGCACAAAAATAAAGAAAATGAAAGGCAATGAAAAAGAACGAAAAGCAAAAAGACAAAAAGAAAGTTCAATGTGAAAAAGAATAAAAAGGGATTCAAAGAAAAGCAAAGAATGAAAGGTGTGGAAAGTTGAAAAAGGAGAAAGGGTTTGAAATGCATAAGAAAGAGTGACAGTGTGTCTCTCTAACCCCTTAGAAAGAAGTGAAATGACTCAAAGAGTCAAGTGAATGGATGCCAAATGAATCAAAAGAAGTGCTTAAGGGAAGATGGAACCTACTTAGACCAAAACATTTCCTACCCTGAACCAAAACCCTTCACAATGTCTCCACAAAAGCCCTATATGATCTTGAGTTGAATGAAGCTCACATTAGTGGATACTCACATAAGGGGCAAGCATATGGTACCTAGAGCCGGACTTCTGGCTTTTTCTTGAGAGAGATGAGTGAATTCCCATTATCCTCGTTCTGAGTGCCACTATCTTAAAGGTGAGGATTGCTTAGGGAGAGTTAAGGATGTGTGAGTTTGGGTTCCACAATGACCAAAGTAATAGAAAAGAGTTCTTTGATGTGTTGAGTCAATTCTTGATGCACTTGTGTCGCACTTAATCCATGGTGCTTCAAGGAGTAAAAGTTGTTAATGATTGATTTGTATTGAGGGCAATTGTTAGTCCCAATTGATGCTAGATGAGGTTACTTTAGGACAGCTGAAACTTTCTTGGATGTTCCCTCAAGGGGTGGGTCTTATTTTGTTTGCTTGAGGACAAGCAAAAGCTTAAGTTTGGGGGAGTTGATAACTAGGGATTTTGACGCATTTTATACTCCTTCTTGCTTATGCTTTGATTAGAAATTCATACAAAATAGTCCCAAAAGGCTCACAAGTTGTACTTGATTGCAGGTTTGATTAACAAAAGGACAAGATGTCAAAGATCAGCTCAAAAGGAGTGAAACTTGCACAAGTGCCAAAGACAAAACAAGCTCAGGCAAAACAGGCCCAGTGCGGCCGCACACCACTTTGTGCGGTCCGCACTAGGAGATTCAGAGAGGTGAAATTTCAGGCATAAAGGCAATGCGGCCACACTAGGATTTGTGCGGTCCGCACTGAAGGCAATGCGGCTGCACTCGATTTAGTGCGGCCCGCTGAACACAAGATTAGAGAGATGCCATTTTCAGAGTTTCAAGCCAATGCGGTACGCAGTCGATTTTGTGCGGACCACACAAGAAGCCTGCACGGCCGCAGTCCATCCTGTGTGGTCCGCAATGCCTGAGTTCAGAGAGTCAGATTTTGAGGTTCAGAGCCCTAGTGCGGCCGCACACCATTTTGTGCGGTCCGCACTAACCCCGCAGGGGCATTTTTGTCCAGAATTGTCAGCTTAGTATAAATAGATTCTTTTCCATTTTTAGGTCAAGCAGATAGTATCAGAACATAGCTGTGCTCGTGGGTTCGAAGTTTGTAGCCATTTTGGGCAATTTTATCTACATTTCATCATTGAATCTTTGTGTTTATCTTAGTAATTAATTAATATGAGTTTATCTTCATCTATTTCTTTTTTTTCTTCCTTAATTATGAGTAGCTAGACCCATAAGCTAGGGTTGTGGCTCAACCCTAGTGTGGGTAATTGATGGGTCTTGTATTTTAGGGCTAATTTGACTATGGGTGTTTGTTATATGGGCCAATTTCATGGTTAATTTCTAAATTAGTGGTTGCAAACACTAGTTTGTGTTGAGTTGACTTGATCTCTTCTTGAGAAAGAGAGCCTAGGTCTCCGAAATTGGTCCAACAAGGAATTGGGGCGTACTCAAGAGATTGATAGCCCCAATTAAAGGGTAAAACCTCGAGAGAGTAATACCCGACTTGAACCCTAGTTGCTTGTGCAAATTTGCATACCCAATTGATCTTGAGAAAGTCAATTCGGGCAAAATCACTCGAACCAACGAGAGGTGTAGAGTGGGTAAAGTCGTGCAACGGTTATATCATACTCCCCAAATATGTCAAACGTGCCTTAGACTCAAGTACCCGTCAATTGACCACCTAGGCGAAAGTCACTACCCACTGCCTTTTTAACCTATTTGAACAACTCGTAGCATTATAACTCTTAGCATAATATAGTTGCAATTACCATTTGTAGTTTGATAATAGTAGAAGTAAACAAAAAACCCCAAAAATGATTAGAAGTGTAATTTGGAACACATGCGCAATCCTAAACTAGATAGATACTCGACTCCAATTCCAGCTCTCTGTGGATATCGATCCCGACCCAAAATCGGGTAAAAGTTGCTCTGACCCTCTCTCGCTACTTAATTAGTAGTGCGGAGTAGGCCGTGACCACTGGGCTGCTTGCCCAGACACTCAAAGATCAGTCACTGGGTTTTGCATTCTTTTGGGGGATTCTCTCATTGGTTGGAAGGCTAAGAAGCAACTAGTTGTATCCCTTTCTTCCACTGAGGCTGAGTACCAAGCTCTTAGTAAGGTGGTTGCGGAGTTGAATTGGGTTGTTCGACTTTTATCTAATTTTGGTGTTGCTGTATCTTCTGCTGTGCCAATGTTTTGTGACAACCAGGCGGCCATTCATATTGCGAAGAATCCTGTATTTCATGACCGGACAAAGCACATTGAATTGGATTGTCATTTCGTTCGGAATAAACTTGGTGATGAACTAATCTCCTTGCATCATGTTCTTACCACTTCTCAGCTCGCTGACCTTTTTACAAAGCCACTCACTGGAGCTATTCATCACTCTTTGTTGCTCAAGTTGGGGGTTGTAGCACCCTCCAACTTAAAGGGAGGTGTTGGACTTCAGCTTACTACGGCCCATGATACACGCCCACTACCAGTTTAGCTAGGGTGTATTTATTTGTATTTGAGCTTCTGGGCTAAAGCCCAATATAATATAAAAACAATAGAGAGATAGGAGTTAGGTTGGTACATTCTAGAACTTAACAGAAATGAAATCTTCTCTCTCTCTCTCGTTCCTCTTTCTCTAATGAACCCTAATCAATTCTTCTTCATACTTAGCTCAATTTAGTAAATTTACACCTTTCGTCAACAATATAATTCATCGTTTTCTGTAGCATGTGTACATCAGAGATTGGTTCTTAAGAGATTTTACTAATACTGCTTTTGTTTTTGTTTTTGTTTTTGCTTTTATTAGAAAAAATGTCTTTTGTTTTGTATGTTGAAACAAGGGGCCTTACTTTAAGGCAAATTAAACCACCTTAGTTTAAGAATATTTTGGGCATTTTAGATACTCTTACTCAATAATTGCAAATCTTTTTATTTTTCTTTTGTTTTTGTAAATAAGGGACCCCGCAGCCTCTACCCTACGGGTGCGCATAGGGTAAATCATATTCTTATGAGGGTAAATCACACTAGGCAAGGTGTGAACAAGGTAAACTCCGTGTGTTATAGCCCCAAACTACACAAGAGAATAAAGCACACTAGGCAAATTCCAACGATGAGCTTGACTGAGGAGGTATGCAAGTGAGACCCTAGATCTCCCATTTAGGAAGTCTTCTGCTCAACCAACTCAGCCACCCATGCATAAAAGAACATCTATATATATATATAGATATATAGTTGAAACAACTAACACGGCCAAGATATGATTTGATAAGCCCTCTAAAATGTACTCAGATGAAACTCCTAAATTTCATGGAAAAAAAGAACTTGTACTCACCACGAATTTTGCCGATGGAATGACTAACTTTTCAGATTCCAAAGTGCTTATTTGACACTTTGGAGTACATAACAATCAAGTGCAACAAAATCTAAACCAACAAAAGAAGAATCTCAAGATGTCATTGCAATACTATTAGGAATGAATAGTGATCTCCCACGAAGGAAGACAAAGCAATTGCTAGTGTTAATATACGTCTGAACCATTAATAAGTGACACTACCAGAAAATACCTTTTTTCCGATTACAAATTCCGACTACAAAATGTCAGTCGCAATTTTCCGACTACTGTAGTTGGAAATCTCATATTTATTTTTAATTTATTTTTAAGAATTATCCCGAATACGTTTTCGACTAATATAATCATAAAGTTTCGCAGGAAATTGCGCGCGTAGAAGTTTCCGACTACCGTAGTCGAAACATTAGATAGTAAAGTCAAAAACACTTTTTACCAAGTGGTCCCGACAATTGTAGTCGGAATTTTTTTAATTAAAAAAATTAAATAATATATAGTTTCCGACTACAGTAGTCGGAAATGTTAAGTTATTTTCAGCTAACCCTTATTTTTTAATTCTTTTTTTTCCACAATCTCTCTCTTACTCTGTGTCTCTTTCTCTATATCTCCTCGTCTCTCTCTCAACGGCGCCAGCAAAATCGGCGACAGGGACTTCATCAGGTACGCGCTCTCTCTTTCTCTCTTTCCCGTCTAATCTTCGGCCAAGACTAGGGTTTCGATTTTAGTGTGCAAAATCAACGGCACCACTACGGTTTCGATTTTAATCAGAGCTTTTCATACACTTCACAATTCTTTGTCAAAATCTGTCGAGGTCTTAATTAAGTACTACTGGTTTCTTGACATAATTTACCTTTTTAGTCTCATACCAGTTTAGATTGGCAAAGCTATTAAATTTTTGCTAAATTTGCTGCTTTTCGGTCATTGCATAGAGAAGGGAGAATCAGATAAGAGAAACCACTTTTGTAATATCCATAGGCATACCTTGTAATATAGAATGTCCCTATCAAAGGGCAAACAAAGGTGAAGTAGTGTTCTAAAGAATGTAATACAGCTATAGTTCCCCCTCTTCTCTCTGTCGTTACATCTCTGTCCCTCTAGTTTTGGCATGTTGCAAGAACATGCTTACATTTTTGCTAGTTAATCATCCACTTTTATGTTCACTCAAACCTTGAGGTTAAACTTAAGGGGAAGTGGGGTTTTATTTTCGGATGTTTTTGGTTGAATATTGGAATTGTGGAATTGTGTTTAATCTCTAATGCAGTGATAGTTGAATAACCTTTGCAATTCTGTTCTTTTAATATCGAGTGACTTTGAAACTTTTTGTATTCTGCAACTGAAAATGATGAATCTCCCAAGTTAGACTGGTATATCTGCTTTTATCTTCTGAATGCAGCTCTAACATGGTTGTCTAGAGAGAGAATCTTCACAAACATATGTTTACACCTTTATTTTGGGCGTGTTGAAATTTTCCTTGTTACTTTTGGTTTAACTAATAAGGAGCGGCTAAGAAAGGAAATATGATTGAATTTCACGGAGCTGATATTGGTTTTGTGTGGGAAGTTCTTTCTTTCACTCATTGTGCTTCTTTGTAAATGACCTGTTAGGTAATATTAAATGTGATAGGCCATCTTCAGCCTGTTTTGCTTCTTGTCATGGTAGCATTGGCCGAAGAATCAAACATCTGAACAGGGGTATAGGAGTGTTGTGATATCTCTATTATAAAAATTAACAATGATAACTAGAGATAGGTGCTTGTAGTTGTCTTTTATGTTGGCTGCCGGAAATTGGTCTGCGTTTTATGAAGCTGTATTGTTTTTTGATTATTGACGTCTATTATTCTGTATGTAGGCTCTGTAGCTGTGAGTAGGTTTTATTGTTATTTGATTACCGGCGTCTATTATCGGTTTTGGATGATTGGTTGGTTGGATGAATTTAGCAGAGAGTTAGGCAATCTGCCGAACATGAAACAGTCGTGCAACTTTAAAGTTATAGTAATTGTTGGTAGTATAGATAGCATAGATGTCACGACCCGGATTACCACCCTCGGGAGTCGTGATGGCGCCTACTAGTACGAGCTAGGCAAGCCAATTAATTTCACAATTTACTCCTTTTTTTCTCATTTTATATTCATTAGCAATTCTAATATTAATAATATCATTTAAACAGCGGAATTTAACATAAGCGGAAGAAAGAAGCCATAAGCTAACTGAACACGAATATCTAATACAACTGTTTGAACCTCGACTATGCAGAACTGGTGTCACAGTATCACAGACGGTCTAAGAATACTCCAAATAAAGGTCTGAAAGAAATAAATACAACACTGTCTATGGAAATACATGAAAGAAACAGGAATAGTAGATGGAAGGAGACACCAAGGCCTACGGACGCTTGTAGGACTACCTCGGGTCGCCTGATGAACAAGAATCAGCAATCCCACTGCGGTCCAAAGTCTACAACACTGGAGTCTGCACAAAGAGTGCAGAGTGTAGTATCAGCACAACCGACCCCATGTGCTGGTAAGTGTCTAGCCTAACCTCGGCGAAGTAGTGACGAGGCTAGGACCAGGCTACCAAATAAACCTGTGCAGTTGTATAATATACAGCGGAAGTAAAGCAGAAATAAACAGGTAAGGATGGGAGGGGAAAACATGCTTCGGGGAATGACAGGTAGAAACAGAATATCAAGAGAACTATAAAGGAATCAAAATCAAACCACTAACAAGAATGAGGAAAACAAAGGCAGATTTGACTTTCTTTTCACATCTTGTTGCAGGAGTGCAACCCGATCCCACTTCTCATATCTTGTGGTAGGCGTACCACCCGCTCCCATTTCATTATATCTCGTGGTAGGCATACCACCCGCTCCCATTTTATTATATCTTGTGGTAGGGGTACCACCCGCTACCATTTCATTATATCTTGTGGTAGGCGTACCACCCGCTCCCATTTCATTGAATCTCGTGGTAGGCGTACCACCCGCTCCCATTTCATTATATCTTGTGGTAGGCGTACCACCCGATACCATTTCATTATATTTCGTGGTAGGCGTACCACCCGATCCCATTTACAAGCCAACACAAAATCACAAGGAATCCCGGCAAGGGAACAAAAGCAACATAATAACTCCCCGATAAGGGAACAACAATATCAAGACAAACATCCCGGCAAGGGAGAATCAGCTATAACCAATCCTAACTCAACTCCTACTCAGCTATACCCAAACTTGTTCCAACATCTAACTACCTCAGCTATAACTAAACTTGTTACAACACCTAACTACCTCGGCTATAACCAAACTTGTTCCAACATCTAACTACCTCAGCTATAACCATAATCCTTACCTAACACAAAGAATCATCAACCTAAGTATCCGTAATATCAATTAAGAACACAATGCAAGGGAACCACAACTCATCAATAGCCCGGCAAGGGGGCAACATAATGATCTCTTCTCTTTCTCAAATTTACTTCACAATTCACTTCACAACTCGAGCCACTGCTCTAGAGGTTCAATTATCACCTATACTTTCACAATTCGTTATACAACTGGAGCCAACGCTCCTCAATGTTCATAGGTCACAATTCTTTTCACAACTTTACACAACAAATAGAAATTTTCACCAAGGCATGAATAATACAACGAAATCACGGAAATCACAATATAAGACACACGCTCATGCTCGACACCAACGTATAGATACTCGTCACCATGCCTATACGTCGTACTCAACAAGAAACAAATAGCAAATAGGACACAACTCCTAATCCCTCAAGCTAAGGTTAGACCAAACACTTACCTTGAACTTCCACGGCCAACTCAATCCTCAAACACCGCCTTTCCTTTCGAATTCGGCTCCAAATCAATTGTATCTATATATAATCGACTTAATAACATCAATAAACGCCAAACAATCCAATTCCAATGCTTAATTATAACTTTCCAATCATTCTTTCCAAAAACCCAAAAATTAACCCTGGGCCCGCTTGGTCAAAACACGAGGTTCGGACCAAAACCCGATCACCCATTCACCCACGAGCCCGAATATATCATTTGTTTTGAAATCCGACCCCAAAACGAGGTCAAATTCCCAAATAATCAAAAAGCCCTAACTCTACCCAATTCCCCAATTTTCTACCATTAGAACCCTAGAATTATTGATAAAAGTTGATGAAAAACATTAGAGAGTTGAAAGAAATCAGTTAATGAATACTTAATTGTGATTTGGGAAGAAAATCTCTTGAGAGAATCGCCCTAGTTCTTCTATTTTTGTGAAAATTTGAAAGAAAAATCGCTGAAGTTATGTTTTTAAAAGACACACTTCCCGACTTCCGCATCTGCGAATCATGGGTCGCATTTGCAAAACCGCACATGCGAAAAAATGGTCGCTTCTGCGGAAATGACTTGGCCCACTGGGGCCGCATATGCGAGGGGTAAATCCGCTTCTGCGGAACTTTGCCCGCATCTGCGAAGGATTCTGCACCTGCGATGCACTTCTTGCACCTGCGAGTCCCCATCTGCGGCCCAAGAATCGCAGGTGTGGTTACACCAGAACTGGTGCAACAGCAGAATTTTCCTAAGTTTAAACACCCCAGAACCTACCCGAAACTCACCCGATGTCACGACCCATTTTCCATAATAGGTCATGATGGCGCCTAACACCGTTGTCAGGCCAGCCGATGCGGAATGTGATTAAGTTCTCATTTTACTTTAGCCAAAGACAGTTGTACTAGATTTTCGAATTTAAAGATAAGACCAGTAAGGATCATGAAGTGCTAAAATAGCGATACAACCCCAAAATAAATGTCTACTACTGTGTGTGCCAGAACCTGGTGTCACAAGCTACGGGTGACTAGTAGAATATACACAAAAGAATAATACACTATCCTACTGTCTGAATCAGATTAGATAGAAACAAAAAGTACAAGAAAGGACTTCTTCGGCTGCGGATCGGCATGAAAGAGAAGCAGCTCACCGTAGAAGTCCCCAAGCGTGCTCACTGATGCGCACCAGGATGATGTCCAGATCCACCTGCCTCAAATCCTGTACATTTAAGTACAGAAGCGTAGTATGAGTACATAAACCACATGTACTCAGTAAGTATCCCGTCTAATCTCGAAGAAGTAGAGACGAGAGATCGACTTGATACTTACTAAGGTCAAGATAATATAATAATAAGGTGAGATATACAGCATGAAGAATTTCCAATAACACAAGTTTAAAAGAAGAGTCATATTCATGTTCTTGACATAATTAAACTACCACTTTTCCCTTTTTCATATTAAACAAGTGATCATGTCATATCTAAATGAAAGCATATAAATCATGCACAATCATGCCGAGGTCGACGACCCGCTCCAACAAAAAATAAATTGTGCACTACCGAGGGTCGAGCGACACGAACCATAGATGCATCTATTCTCACCGAGGCGATCGGCCCGGTCCATAATCATCAAGAAAATATCAGGAAAGCACATAAGGCTCAATTACATACAAGGGAATTCCTACCAAGACTCAACAAACTCATAAGTTCACTTTTCATTTCCTCAAGTCTCTAGCAAATCATAAATGATCATATTGGCAATTTAAAACAAGAAATATTCCCCAATTAGACATGACGTGGGTCCTAAACTACCCGAACAATTATCATTATAGTAGCTACGCACGGACTCTCGTCACCTAGTACGTACGTAGCCCCCGCATTTAACAACAACTACTCATTTATAATCCTATGGGGACAATTCCCTCTTACAAGGTTAGAAAGGAGACTCACCTCGCTCCAACGTGCACTTCCAATGTCCAAGAACGAGCCCAAGTCCTTAATTCGAAGCCGAACAATCCCAAACTAATCAAACGAAGTAAGAACTAGTAAATAAAGGCTTACAAGGTCGAACTCTAACTATTTAGGCAATTTTCTAACCGTTAACACAAGTTTCCTAAATTTCGACCCCGGGCCCACGTGCCCGGATTCCGAGATTTTTCGAAGGAAGTTGTTCTCTATCACCTAAGGATCACAAATATATGATTTCTAGTTCATTACATGGCAAATTTTATGATAATTTCTTAGTTTTATTAAAACCCTAGGTCTAGCTCAAACCCTTGATTTTTACTAAACTTTTAGTGTTTAATCTACCTAATATACATGTATTTAAGCTAAGGATGAAGGGGAATTACTTACCTTACCAAGTTATGTGGAAACCCTCTCTTGGAAGAACCCAAATCGCCTAAGTGTAGAGTGAAAAATGAAAGAAATGAGTTTGAGTTCGTATTAAATGAACCATTCTGCCCC
>NC_031993.1:6587745-6588358 GCF_001879085.1 Nicotiana attenuata
GTCCGCCTACACACGTCCGTACCGACACCTGAACTGGGGCACCCTTCTGGGTCAACCTGGTCATCGGGGCTGCAATAGATGCAAACCCCTCCACGAACCGACGATAGTAGCCCGCCAATCCCAAGAAACTCCGAATCTCTGCAGCTGATGCTGGTTTATGCGAGTTCTTGACTGCCTCAATCTTCTTCGGATCAACCTGAATACCTTCTACTGACACAACATGACCCAGGAATGCAACCGAACTCAACCAGAACTCACACTTCGAAAACTTAGCATACAACTATCCCTCAAGTCTGATAAACCACTCTAAGATGCTGCTCGTGCTCCTCCTGGCTGCGAGAATATATCAATATATCATCAATGAAGACTATCACGAACGAATCCAAATAAGGCATGAACACTCGGTTCATCAAATCCATAAAAGCTGCTGGGGCATTTGTCAACCCGAATGACATAACCAAGAACTCATAATGCCCGCACCGAGTACGGAAAGCTATCTTAGGGACATCGGATGCCCTAACCCTCAACTGATGGTAGCCAGATCTCAAGTCAATCTTTGAAAATACCTTGGCACCCTGAAGCTGATCGAACAAATCATCAATCCTCGACAGCG
>NC_031993.1:6588383-6639283 GCF_001879085.1 Nicotiana attenuata
AAGAGAGAGATACAAGGCCTGCGATAAGGAGAACATCTGGATACTCGACTGAGTAGCTGGTTGTTGTAGGGCAAACTCCGGCTAAAGGCAAAGAACTGATCCTACGAGCCTCCAAAGCCAATGACACAAGCTCGGAGCATATCATCCAAATTCTGAATAGTCAGTCCTCAGACTGCCCGTGCCCGTCTGGAGAATGAAATGATGTTTGCTCAATTCAACACCGAGTGCCCCAACTCTTTGCGCTGAACTGCTCTCCATAAAAAAGCTCGAGGTTTAAAACTTGGCCGTAACTCTATCCGCACAATGTAGACAGACACGGGTACAATGCAAGACCAATGAAAGGACGAAAATGTTCCCGATATATGAATCTCGGCTAACGCTCTCAGAAGAATAGGAGACTACCTAGGAATGAAAAATGGGCCAACTTGGTCAGCCTTCACAATTGACCCAGGACTCAGGCGTCCGAACTTCGTCGAAGTCTTGTGGAGCCCAAACAACGAAACCATAGTGATATCCGCTCGCCACTTCCACTCGGGAAGTCCTCAATCCTCAGCTTGAAAGTGAATTTCACCTAGGCCTCCTATGCGCTCGTCACTTGACCTGATGACAATTCCAACACCAGAGCCATATAATGCAGACGATATCTTCTTCCATTCTCTCGCGCACCAATAATGGCTGCCCGCAAATCTTGATAACATCTTCGCGGCGCCTGATGAATATGAGTGAACCAGGAGCTATGGGCGCTCCTACTAAAAATCACTCCCGGAGCCTCATCATTATTAAGGCTAACATAACTGACTAGTGTCTCATAGGAACTCGAAACTCATCATCTCTAAGGTTAACCTGCTTGGCTACCGTCCGTGCTGCAGACGGTGTCTCTAAGGACACCACAAATGGGGGATCCATGCAAACTGCCGATCTCGGATCACTGCTCCAATAATGAAGAAACGAGCGACTGTGCAAGCTAACACACGGCTAGGCTCAGAAACATCCAACCTTCACGAACTGATTGGCCAGCCCTGACATGCCAAAGCAAAGCGGTCTCCTCACGCCGACCGGAATATTAAGCAAAGAGCTGCCCATTACTGGGATGACTTCCTACTCAAAGCATCGACCACCACATTGGCCTTTCCCCCGGATGAAGTGTAAGAGATCGTGATATCATAAGTTTTCAAAACAACTCCAACCACATCCTCTGCCTGCAAATTCAACTCCTTTTGCTTGAACAAATACTCGAGACTCTTGTGATGCCGTGAATACGCTCCACATGCCATGCTATACAGATAATGCCTCCAAATCTTCAAACGCAACTTAAATGGCTGCCAACTCAAAATCAATGAACCGGATAGTTCTTCTCGTGAATCTTCAACTGCCGCGAAAAGCATAGGCATGACCTTTCCATCCTGCATCAACACTGCAACCAAGTCAATACGAGAAGCATCACAATAAACTGTATAAGGCCCTGAACCTGTGGGCAAAACCAAACCGGTGCCCGTGAGTCAGAGGCTGTCTTGAACCTTCTGAAAGCTCGCCTCACACTCGTACGACCATGCTGAACTGGGCACCCTTCTGGGTCAACTCTGGTCATCGGGGCTGCAATAGATGCAAACCCCTCCACGAACCGACGATAGTAGCCCGCCAATCCCAAGAAAACTCCGAATCTCTGCAGCTGATGCTGGTTTATGCGAGTTCTTGACTGCCTAAATCTTTCTTCGGATCAACCTGAATACCTTCTACTGACACAACAATGACCCAGGAATGCAACCGAACTCAACCAGAACTCACACTTCGAAAACTTAGCATACAACTATCCCTCAAGTCTGATAAACCACTCTAAGATGCTGCTCGTGCTCCTCCTGGCTGCGAGAATATATCAATATATCATCAATGAAGACTATCACGAACGAAATCCAAATAAGGCATGAACACTCGTTCATCAAATCCATAAAAGATGCTGGGGCATTTGTCAACGCCCGAATGACTAAACCAAGAACTCATAATGCCCGCACCGAGTACGGAAAGCTATCTTAGGGACATCGGATGCCTATAACCCTCAACTGATGGGTAGCCAGATCTCAAGTCAATCTTTGAAAATACCTTGGCACCCTGAAGCTGATTCGAACAAATCATCAATCCTCGACAGCGAATACTTATTTTCTTAATTGTAAACCTTGGTTCAATTGCGCGGTAATCAATACAATTCTCATTGCCCCCAATCCTTCTTTTTAACAAACAAAACCGGCGCACCCCAAGGTGAAAACACTGGTTTCTAATGAAGCCCTTCTCAGCAAGTCTTGCAACTGCTCCTTTAACTCTTTCAACTCAGGCGGGGCCATACAATACGGCGGAATAAAAATAGGCTGAGTGCCCGGAGTCAATCAAATGAAAAAGTCAATATCCCTGTCGGGGCGGCATACCCGGCAGGTCTGAAGGAGTTACCTCCGGAAACTCACGGAACAACGGGCACAGAATCAATAGAGGGAACCTCAGCACTAGAATCACGGACATATGCCAAATAGGTCAAACACCCCTTCTCGACCATATGCCGAGCCTTCACATACGAGATAACACTGCAGGTAGAATGACCAGGAGTCCTCTCTACTCTAAACGAGGCAAACCCAGTAAGGCTAAGGTCAACAGTCTTGGCATGACAGTCCAAGATAGCGTGGTAAGGTGTTAACCAGTCCATCCCAATATAACATCGAAATCAACCATGTCTAGAAGCAACAAATTTACATGAGTCTCAAGACCCCCAAATCACCACAATACAAGAACGATGGACTCGATCTACCACAATAGAATCACCCACCGGTGTAGACACATAAAAGGGGCACTCAAGAATCACTAGGCATGACCAGATGCGGCGCAAATAAGATCGAAGCTTCTCTACACAAACCAAACAGTACCTGCACCTCTACCTCTAATACCTTTACCTCAACCTCTAGCATCTCTACGTCCACCTCTAATACCTCTATCTCCACCTCTAATACCTCTACCTCCATCTCTAGCTAACTGAGCGCTGGACGAGTCCCTCAATGAACCTCCTCACTCTCTCTCACAGTGGGAAGTTAGGATAAGAGCATTGACGAGCCAAGTCGATGAATCTAATCTCGTACTGAGTAACAGTCATAGAACCCTGCTGGAGACGCTTCAAACTGCCTGCGATCGGCCTTCTCTGAGTGATGGGGAGAAACTTCTCCAGAAATAGCTGTGTGAATTGTTCTCAAGTCAAAGCTGATGACTCTAACTGGTATAGGCTAATCAGTAATCTTCCAAAGGTCTTGGCTGATTCAGACAAGCGAAAAGTGGCCAAAATCAACCCCATTGGTCTCCACGATCCCCATGTTCCTGAGAACCTCATGACAACTGTCTAGACAATCTTGGGATCCTCAGAAGATGCACGCGCTGAAAGTAGTAGTGAAGAGCTTGGTGAAACTTATCCAACCTCCACAAGGCCTCCAAAGACGTAGATGGTTTATCACCGGTCTGTGCTGCTGCTGCTCGGACTGAAGAAGCAGTACGTGACGTCGCCATTTGCGAAAGGACAAGAAGTTAGAGGTTTCAATCAACATAGAGAAACCAGAGAAACCAAACCGCACGACAAGAAAGAACAAATGTGAAGTTTTTCCTAACTCTGTAGCCTTTGGGGGATAAATACAGACGTCTCCGTACCGATCCCTCAGACTCTACTAAGCTTGTCTGTGAACTGTGAGACCCATGTAACCTAGAGCTCTGATACCAACTTGTCACGACCCGGATTCGCACCCTCGGGAGTCGTGATGGCGCCTACTAGTATGAGCTAGGCAAGCCAATTAATTTCACAATTTACCCCTTTTTCTCATTTTATATTCATTAGCAATTCTAATATTAATAATATCATTTAAACAGCGGAATTTAACATAAGCGGAAGAAAAAAGCCATAAGCTAACTGAACACGAATATCTAATACAACTGTTTGAACCTCGACTACCCAGAACTGGTCTCACAGTATCACAGACGATCTAAGAATAATACAAATAAAGGTCTGGAAGAAATAAATACTGTCTCTGGAAATACATGAAAGAAACAGGAATAGTAGATGGAAGGAGACGCCAAGGCCTAAGGACACTTGCAGGACTACCTCGGGTCGCCTGATGAACAAGAATCAGCAATCCCACTGCGGTCCAAAGTCTACAACACTAGGGTCTGCACAAAGAGTGCAGAGTGTAGTATCAGCACAACCGACCCCATGTGCTGGTAAGTGTCTAGCCTAACCTCGGCGAAGTAGTGACGAGGCTAGGACCAGACTACCAAATAAACCTGTGCAGTTGTATAATATACAGCGGAAATTAAAGCAGAAATAAACAAGCAAGGATGGGAGGGGGAAACATGCTTCGGGGAATGACAGGTTGAAACAGAATGTCAAGAGAACTATAAAGGAATCAAAATCAAACCACTAACAAGAATATGAAAACAAAGGCAGATTTCACTTTCTTTTCACATCTTGTTGCAGGCGTGCAAGGCGTACTACCCGCTCCCATTTCATTATATCTCGTGATAGGCGTACCACCCGCTCCCATTTCATATATCTTGTGGTAGGCGTACCAGCCGCTCCCATTTCATATATCTTGTGGTTGGCGTACCACCCGCTCCCATTTCATATATCTTGTGGTAGGCGTACCACCCGCTCCCATTTCATTATATCTTGTGGAAGGCGTACCACCCGCTCCCATTTCATTAAATTTCGTGGTAGGCGTACCACCCGTTCCCATTTTATTATATCTTGTGGTAGGCGTACCACCCGATCCCATTTTATTATATCTCGTGGCAGGCGTACCACCCGATCTCATTTACAAGCAAACAAAAAATCACAAGGAATCTCGGTAAGGGAACAAAAGCAACATAATAACTCCCCGATAAGGGAACAACAATATCAAGACAAACATCCCGGCAAGGGAGAATCAGCTATAACCAATCCTAACTCAACTCTTACTCAGCTATACCCAAACTTGTTCCAACATCTAACTACTTCAGCTATAACTACACTTGTTACAACACCTAACTACCTCGGCTATACCTAAACTTGTTCCAACATCTAACTACCTCAGCTATAACCATAATCCTTACCGAACACAAAGAATCATCAACCTAAGTATCCGTAATATCAATTAAGAACACAGTGCAAGGGAACCACAACTCATCAATAGCCCGGCAAGGGGGTAACATAATGATCTCTACTCTTTCTTACTTTTACTTCACAATTCACTTCACAACTCGAGCCACTGCTCTAGAGGTTCAATTATCACCTATGCTTTCACAATTCGTTATACAACTGGAGCCAACGCTCCTCAATGTTCATAGGTCACAATTCTTTTCACAACTTTACACAACAAATAGAAATTTTCACCAAGGCATGAATAATACAACGAAATCATGGAAATCACAATATAAGACTCACGGTCATGCTCGACACCAACGTATAGATACTCGTCACCATGCCTATACGTCATACTCAACAAGAAACAAATAGCAAATAGGACACAACTCCTAATGCCTCAAGCTAAGGTTAGACCAAACACTTACCTCGAACTTCCACGGCCAACTCAATCCTCAAACACCGCCTTTCCTTTCGATTTCGACTCCAAATCAATTGTATCTATACATAATCGACTTAATAACATCAATAAACGTCAAACAATCCAATTCCAATACTTAATTATAACTTTCCAATCATTCTTTCCAAAAACCCCAAAATTTACCCCAGGACCGCTTGGTCAAAACACGAGGTTCGGACCAAAACCCGATCCCCCATTCACCCACGAGCCCGAATATGTCATTTATTTTGAAATCCGACTCCAAAACGAGGTCAAATTCCCAAATAATCAAAAAGCCCTAACTCTACCCAATTCCCCAATTTTGTACCATTAAAACCCTAAGATTATTGATAAAAGTTGATGAAAACATTAGATAGTTGAAAGAAATCAATTAATGAATACTTACTTGTGATTTGGGAAGAAAATCTCTTGAGAAAATCGCCCTAGTTCTTCTATTTTTGTGAAAATTTGAAAGAAAAATTGCTGAAGTTATATTTTTAAAAGACACACTGCCCGACTTCCGCATCTGCGATTCGTGGGTCGCATCTGCGAAACCGCACATGCGGAAAAATAGTCGCTTCTGCGGAAATGACTTGGCCCACTGGGGCCGCATCTGCGAGGGGTAAATCCGCTTCTGCAGAACTCTACCCGCATCTGCGAAGTATTCCGCACCTGCGATGCACTTCTCGCACCTGCGAGTCCGCATCTGCGGCCCAAGAACCGCAGGTGCAGTTACACCAGAACTGGTGCAACAGCAGTATTTTTTCCTAAGTTTAAACACCCCGGAACCTACCCGAAACTCACCCGAGCCCTCGGGGCTCAAAACCAAACATACGTACTAACTCAATAACATCATACGAACTTATCCGTGCGATCAAATCGCCAAAATAACCTCAACAACAACGAATTAAACCTCAAAATCAAAGAATTTCCTCAAACTTCTTAAAACATCATTTTTTTGCAATTTAGGTCCGAATCACGTCAAATGACATCCGTTTCTCACCAAATTTCACAGAATCATCTTAAATCATATATAAGACCTTTACCGGGTGCCGGAACCAAAATACGGGCCCGATACCATCATGTTCTAATCAAATTTCATTTCAAAATACTTTAAACAATTCCAGAAAATAATTTTCTTTAAAAATTTATTTCTCGGGCTTGGGACCTCGAAATTCGACTCTGGGCATACGCCCAAGTCCCATATTTTCCTACCGATCCTTCGGGACCGTCACATCACGGGTCCGGGTCCGTTTACCCAAAATATTGACCGAAGTTAAATTAATTCATTTAATAGTCAAAATTTATCATTTTTCACCGATTTTCTCATTTAAGCTTTCCGGCTAAACGCCCGGACTGCGCACGCAAATCGAGATGAAGATAAAAGAGGACTTTAAGGCCTCGAAATACAGAATTTAATTTAAAAGCAAGTGATGACCTTTTGAGTCATCACAATAGAGTTTAATGGTTTGCTATCTTTTGTGATTTTTGTCTGCATCTGTTTTCCGAATCAAAGTTGGTTTGAAGAGAACTTTCAGACTTGTGGTTTCAAGAGTGACATAGCTTGTTTGGTCAAACTTTCGAAGATTACTTTTGTTGATAAGCATTTTAATCATAGTAGTAGTTTTCAGATAATCACTTTATGCTCCAATATATATTAAAGAATTGAAAAGGGGAGCCAAAATAGAGGACCGTAGAAAAACTATTAACGAGAACCTTTTGTGAAAGATGCAAGAACCGCCATGTTGCATGCTGCCATTTTATGCAATTGTATGGTCTGTTTATAATTTTTAAGATGTACATTATATGTATACTTCAGTTATTTTTTTAGCATATCCATTTAAAATGTTACATTGAAAGTATATACATTGTGTGTTTTTAACCTGACAATTCGCACTATTACCTGAACTTTTTACCTACATATTTATTTGGTGTCACTTTTTATTTTACGTTCACTCATACAAGTCATCTTGATTTTGTAGAAGGCGAAAGAGTACAAAGGTTGATAACTAAAGGAAGGTTGGCACTACTGGTTCATCATCCATTTCGACTTTTGTTTTTTAGTTTCGTCCTTGCTGCGACAGGTATATCTATATATCTTTTTTTTAAAAATATATGTTTATGAAAAATATATCTTTATATAAATCATAGGACTTGCTTCATTCTTCATTTTACCTTGTTTGCCAATAACTAAATGGTTGGGTTTCATTTGTGTAAATTTGAAATTTTAGTTTTACTTTGATGCTAGGAGTTTAATTTATATTTACATATTCATTTCACTTTAAGTTTGAATGAAATAATAAAATAATACTATGTAATCATTAATGTATTTAGCATAGTACTAAGTGCACTTTCTCCGAATATTATTGTTGTTGCAAATTTAACTAGTCAATTGGACATGTGAGACTTCTCTTGTTTAATTTTGATTCCATTATAAACTAGTAGATATGCTTTTGAATGTAATCAATCTAATTTTTGTTGTGAAATTTTATATTTATAGAGTCATTCATAGTTAAAATGTTGAAGGTATTACAATTATTCAAAGTAGGAACCTTTAGAAGAATATCTCAATTGTTTTTTCTCTTGATATAGATGGAATTTGAACATCGTAGATGGATGTATAATAGGGCTCATCATAATCGTGCGGGATTGAGGGAGGAATTTATAGAAGGAGTTGCGGGGTTTATTGCTATGGCGAAATCGCTAAATGATTTTCTTATTAAAGGGACAATTAGGTGCCCTTGTATTAAATGCAAGTGTGTCAAGTTATTAAGACCAGATGTAGTTGAACTTTATCTTCACAAGAATGGATTTATAGAAAATTATTATGTGTGGACTGTTCATGGAGAGAATCATGATTTTCATAATTCTTTTGGTGGTGAGGGTAGTCCCAGAATAGAGAATAATTTTGAAAATTCTCGATTCAATGAAATGATGAGAGATGCGTTTGAGATGTTCCCAGGGGCTCAATCCCAACCAAATGATGAGGCTAAGCGCTTTTATGAACAACTAGAGGAAGCTAGTCATCCATTGTATGAAGGCTCACTGTACTCCAAGTTGTCTGTTGCAGTTAGACTACTAACTATAATCTGATAGTTCTATTTCTCAAGCGGCATGGATTCTATCATTGGGCTTATGAATGAACTAAATCAGAATAAAATTGATTTACCCAAAGATTTCTGTATTGCAAAGAAATTGGTGTCCAAGTTAGGACTTTCATCAGAGAGGATTGACTGTTGTGAGAAATGATGCATGTTATTTTATAATGATGATGCATCGTTAGAAAATTATAAGTTTTGTAACCAACCTCGTTATAAGGAGGTTACAAATGCTAATAAGAAGAAGGTTCCAGTGAAGGCGATGCATTACTTACCCCTTATACCAAGGTTAAAGAGGTTGTATGCATCAATGAGCTCCGCTCCTCATATGAGATGGCACTATGAACATAGAAGGCCAACCGGTGTTCTATGTCACCCGTCAGATGGAGAAGCATGGAAGCATTTCAATAGGGTGTTCCCGAACTTTGCAAGTGAACCAAGAAATACTAGGTTGGGATTATGTGCTGATGGATTCACTCCATTTGCAGTCTCTACCGCACCATATTCATGTTGGCCAGTGTTTGTTATGCCGTATAATCTTCCTCCAGAGTTTTGTATGACAAGTCCATTTTTGTTCCTAACTTGCATTATTCCAGGTCCACGCAATCCAAAAAGTTTTATTGATGTATACATGCAACAGTTGATTGATGAGTTAAAGTTATTGTGGCATCAAGGTGTGGAAACCTATGATATATCAACTAAACAGAACTTCAGATTGCGTGCTGCTTTAATGTGGACTATAAATGATTTTCCTGCTTATGGAATGCTATCCGGGTGGTCGACTGCTAGAAAGTTAGTCTACCCGACTTGCATGGAAGACACAAAAGCGTTCACTTTGAAACATGGAGGTAAGAACACATGGTTTGACTGTCACTGTCGTTTCTTGCCAATGGATCATGAATTTAGGAGAAACACTAGTGCATTTATGAAGAATCAAACTGATTATGAAGAGCCACCTTCAGTCTTGTCGCCAGAAGAAATTTGGAACAGAGTTAGGGATCTACCTAAGGTAGCAGAGTCTCTATTGCCTAATATGATACCTGGTTATGGTGTTACTCATAACTGGACTAAACAGAGCATATTTTGGGAGTTACCTTATTGGAAGCATAATCTTCTAAGGCATAATCTTGACGTCATGCATATTGAGAAGAACTTTTTTGATAACTTGTTTAATACTGTGATGGATGTCAATAATAAGACAAAAGATAACTTGAAGTCCAGGATGGACTTGAAGGAATATTGTAGGCGAAGTGAGTTGTACCTTACATACTTGAACAACAAGATTCAGAAGCCCAAGGCCAGTTACACATTCACTTTGGCTGAGAGAAGAGAGATTTGTCAGTGGGTTAAGAATTTGAGTATGCCAGATGGATACGCGTCAAACTTATCTAGGTGTGTTGATATGAAAGAAGGGAAGTTGATGTCAATGAAAAGCCATGATTGTCACATTTTCAAGGAATCATTGATGCCTATTGCGTTCAATGCCATGCCTGATAGAATATGGAAGCCTATCACAGAGATAAGCTTATTTTTTAAGGAGTTGTGTTCTAGCACATTGAGGGTGGAGAATCTAACTTGCATGGAGAGTAATATTCGCTTAACTTTAAATAAGTTGGCGAAAATTTTTCCTCTTGGTTTCTTCGATGTAATGGAGCATCTTCCAATTACCTTGCGCAAGAGGCACGACTTGGAGGACCAGTTCAGTATAGATGGATGTATCCCTTTGAGAGGTAATAAATAATTTTTAATCATTTGCCCTTTATTTATTTTAATTAAATATTGTTCCATCTAAGAAATCGTAATATGCAGGATTATTGGCAAATGTAAGCGGACCGTAAAAAATAGATCAAGAATTGAGGGATCTATATGTGAGGCATATCTGGCTAAAGAAACTTCTTATTTTTGTTCATATTATTTTGAACATGATGTGCCATGTTTGAGAAATAGACCCAATCGAAGTGGTAAAGTGACTCCACAATATGATGCATATAGTAGGCTGATTATCGTTCCGGATGAGAAAGATGGGTAAGTAATCCTTATGTTTATTTTTATTCTGTTGAATATACAATTTACATATGTTAATTTTAATTCAGGTTTTTCCCTTCATTTCCTGCCGTCATATGGTTACAGAGTCTATGAAGCCACTTTACGATGATGCTTGGGGTAGATGGAAAGACATTCCATATGATATCAGAGATAAAATGTGGAATCAGTTTAGGGTACGTATAAACCTTATTTTTAAATTATGTATTAAATATCCAATTTCACTCTACTTTATTTAATTATTTTCCGGACTAAGTATGCGTGGGAGCAACGATATGACAATGAAATAAAACATGTCTACAAGAAGAAAGCAAAAAAATTGATTACAAGTTCATTGTATGAAGCTCGAGAAAAGAATAATAAGCCTGGTTGGATAAGAAAAGATGTGTGGATAAAATTTTTAGCAATATGGGATAGTGTTGAATTTAAGGAGACGAGCGAACGAGCAAAGGCAGCCCAAGCCTCTCAAAAGGGTGGCTTGTTGCACACTGGGGGATCTATGAGTTTTGCTGCGCATCGACAGAGATTGGTAATGTTCACCAGAAAGCTTAATTTCTCACTTACTTTTCCTATGTCATCCTCTTCTCAACTCTTCTTTATAAATTATTTAAAATCTTGAAAATTTCAAAAGAAGATTTAATGCATTCATATGTGACTATACCAAAGAATTATTACGTTTTGTAATAAGTAATTAAAAGGAATTGGAGATGATATTTAATGCAATCATATGTCTTTTAAAAACTTGGAGATGATGATGAGACTTGGTCTCCGCCACCTCTGCCACCGAAGCATGTTCAGCAGCTGAAGTCACTTGGACTTCTGTAAACTTTGAGGATTTTGACATAAATGAAAACTCCATATTATTGGGGCTCACGTGATGTGGTTTAGTATAAGCAGTTAGATCTGCAAAAGAGTTTTCTTCCTGACTAATAGAAAATGTGATTCAACCTGATATTGTTCGATTATGTTCATAGTTTGAACTGATCACATGTAATTGTTGTCAAAACTGATCGTTAACAATCTAAATGAAGTAACAGATGCAATCTTGGTTTATAAGTTTCTTTCAGTCAGCCCCTTGTAGTAAGTTCTCTATTGATACTTATTTCTGTTTCTTAGGGGTCGTGTGGTAGGGAAAACAAGTTATCCAGAATTATAATGATGGGATTGTAATACGGAGATTGAATAAATGAATATAATTATTACTCTGAAGGTTGTATTTAGGCTGGAAAAGTTTCTCCCTTTTTTTTGGTTTTATTACTAATGGTTCTAATAATATAACTGCTTCACCTAATAATATCAGTTAGCTGAGTAGCTTATTTAATTTGTCAAATCTTGAATTCTATAGTAGTTGCAGAGGTATTCTGGATGTCACTTTTGCTAAATTGAGGACAAACCATGTGGTCTCCTCATGGGCACTTCGTATAGATGGAAACATGTGGAGTGTCCTTTTTAATGTATTTCACTTTTGCTTGTTGATTGTGTGCTGCTTACTCTAGGATATATTACTAAAAATGGATTGCTAAGGATGAAATTCGTGAATTGGTGATTTTCCAAACTAAATGGCTTAACAGAATAAGTAAGGGAAGCGATGTAGGGAAAGAGAAAGTAGTGATGCATGCTTGCCTTACAATAATTTGGTCAGCTATTAGTGCACAAAGGACTGTTCGATTTCCTTGCACCTTTTACAATGTCTTTTTTGAGTGATGAGCTTTCGAGAGTTTTTAGTATGTATTAATAAGTAAGATGTGGATGAAAGAGTCTACTGGTAGACCTAGTTGTGTATGTGTAAAGAAATGTAGAGAATGTGAAAAATAAATAAGCAATTGCTATCAGCATTTCTACCATCTATAATTCAAAATGTATACCATGTTTAAAACTTAGAAAACTTAGCAATGAAATGTTTGAATCTTGAACTTTTACTTTCTCTTATTGCGAGGAGATTACTTGTCAACAAATTATACCATCCTTATAATATCTTTATGAGTCCTTAATCCTTATATATGTACACTTCCTCTTGACTCTTGTCGCATTATGCACTCTTCACTTGAGACACAATGTTATCGATGTGGCATTTATTTGGACATCACTAGAAAAATTATATTTTTTATTGCATGAAAAGTTAAAAGGGGTACTAGTGTCTCATGCTGAGGTCTTTGCGGAGACACATAAAAAAAAGAAGAAAGACGGTTCAAGAGAAGGATGGGTTGAGACACGTGCATCGGAACAATATGTAAGATCATAACTTTAAGACTATTTTTACTTTGATATTGATTTATTTATACAATTCTTATTACTTTTATTTCAGGATGGATATTATAGAAGCTTGGATGAATGGTGTCAGACGCAACCTCCTTCTGATGATGGTACCCCAATCCAACCGTCACCCGATGATATGACTTCAATATGGACAGATGTTGCAGGTGGTGTATCCAAAGGAAGAGTTTACGGGCTTGGAGTACAAAGGCCTTCCTCTTTTCGTCAATCGCCATTAGTTTCGGATGCTCCTACTGCGCAAAATCAGGAAGAAATGGGAGCAATGCAAAAGAAAATTGAGTTGTTGTCGAAACGATATGAGACGGCCGAAGCTCACATTGCTAGAATGGATAAATACATGAAAAAACACATGCCCCACTCTTATGATGATGAAGAGATTGATTCTGATGTGTAGTAGTGATTTAAGGTTGATTACTGTTCTTGGATGTTTAAATTTTATATTTAGACTTTATGGTAGATTTCAATGATGTGGTATATATATGTTTAGACTTTATTATATTAGTGTCGATATGTATTAGCTACTCAGACTTGATATTGAATATTTAGACGTTAAGTAATATTTTGATTTGATATTATGGGATTTGAATGTTTGTTGATGTTGGAATTGGTTGGTTTGATTATTAGATTGTTTAGTTGGAATTGGTTGTGTAGTTGAAATTGATTGGTTGAGTTGGTTGTTTAGTTGGAATTTGCTTGTTGAATTGGTTGTTTATAATATTTGCATTTGACAGGTGATGTGCTAATAAAATGGCAGCATTCTGTCAAATTTCAACCCAGTTTCCGACTACCGTAGTCGAAAAGTGTGCCCAGCATAATGATTTTCCGACTACAATAGTCGAAAAATGAGGCCAGAATAATGCAGATTCTGACTACTGTAGTCGGAAAATACAATAAAATAACTAATAAATAATTATTATTATTTTCTATAATATTCCCACTACAGTAGTCGAAAATATTTTTTAAAATAAATAATATTTTTTTTTATTTTCTGACTACTTCAGTCGGAAAATAGCTGCATTTTCTAACTTTTACGGAAAATATTTCCGACTACAGTAGTCGGAAAATATTTTCCGACCTATCTTTTTCCGACTACTCTAAATCAGTCGGAAAGTAGTCGGAATAGGTACTTTTTCGACTACTTTCCGACTATTTTGGTAGTCGGAAAATAGCGAATTTCTTGTAGTGTGACATTACCAACAATGAGATGATTCACGTACAAAGTCCACATTCCACATTAATTGTACTGGTATGTAATCTGAAGATATGAATCATCCAAGAACCAAAGAAAAACAAATAACAATAAAGGAAAACCTAATTTCTTCCATAAAGATTGTTAAAGTTAAAATTGTAACTACGTGCTAGTCTAAAAAAAACCGAACTACGCAAATGACAAATTTGAATCAGCAAATCATAGATTAGTGAAATAGAGACATTACTCCATCCAACATATGTTGAACTTCCATTAGAAATAGTCACAAGCAAAGGTGATTTTTTAGGATTGGAATAGAAGAAGTTAATCTGGGAAGGTGAAAAGATTTTTAACTGATATGAATTTATAATGTTTAATGAAGAGTCGTGCTTTTATGGGGGGATTTTGATATGGTACATGAAGGTATAACTGATATCAAATGTGTGTAACTGATGATGCGAAAACGCTACAGGAAGCGACGGTTTTTGTTTGTAACCAAAAGAAGTGATTTGAATTTTCTTTAAGGAAACATCCTTTTCTCCCCGCCATTTTTAAAAAGTTAAAAGAGTAAATAATTGACAAAAAAGATAAATGCAAATTATGGTTTAAGAGAGATGTCACCTCATCTATTATTGGCCAACATTAAGTATAGAACATCATTTAATGTGAGGTCATTTTAATTTTAGGTAGAGGGTAATTTGGTCATCTAGTTTTTGAAGGGCATTTTAGCAATTTAATTTTATCTAAAAAAAATGTTCATGCTTATATATTAATATTATATATATATATATATATATATATATATATATAATATATATATATATATATATATATATATAATATATATTATATATATATATATATATATATATATATATATATATATATATCATAAGATCGTACTATTTATTCAAGAAACGAGAATGCTAACTAAAGTGATATTAGTAAATGCAGAGCATTATGACAGTAATTAGTTTTTCTTGTGTGAGAAAATTAAAAAAAAAAAAGTCTAATTAAGAGCATAAAACTCTAAATAAGCAATTTTTTTTTTTTGGAACCCCAGGAAAATCCGCAGTCGCTACAGCCTCAACCCTTCGGGTGAGCACTCTGTGCAGGTAAAATAAGCAATTTATTTCTGAAACGAAATTATTACAACAATGAGACAGAGGCCACTAGCCCTTTCTGTTTTTTCTCTTTTTTTTTTTTTTTTTTTTTCTTTCAAGCCTTCTGCCTTATACTTTATAAATGTTATCTCATTAATCTTTTATTTTCTCTCGAGATTTAATTTGAGTTGTTATTTCAGTAGTTGCATTTCCTCTAGTTCCCCTCTTCTTATCCTATTTAATTATTTTTCTCCAAGTATTGATCATGGGCTTACCGCCTCACCCAACATTGAAAAAGGATAAAATAGGTTTTTTTTTTTTTCCTCCTTAAAACCATATAAATAAGCTTTCGAGAAAATCAATTTAAGTAGAGGATAACTCTACTATCATGTACGTATATTTTCTTTAAAAGAAAAAGATGAGATTATATATGGCCTTTCGAAGTTGCAATCGACCCTTTTTCATCTGGCTTAAGGTTCTTTCTCTTAAAAAATGGTCCTTTCTCTTGAGAATCACTCACGAGTCGCTTGATAAATGAGATAAGGATAATAATCCCGTAATAAAGTTTAGGATTAACTTTATTTCATGTTTGGTTTGGAATATTAGTTAATCCTGGGATAAACAACAATAACAACAGCCCAGTAAAATCCTACAAGTGGGGTCTGGGGAGGGTAGGATGTACACAGTCTTACCCCTACCCTGGGAAGGCAGAGAAACTATTACGATAGGCTCTCAGCTAAAGAAGATGAAAGAAGCGCTGATAGCAATTCCTAGCAAGATAATATATTAGGAAAATAAATTGAAGAAAGCAATAAAGAGTATGAAAGAAGTACCTATAACAAGTAATAGCAAGAATCTATTTAATTTAGAGAAACTAAATCCGAGGTCTGTGGCAATAGAGAATATGAAAGGAGCACTGATAGCAAACTAAGGAAGCACTTGTGACAAGTAATAACAGAACAAGATATGCAAAAATAGCAAACTCAGGATAAAAGGGTGCCATACTAACACTAACACTAACGAACTAGTGAAGACAAAGTGAAACGCACGACTACTTACTAACCTTCTACCCTAATCCTCAACCTCCACACCCTCCTATCCAGGGCATGTCCTCTATTAGCTCAAGCTGGGTTAACTTTTATATTAAAATGATGGAATTAGTTGCTCATCATGTGATTTACTGTTTGGACTATTTGAAAAGCATTTATTCCAATCCAGCGAAAAGCGAAGTCAATTAGTACAAAGTTGGAGAGTTATCTAGATACCTCTTTTGTACCTCCTCCTTCTTGTGTACGTATAATATTATGGACATCCATGCAAAACATGTGTTTGAGGATTCTCGATCGGCTTTCACTTTCTCAAGTCAAATTGAAGATGCCAATATGTCTTATGGGTCTGAATAAGAACAAAAGAATATTGGATTTTAGTTCAAAAAGATATCTAACTTGTTGGATGTGTGAATAAAAGTCACATATTGATATAGCTAGCTAGGGGCGGAGCAACCTTATGAAAAGCAGTGTCATGTGACATCGCTTAATCGAATTTTTTTACTAAGTATGTGTATATAGAATAAGCAAAACCAAGTTATTTTGAAGAAAAATTAATAAAAAGACACTACTTTGAACATGCTTATATTTTTAGCATATAGGAGAGTTTTTTCTTTTTTGGTAATAAATGTGAAATTGTATTACCAGTCCGTCAAACAAATTCAGATTTATAAAGAGAGAGCACTTTACCTGGTGATTCCATGGAAAGCTTCAGTAAAACAAACAAATTAACTCATCTACGACATCCAGTATCTATCACTAGCTACATAGCCTATGTATTATGTATCTAGCCTTCCTAGCTCATTTTGAATTCTTTATCATGTCCACTCTTTCTCTAATTACACTTTGGATCTGTTGTACCATGATATTACTCTGTACTGTAGAGTCCCTAAACATCTTCCAGTTTCTTGCCTGCCAAATCTTGTATAAGCTTGCTCCATATACTGCTGCGATAGTGCTCTTCTTCATCACACTCCATCTCTTACTCTGTATTCTGCTTAAGGATTGTAGAGCATCCTGCTGCTGAAGTCCGGTACCACTCCATTGGTTTAACATCTCCCATAGCTGTGTAGACCATACACAATCAGAAAAAAGATGTATAACACTCTCCATTCCAGCTCCATCACACGATACACACGTGTATTTTTACATTGTAGTCCCATTGTCAACATCCTTTCCTTTGTCAGTAGTCTACCTTGAACACCCAACCACAGGATGAACCTAGATTTTGGTAGATTGATTCTATTCCACACTAGCTCTGCAATTTTAATTTTTGGTGTGTCCCCAATCAGTTTTAGGTATCCTTCCATGACTAAATATTTACTATTCGCATTCAGACTATATCTTTCATTCCATACCAGTTCACCAAGCCTCCTCCAATACCAACTACTATAGGTATGTGATTCTAGAAATCCACTTCATTGTTCATATAGAGACTAGGAGAGTTTCTTTATTACAAAATAATTATGTTTTAGCGAGACTTGAACCACTGATCTCTAATAAATATGTAGCTACAAACCGCTTGAGCTAGAATTCACTTCTACGTCAAAGAAACAATAAAATAATCAAATTATTGTTTAAAAAGACATATTTAGTGTACTATTTTTAATGAGGAAATTATGAATTTATTTTAAAAATAAAATCTCGTTGTTGAGAATTGTAGTACTATTTTAAATTGTGTTTGTTTTTATATGATTTCATTATAGTAATTTATTTATTTGTTCACCTTTTGTTTACGTACAAAAAAATATGACACCGCTTATAAAATATCATGCGTATACTCCTGGGTATAGCTGAAAATATTGAGAAATTATATATAAGGTATTCTACTATATAGAAGAGCCCTAAAGCAAGCAGGAGACCGTCAACATCCCTGCTTCCCGACACAGGGGCATTTAAGTATTTATATGGCGCCCGAAGCTATGTGGCGCCTATTTGCCTTTTCTATCAGTGAAATGACTCCAAGTATTTATCACCTCCAATTACATCTTGACGGACTACAATTTGTTTCTTTTAAAAAAAACTGACACAGTAGACAGTAATGTGAAAAATCCAATGATTAAGAAGACGATGTTGACGGAATTCTTCTTGATGAATGAAACAAATAAAGATGCTAAACAATTGAAGTTATTGTATAAAGATTTCCCACAATATTTCGTATGGTCATCTACGTACAAAATATGGACTCGACAACAGCGAGGTAATGTTATTGGGCGAGTTGTAACGTGTCATCCAACAAAAGGAGAATGATATTACCTTAGATTATTACTAATGAATGTGAGAGGACCAAAATCATACGAAGATCTTCTGACAGTAAATGGGATATGCTGTGACACATTTAGAGAATCTGTAGAAAAAAAAGGACTGTTGTATTGTGATAATAGCTTGATTGATTGTATGACGGAGGCTGCCTGTTACCAAATGCCTTATAGTTTAAGACGTTTATTTGCAATAATATTAGTATATTGCAACCCTGCCAATCCGAGAGAGTTGTGGGAACAATTTGAAGATTCAATGTCCGACGACTTTAAGAGTGTAGCAAATATAGCCGCAAAAGATATTCACCTTGCTGTCCTAAACCACATTAATAATATACTACATTCTATGGGGCGTGATATTAACGAGTTCAACCTTGTTGCAAAGACTATTAGATCTTCAAAAATGGCAAATGAAGCGAAAGAAGTATATTTCGAAAGAAACATCATTGTTAGTGATGAAGATTTATTGTTACATAAAAAATTAAATATTGAATAAAAATAAAGGCATACGATGCAATTCTTGATAGAGTATTTGGCAACAAATCAGGAGCCTTTTTTATTGATGGTCCCGGAGGAAGTGGTAAGACATTCTTATACTGTGCGTTGTTAGCAACTGTGAGATCAAAAGGATTTGTAACTTCAGCAACAGCAACCTCTAGCGTTGCAGCTTCGATCCTTCCGGGAGGACGGACGGCTCATTCACGTTTTAAATTCCCGATTAATGTCGATGAGAAGTTCTCTTGCAATATCAGCAAGCAGAGAGTTCACTTGCATGTTTGATTCGGGATGCAAAATTAATTGTGTGGGATGAAGTATCGATGGCAATGAAGAACATGATTGAAGCATTAGACTCTCTTCTGAAAGATCTTATGGACACAAATATGCTTTTTGGTGGAAAAGTTGTTGTTTTTAGAGGAGATTTTAGACAAACCTTTCCTGTTATTCGAAGTGGTAAAAAGGAAGACTTTATTCGGGAAAGCATACTGAACTCTGAAATATGGAATTATCTTGAAAAACTACGACTATAAGAGAATATGCGTGCAAAAACTGATCCTTCTTTTTGTGAATATTTGATGCAAATTGGAAATGGAAAAGGAAAGACAAACACGGATGACAAAATAAAAATTCTGAGGTCTTTCATTGTTCCTTATATTACTGAAAAAGAATCATTGGATCTCTTATTCAAAATAATATATCCTGATTTGCGTACTTCTTTTCATGATTCTGCTTTTTTAAATTCATGTGTTATTTTGACGACCAAAAATGACTTTGTTTGAATTAAATGATAGGCTTATAGCCAATTTCCTAAAGATGCTAGGACATTTGTTGCAACTGATGAAACTATTGAACCGAGTGATCAGAGTCAGTTTGAAGATTTTTTACACTCATTGAACCCTGCTGGTTTACCTCCTTACAAATTAACCTTGAAAGAAAATTGTCATGTTATGTTGTTACGGAACTTAAATCCTTGTGAAGGTTTGTGTAACGGTACATGACTCATATGCTGCGATTTTAAGAGTCATGTTATAAGCGCTAAAATTGCGAGTGGTGATTTTAAGAATACACATGTATTTATTCCCAGAATACCATTGTTATCATCAGATGATGAGAAGTTTCCTATCCCATTTAAAAGAACACAATTTCCATTACACTTGTGTTTCGCTATGACGATAAATAAAGCGCAAGGACAAACATTAGATTATGTTGGAATCTATTTGCGTGAGCCAATATTTTCTCATGGACAACTATATGTTGCTTTATAAGCAACCTCCCCAACACGCCTCAATATCTCAAAAGGCTCAATAAACCTCGGACTCAACTTTTTCTTCTCCCCAAATCTCATAACGCCCTTCATAGGCGAAATTCGAAGCAGAACCCGCTCTCCCACCGTATAGGAAACATCACGAACCTTCCGGTCCGCGTAACTCTTCTGTCTGGACTGGGCTGTACGGAGTCTATCCTTAATCACCTTAAACTTTTCCAAAGCATCCTGAACCAAGTCTGTGCCCAGAAATCTAGCCTCACCCGCCTACCATGTAAAGCCTCACACAGCGCCATCTGAATGCTGGACTAATAACTGTTGTTGTATGCAAACTCCGCCAATGGAAAGAACTGATCCTATGACCCCCCTCCCCAAACTCGATCACACACGCACGAAGCATATCCTCAAGAATCTGAATAGTGCGGTCGGACTGTCCGTCCGTCTGAGGGTGAAAGGCTATGCTCAACTCCACCCGAGTACCCAACTCCTTCTGTACGGCTCTCCAGAATCGTGATGTGAACTGAGTACCTCTATCTGAAATGATGGAAACTGGAATACCATGTAGACGGACAATCTCCCGTATATAAATCTCCGCCAACCGCTCCAAAGAATAGTAGTACACACAGGGATGAAATGCGCGGACTTGGTTAGCCGATCCACAATAACCCAAATGGCATTGAACTTCCTCAAAGTCCGTGGGAGCCCTGATACGAAGTCCATGGTGATCCGCTCCCATTTTCATTCCGGAATCTCAATCTGCTGAAGCAATCCACCCGGTCTCTGGTGCTCATATTTCACCTGCTGACAATTATGGCACCGAGCTACGAACCCAACTATATCTTTCTTCATCCGCCTCCACCAGTAGCGCTGCCTCAAATCCTGATACATCTTCGCGGCTCCCGGATGAATGGAATACCGCGAACTATGGGCCTCCTCTAGAATCAACTCCCGAAGTCCATCAACATTGGGTACACAAACTCGACCCTGCATCCTCAATACTCTGTCATCACCAATAGTCACATCTCGAGCATCGCCATGCAACACTTTGTACTTGAGGACAAGCAGATAAGGGTCATCAAACTGCCGCTCCCGGATACGATCAAACAAGAAAGACCGAGAGACCATGCAAGCTAGAACCCGACTGGGCTCCGAAAGATCTAATCTCACAAACTGGCTGGCTAAGGCCTGAACATCCATCGCCATAGGCCTCTCTGCTGCTGGTAGATAAGCCAAACTACCTAAACTCTCTGCCCGGCGGCTCAAAGCATCGGCCACCACATTGGCCTTGCCTAGGTGATACAAGATAGTGATGTCAAAATCCTTCAGCAGCTCTAGCCATCTCCTCTGACGCAATTTAAGGTCCTTCTGCATTGAACAAATGATGCAAACTCTGGTGATCAGTATAAATCTCACAAGGCACACTGTACAATAATGACACCAGATCTCCAAGGCGTGAACAATAGCAGCTAATCAAGATCACAGACATGTTAGTTCTTTTCATGTATCTTCAACTGTCTGGATGCGTAGGCAATCACCCTGCCATCCTGCATCAATACCGCTCCAAGGCCAACTGTCGAGGCATCACAATAGACAGTATAAGACTCCAAACCAGTAGGCAACATCAAAACTGGGGCTGAATCAACTGTAGGGGTATCAATACTGACATCTCTCACATAAGCTAGATACGTGTCGCACCCCTTCTCAACCATATGCTAAGCCTTATGGAATGAAATAACTCTACTGGAAGTATGATCTAAAGTACCCCCCTCAACTCTACTCGCGGTACACCTGGCCTAGCCAACGTCACGGTTTTGGCATGACAATCAAGAATAGTATACTGGAGCGACAACCAGGCCATGCCCAGAATAACATCAAAGTCTACCATGCTGAGCAATAACAAATCGGCTCTGGTCTCAAAACCACTAAGAGCAATCAACACGACCGATAAACGCGGTCCAGAACAAGAGAATCTCCAACAGGAGTAGAAACATAAACAGGAGAACTCAAAGAATCCCGAGACACATCCAAAGGCGGGGCAAAATAAGAAAACACATTAGAATAGGTGGGGCCTGGATCGAATAGAACCAATTCATCTTTACGACTGATAAGGATAATACCTGCGATGACAGAATCAAAGGTGACAGCCTCGGTACGGGCATGAAGGGTATTAACTTGTGCTGGAATCGTAGCCTGGAAACTCTGCGGCGCACGCTGTGCTTGAGAAATTTGTGGAGGTGCACCCCTCCCCAGTCTAGGGCAATACCTCGCCACGTGGCGTGTGTCACCACACTCAATACAACCTCGCGCCTAACGTGGCAGTGGAAACTACGTGGTACGGGTACTCTGAGACCCCTGAACACCTGAAACACTGTGTGAAGTCTGAGATACATACTGAGCTGGCTGACCCACAAAACCTCTACCATGCCGACCTGCAGCTGGGGCACGGGCACCAGAATAATGGCCTGACTCTTGAGACCTCTTGGCCTCCCTCTCCTCTCTATCCCTAGCATGCATACCCTCAATCCTCCTAGCAATTCTCACCACCTGCCGATAATGAATATCCATAACCAACTCGCGAGCCATGCTAGACCTGATGCTGGGAATAAGCTCCTCAATAAACCAGCAAACCCTCTCGCGAACAGTAGAAACCAAGGCTGGTGCATGTTTAGCCAAGCTGGTGAAACAGACAGCATAATCCGAGACAGTCATAGTACCCTGGCGAAAATGCTCAAACTCTGCGCACCATACGTCCCTGAGGCTCTGAGGAACATACTCTCTCAGGAACATATCTGAAAACTGAGTCCAAGCTAGGGAAGCTGCCTCATCTGGACTGTCTAACTCATAAGCGCGCCACCACTGATAGGCGGCTCCTCGAAGCTGGAAAGGTAGTGAAGGAAACCCCGCTCGATCCTGATATGCCCATAGTACAGAGGATACGGTAGCATTCCTCAAAAAATCCAAGGACATCCTCTGAGGCTAGTCCGCTAAAAGTGGGAGGCTGATACTTCTTGAACCTCTCAAGCCTCTTCTGCTCCTCCTCTGAAGCTACTGCCCCCTCCTCGGGCTGAGCTGGGGCTACCGGCTGTACCAGAATAGCCTCTGGAGCCTAATCAATATGCACTCACTGCTCAGGAGTACGGGCGGCGGGAGTCTGTGCTCCTCCCCCGGCCTGGGATATAGGTGCAGCAAGGGGAAGCAACCCTGCCTGAGCTAGAGTGGTGTACGTAGTCATAAATTATGCCAAAGTCTCCTGGAGTACTGGGGTAGTAGTAGCAGATGTATCAGGTGTCTGGACTCCAGCTGGTACTGCTGGTGGTACCTCGGGGGCATCTCGCGCGGGTGCTCTGTCCGCACCACGAGCGCGTCCTCGGCCTCTACCCCGGCCCCGGTCTCTAACGGCTCTCGCAGGGGGCGAGGGTGCCTGATCATCTCTGGTAGCATGCGTCCTCACCATCTGTGAGAGAATGGAAGGCAGAGGTTTAGGATTGTGATGTCAAAAATCTCGCACGACAGGAAAATCAATGAAGTGGAATTTTCCTAACGGTTACATAGCCTCTCGTAGCTAAGCACAGACGTCTCCGTACCGATCAGCGAGACTCTAATAAACCGGCTTGTGATTCATGACTCCTATGAACCTAGAGCTCTGATACCAACTTGTCACGACCCCGGTTCGCCCTCCGTGAACAATCGTGATGGCACCTAGACTCTACGACTAGGTAAGCCTAAAATGCGGAAAAATAAACCAAATTTGCGGAAGAAAAACAAGTTTAAACAGAGGTAGAGTGAATAAACAACGTCTAAGAGTGCCGCCCGGCATACAAAACATTAATCTCTCAAACTAATACATGAATCCAAGACCCGAAAACCCATGAATCACAAGATAAGAAATACTACATAGCTCTAACTCCAGAATATCTAACAAGAACTGAATACAGAAGGGCTAATACTAAATAGCAAGAATAGAAAGAGACTCCTCGGTCTGCGGACGCGGCAGATATACCTCGAAGTCACTATAGCAGTCGCCTCGCCTCAGGGGTGGTAGGACTGAGTCGAAGTACCTGGATCTGCACATGAAAAACATGCGCAGGAAGGGCATGAGTACACCACAGCGGTACTCAGTAAGTGCCAAGCCTAACCTCGATTGGGTAGTGACGAGGAAGGTCAGGTCCCTACAGAGATTAAATAAGATATAAGGGTTAACACTGTGGAATAAAACAGTATAAATAAGTGCAACAGTATGAAATAACATAGAACTGGAAGAAACAACAACAACTAGAACAGAGACAAATAAATCACGGGAAAGAAATACAGCCCAACATAGAGATAACAACCGGGGCATCTTCCAGGATACAGTCCTGAAATCCCAATTACAACTATCCAGTGGATCTCCCGGATACCGTCCCGTAGTCCATCATATATATATATATATTCGAAGGATCTCCCGGGATCCCGTCCCGTAGTCCAACTATCAGTGCGCGGGGATCTACCAAAAATCCCGGTCCGTAGTCCCAAATATAAATACCCAGTATTGAGGGATCTACCAGGTGCATTCCCGTAGTTCCATATAACTGTGCAGGGGGATCTACCGGAATCCCACATCCGTAGCCCCAAATAAACAAACAAGGGGGATCTACCGGAATCCCACATCCGTAGTCCCAAATAAACAAACAAGGGGGATCTACCGGAATCCCACATCCGTAGTCCCAAATGTAAACACACAGCAGCAACACGAAGAATAGTCATAAATTGTCAACTTCATATCAAGGCGAAACAGGTATTTCTAACCTAACATGCTGCACGTAATTCAAATAAGGCAATCTGAGTAAATAGGCAATTAAGTCATTTAGACATGCTTTCCTAAGCTAACAACAAGCTCAAATTTCAAGTAGAAATGACAGAAAGAGAAGGAAACACAGTTTTAATTACTTAATGAAAATGGATTTTCAGCAATTATCACTAGTACGCGCTCGTCACCTGACGTATGAGGCATTTCAAATATCACCAATACCAAATCCTAAAGGAAAGTCCCCAACACAAGGTTAGGCAAGCCACTTACCTCGAACCAGCTCAAAATCAACCTGAAACCACATCTTTGCCACGAGTACTCGACTCCAAATGACCCAAATCTATTCAATTCAATTGCATATTGTAAATAACACTTCAAGTAACTGATTCTACAATTATATTCTAAGCTAATACGCAAAATTAGGTAAAATGACCAAAACGCCCTTCAGGCTGACATCTTGAAACTCGATAAAATTTACATCAACGGAATCTTTATCTTCCCACGAGTCCATACATACCAAGAACACTGAAATCGGAGTCCAAATGACCCCTCAAATTCTCAAGCCCTAATTCTTCTATTTTAGGCCTAGATTCCATGATTTACTAGGTAGATTTTATTTTCATAATAAAATCGAGTTTTAGGTCCAAAATTCTTACCTCCAAGTGATTCCCCTTGAATCCCTCTTTAATCTCCTTCAAAAAGCTCCAAAAATAACCAACAATGGAAGAAATAAACCCCACATTCGCGGACAAGACGACCTTTTAAAACTTCTGCCCAGACCTAAATTCCTTCATCGCGATCGCGGGACATCCTTCGCGATCGCGAATCACAAATTCTCAGCTCCCAAAATTAACCCTATGCGAACGCGTAAAATCCCATGTGAACGCGATGCTTAGGCATCTTACCCTACGCGATCGCGGACTGGCTACCGCGTTCGCAAAGAACAAACTCCAAGCCAAAACCCCTGGTCCACTTAACTCTATGCGAACGCGACCCTCACTACGCGTTCGCGATAAACAACTCCACCACTTTATGCGATCGCATCTCCACCTTCGCGAACGCGAAGAACAAACTGGACTGCCCCCACAACAGCTCTATGCGATCGCGTGACCCCCTACGCGATCGCGAAGAGTAAATCTCTGCAACAGCTGAACTCCAAAATCTGCAACTCTCTTGAAATGGTCCGATCAACCCTCTGAAACTCACCCGAGGCCCCCGGGACCTCAACCAAAGGCACCAACATATCTCAAAACCTTATTCAAACTTGTACCAATCTTTAAAACACCTCAAACAACATCAAATCGATCAAAACACATCGGATTCAAGCCTAAGTTTCCAAAAACTCTAAAAACACGCTCTCGATCAAAAAGTCTATCAAACCTCGTCCGAATGACCTGAAGTTTTGCACACAAGTCACATTCAACACTACAGAGCTACTCCAACTTCCGGAATTCCATTCCGAACCTTGGATCAAAATCTCACTATCGAACCGAAAACTTCAAAAATTCGACTTTCGGTATTTCAAGCCTAAATTAGCTACGGACCTCCAAAACACAATCCGAACACGCTCCTAACCCCAAAATCACCCAACGGAGCTAACGGAACCATCAGATTTCCATTCCGAGGCCATCTTCATATTGTTTCTACTACTGTCAACTTTCCAAAACTTAAGCTCTCATTTAGGGACTAAGTGTCCTAAAACTCTTCGAAACTCAAAACCGGATGTCCCGGCAATTCAAAATAGCAGAAAAAACCGTGGAAAGTAGTTAATAGGGGATCCGGGCGTTAATTCTTAAGACGATCGGCCGGGTCGTCACAGTTTCACTATGACGATAAATAAAGCGCAATGACAAACATTAGATTATGTTGGAATCTATTTGCGCGAGCCAGTATTTTCTCATGGACAACTATATGTTGCTTTATCAAGAGCAAAGAGTTCAAGCTGTATAAAAATATTAATCCGACCACCAGCAGATAATGATGATGACCAGTGTATGTATATCATAATTTATGATGAAATCATTCAAAAAGCTCTTCTATACGTTTGTAGCTCTCTTGTTTATGTTTCTTGGGTAGCCATACATTCGTCTTGCTGACTGCTGGTGATCATTTACTAGTTCTTAGAAAAAGGGAAAACAACTTATAATGTTCTTTGGTAATTATTGTACTTATTGTTTATTTCAATAATTTTCGTGGAGCTTGAAAGAATTTAAGAGTTGGATTATATACTTGTAAATCGTTGCTAAACTTGTATTCTCATATAGTTTTTTTATGCACAGTATATTGACCAAAATGTTCACATTATGAAAATATCCATATTAACTAATCCAAAATTGCAAAACTTAGGAGTACATATTTTTGCTATTTTTATTAAACTCTATGAAGATAACCTAGCTGATCCTTATCTCAAGAAAAAATTCCCATTTTTAACTCCGCTTGTGTTTAAGTTATATTGTGACACAGCCGGTCCCAAGTCCGGACAAAGGAGGAGGGTTTTTCAGTTTATCAGAAGTTAGATCTTTCACTACTGTGTTTAATTTGTTGCTTCAATCTACTGTTTGTGAATTTATTCTTCTCTGCTAAAATAAAGTTGCTTAGTTGCTAAACAAATTTTCATGGCTAACTGCATTATTTTCTTTTGTATCTTGCAGTTAGGTAATGCTATCCAGTTGCATTGAAGAGTATAGCAGTGATAGCATATATGACACATTTAAAGGTTGCTTTTATTAGCAGAATAGCCGGAGGAATTGGACTAGGCACAAGTTTGTTGCTGCAGTTGTTTTACACTCTCCGTCGTGGTCTTCTGTGCGATTTTTTTCCTGAATTCCTGTGAAGAAGTAGGATTTTAATACTTCCACTAACTGCTTTACCTTTAGATTGCAGTTACATTAAGCTGTCTTTGTTTAATATACCTACTCAGGTATGAGATGCTGCTACACACCGTACACATGTAATTTTTGATCTCCCCCGGATTTTACACACTTTAGCATTTAAATATTTAGTTTAGGTCTAATATAACTATTTCAACTAGTTTTGACTCTTTTACTTTATTTTGTCACAAAAATAAAAATTACAAAAATATTTTCTTTTATTTAGCTAATTGATATTTTATCTAGTTACTTTTAGTTTATCTACCTTACATAAAATTCGAAAAATACAAAAATAGTTCCACTTTGTTTTCAAGGATATTAGTGTTTTTGGTGGTAGTACTATTTTAATTTCGCGAAGATTTTAATCTAATCATACTTTTATTTTTTATATAATCTTGAAAAATACCAAAAAATAGTTTCACCATATAATATTATTTATTTCAATTAATTAGAATTAGTTTTATATTTTATATTATAAATTTTATATCATTTTTAGAAGAAAGAGTATGAAATTTGAGGCTAGTTTTATTTGGTTTTAATTCAAGAGGTCCAAGAGATGGCTCAATTAAAAGGCCCAAACTCTAAAACTTGTCTTCTTCTTCTTAAAAAAACCCTAGAGGACCTAACCCTAGAAAACCTTAATCCCCAAAAAATTTAGAGCCATCACCCCTTTCTCCTTCATCTCCATCTTCAACCCCAAAACCCTATGCGGAACCCTAATCTAACCAAGAGAGAAGCCCTTCCCCTCCCCAACCTAACACACAAACACCAACGAACGACCCCTCCTTCTGGACCCAAAAGAACTCACAGCCATCGCTTATACACCACCACAGCCGCCGCTCCCTTACAGCCAAGCGCCGGAATCCGGCGAGTTAGCAGCCACCGGCGCTGCTGCTTTCTCTCTACCCCTCGTTTCTCTCACTCCTTTTCTTTGTTACTGTCGCGCGCCACCCCCGCCACGACAGCCCGCAGGAAATCGGCGACCACACACACGAACAGGAGAGAAAACCAGAAGCGTCTCTAGCAACCCAACCAAATGCCAAAACTAGTTGCAATGTCTCTAGTGATTTCTCCATATCCTAATTCTTGAATTTTTACTAACTCAAAGATAATTCAATTTCACTGTACAATTCTATTGCAAATATAACTATAAGTGTGACCTCTCTGACAAGTGCTGGAATTGGATTCGAGTTTGACTGAAGTGATTTTGTTGAGGCGGTCGAGTTTGAGTTTTCGGTGCCGATTTGAGTTTCCGTCCGTGGTTCGTTATATTTTTGAGTTCAAAGAAATAATTAATTTCCAGTTATATTGAGTTCTATTTCTCACTCTTCTCTTCAATTATGTGTGCCTTTACCATTGTTTTGATGAATTGAATCCATCTGATGCATATGTGTTTGAGATTACATGTACATTTGCTATGCGTATGTGTTTGAGATTACATGTACATTTGTTTGGCTGGGATTCTTATTGTTTCCCAATGCACTTTCATTAGTTTTAAGAATTATTGTTGAATCATTCGATTGTTAATAAGCCTAATTAAAAGGAAGAGTAACGAGATAGTGCTTTGAAAGCTTCCAATTAAAATGGGTTGTGGATTGGCAAACTTTGGAAAAGAAATTTTGGCCAAGATTAGTGAAATGGATTTGGGATGTGGTGCTGGAATAAAAAAGAAACAGAATTGAGATTTGAATGCTACACATTTACTATTTTATTTTATTGATTTAATCGCTAGGAACATGTTTAGGCCGACCACCCCGAAAGATTTGTATATATTTTATTCCGGGGAATGCACCGTCGTATTCTGTAATTGGAAGCCGAAAGCGAACTCATAGTACTTTTATCGAACTCATAGTACTTTTATTCTCATTTTATTTTTATTTTTATCTTTCTTTTGTTAGGTGGGAATGATATTGAGCCTCTTATATGTTAATTTTTTCCATTTATGTGTTTATACCTCAATTCGAATATTTTAAAAGCCGACTAGATCAAGTATGCAACCGTACTAGTTAGGGACTTGGGGAGTGCCTAACACCTTCACCCCGAGTCAAATGAACCCCCTTACCTAGAACTCTGGTGCAGACTTAGTTTTGGAGTTCAAATTCCTTTAAAAGGAAAAAATCATTTTTAAAACGGTGACCTGGCACACCAAAATCAATGTCAGGTGGCGACTCTAAAAAATCCATTTGAACACAATCTTTTGTCACTTTCTAATTGAAAACCCTTTTGAGCTTCAAAAATCACTTTTATTATTTTAAGAGGGGTTTAGTGAGTGAAAAAAGGGGTGTGACAGCTTTGACGACTCCACTGGGGAGTTGCAGGTTCGAGTTGATACTTGATCTTGTTGGCTTTTAGGATATTCAGTTGAGGTGTTTGTTTTCTTTATTTGCTTTGTTTATTTGGTTTGTTAGTCTTATTTCTTGTTTTGTTGGTTATTTGTTTATTGCTTTTCCTTATATATTTACCGCTTTATTACTGTCATCATTTGCATAACCATGGGTCTTCTTTCTGCAGCAAGTTTTTCGGTGTACGTTTGAGCGTACACGACCTTTTTGTGCATCACCCGTGTACACGGCCTTCCGGAGTACGTTTGATGTAGGACCATGATTATTGGGAGTTTAAATCCATCTAAGCCTTAGTAGGTATTTCCATGTCGTTGGGGTCACCTTTGTTGAGTTTGCAGTGATAGTCACTTTTGAACACGTAGGCCAATTTGCAAAAATAGCCCAATCATGTCTTTCATGTGTCGAATAGGAGGTGTTGTGGTCTCATATAGTGTCTCGAGTCACCAATCTATTTGGTCTTATTTTTCTTATTCTGGTATGGATCCATGTACCAGAGGTCGAGCATGACTGATACCCCAGGACCATCGCATTTGGGAGTTTCTTTGAAGGGGCTTTTTATATTTTGAGTCTATTTTTATGTTTTCTTTTACTTTCTTGTCTTGTCTAGTAGTTTTGAGTCTTTTAGGTGGTGTAAGAGTTTTTATAGTCTTTTGTTATCGTACTTCCTATGATGTATTTGAAAACCAAATAAAGTTATAAATGAAAATTCAAAAAGATTTTTGTTTTTAGTTTATTTTGTCCATGACTTTCCCACACTACTAGAAAATTGGCTATGGCAACGATTATAATGGCAACGAATCTATAACCGTTGCTATAGATGGTCTATTGCAACGGTTCCAACCGTTGATAAGGTTATTGGTCTATCGGCACAATTTAGCACCTGAACCGTTGGATTAGTCCAAAAACCGTTACAATAGATGTTTCTATGGCAACGGTTTAGACGATCGTCACAATAAGTCTATCTATGGTAACGGTTACTTGTAATTTTTTATTTATTGCGACGGTTATGAATTCCCTCTGCTTTTCCCCCCAAATTTTGGATGACTCCCGCTAAAAAGAGACCCACTCTAATTAATTTTCTATTATTTTTTATATGTAATAAAATAAGAGTATAAACCTAATAATACACTACATCTGATATACTACACTCGAATAACGCTCACAACCCTCTCTCCCAAATAGCCTTCCTCATTACCAGAGATTACGAGGAGAAGACAAACCACCATCGGCGGCAACAACGGCATCACCACTGGAAAATCTCCTTAAGGTTAATAATCATCTTGCTAATCCGCTAGGGTTTCTCAAAATGGTGTTCGAGTTCATTGGTAGCGAATCAAATCTGTTCATGTGGTGAAAGATAAGTTGAAAACTAATCGAAGAGCCATCGTCTTTGTTGTTCAACTTATTGATTTTCTCTTCCTTAAAGTTGTGAGTATTTTCTGCCGAATCTTTAAATCTAAATAGTAATCTGTTAGGATATTTTTATACTATAATTCATCCTTTTCTTGCAATCGATTTTATGAGGAAAATATAAAATTGCACCCTAATTTCATCCTATTTTCTTGTCATGACCCTAAACCCAGACCCGGTCGTGATGGCGCCTCTCGTGAAGACAAGGTCAGCCGACACATACCTAATTCGAAGTTAAATAGCTAAACAACAATACAATAGGCTAAACATGATTTAATAATGCTAAACAGCAATACAATATCATAACAAGGCGGAAGTACAACCCAACCACAGCCCGATACCGGGGTGTCACTAGTCATGAGCATCTACCAAGTCTAAATACAACTGACCAATCTGAAATGTACTCAGTACAATTTAATAGAATGACGAGAGAGAAAGCAGTGCTGTGAACGCCGACAACTACCTTGCTAACTCCACTGACAACTGCCACCAAGCTCAGAAAATACCTGAATCTGCACACAAGGTGCAGGGAGTAAAATGAGTACTGCCAACTCAGTGAGTAATAATAAAAAATAAGGACTGAGTGATAAGAAATCACGAAAAGAGCATCAACATGTTGTATAGAAGCAGTTTAAAAATCCAGTAAGAAACCAATGAAGCTGTAAAATCCTTTAAAACATCTTAGCTCAGTTTAAACTCTTTTGAAAATGACTTTTTCAACAGTTGCGCAAATGAATGTAGAACAACTAATGCAAGTAAGCACAGAAATCCGCCCCTTGGGCACAAATGCACAATTAAGCAAGTAAATGATAGGCAAATAAGAAAGATAAGCACATAAGGTTCGCCCCTCGGGCACCATATCAACAAATCCACCCCTCGGGCAATATCTCAGAACAGTACCAGCCCCTCGAGCAATCACATAGAAAATACCAGCCCCTCGGGCAATCACATAGAACAGTACCAGCCCCTCGGGCAATCACATAGAACAATACCAGCCCCTCGCGCTATATCTCACATCACACTGGGTACCCGCGCTCACTGGGGGTGTGAAGACTCCTGGAGGGGCCCCTTACGGCCCAAGCGCAATATCAAGCCATCTCGTGGCGTACAATCTCAGGCCCTCCGCCTCATAATCAAATCAGTGTATCACCGCTGTGGCGTGCAGCCCGATCCCAAGATATGTACCACCGCTGCGGCGTGCAGCCCGATCCCAAGGATATGTATCACTGCTGCAGCGTGCAGCCCGATCCCAAGGATATGTATCATCGCTGCGGCGTGCAGCCCGATCCCAAAGATATCCTCACAACACAGGCCCTCGGCCTTACTCAGTCAAAAATCACGTAAGCCTCTCGGGCAAAAATAAAACAGTATTTCTCAGCCCAAAACATCATTTAAATATCATTTGAGTATTAAAATAGAGTAAACATGGCTGAGTTTTGAAAACAGTGGGAAATAACATGACTGAGTTCAAGTATAAAGCCAAAACAGTGAGGAAACATCAACAACAATCCCCGAAGTGTTCAAATAATTGGCACGGAGCCCAAATATGGCATACAGCCCAAATAATGATGATAGAAAATAGATTTCAATCAACTACACGATAAAATCATCAATCAGGACGGACCAGGTCACAATCCCCAATAGTGCACGACCTCACGCTCGCCATTAAGCGTGTGCCTCACCTCAATATAGCACTACGATGCGCAATCCCGGGTGTCAAACCCTCAGAACATCATTTACAATAATTACTCACCTCGAACCGGCTACATCTCTTGTAACGACCCGACCGGTCATTTTGAGTCCTAGCCCTCCGTTCAACAATCGGAGGCCGTGAACAGCTTCATTTCAGGTATCATGACTTGTACGCGTGGTCGGAATTAAGTTCCGGAAAGTTCAGAGTTGATTTGGAAAGAGAATTCTCATTTCAGAAGCTTAAAGTTGAAAGAATGAACTAAGACTGGATTTTTGAGTAAACAATCTCGGAATCAGGATCTGAAGGTTCCAGCAGGTTCGTATGATGATTTCGGACTTGGGCGTATGCCCGATTCGGGTTTTGGATAACCCGGGAGCGTTTTGGCGCCTATTGTGGAAGTTAGCATTTTATAAGGAATTTCATAAGTTTGGCTTGAAGTGCATTTCAGTGTTATCGATGTCCGTTTGGGGTACCGAGACCGTGAATAGCTCCTTATGGTGATTCTGGAGTTGGGGGCGCGGTCGGAAGTGAATTCGGAGGTCCGTAGGTCATTTTGGAGCCATTTGGCTAAAGATAGAAATTTGAAGGTTTTTGAGAAGTTTGACCGGAGGCGGACTTTTTGATATCGGGGTCGGAATCCGATTCCGAAAGTTGGAGTAGGTTTGTAATGTCAAATATGACTTGTGCGCAAAATTTGAGGTCAATCGAACGTGATTTGATAGGTTTAAACATCGGAAATAGAAGTTTGAAGTTCTAAAGTTCATAAAGCTTGAATCAGGGTGTAATTCATGGTTTTAGCGTTGTTTGATATGATTTGAGGCCTCAAGTAGGTCCGTAATGTGTTTTGGGATTGGTTGGTAGGCTTGATTGAGGTCCCGGGGGCCTCAGGTGGATTCCGGGTGGTTAACGGATCAAAAATGGAATTTTTGAAGGGCAAAGGTTGCTGGTTGCTGGTATTTCCGCTTATGCGGGAAAGGGACCGCAGAAGCGGCCAGGAAGACCGCAGATGAGGATTTTTGGAGGAAAGGCTGGGACCGCAGATGCGGTCAGGAAGCCGTAGATGCGGGACCGCACCTGCGGAATAGGAAGCGCAGAAGCGGAAGCTGGGCGGCTTGGGAAGGAGCCGCAGAAGCGGCGTTTGACCGCATAAGCGGAAATAATTCCGTAGAAGCGGAAATCACTGGAGGCAGAAGACTTGTTTTAAATCGGGGTTTTGGTTCATTTCACCCATTTTTCATGGCTTGGGGCGATTTTTGGAGAGCTTCAAACAGGGATTTCGTAATCTATGTTAAGGTAAGATACTCCTACTCATTTCCAAGCTAAATACAAGATTATATCATGGAATTAGACATAAGCATTGTGGGCAAGATAGGATTTTTAGAAGAAAACCTAGAAACTTGATAAATTGGATTTTACCACGAATTTGAGCATGGAATTAGGAGTAAATTGTATATTTGAGTTCGTAGGGTCATGGGTAATCTTTATCTTCAAAAAATTTCGGATTCCGGGCACGTGGGCCCGAGGGCGTTTTGGTCAACTTTTCGTTCGGGGTTAGGAATTGTTACAAATTGGGTTGTAAAGTTTAATTGAGCATATATTAATGGATTTGTATAATCATTGGCTAGTTTTGGAGCATTGTGCGTTGGTGCAAGTCTTCGGAGGAATGTAGAATGCCGGTTATGAGTCTTCGGAGTGAGGTGAGTCTCCTTTCTAACCTTGTAAGAGAGAATTGTCCCCATAGGTGAAATAACTGATTATGTGCTCCTATTTGTGGGGGCTACGTACGCACGAGGTGACGAGAGTCCGTGCGTAGCTACTATTATGCTATTGTCCAGGTAGTTAGGACCCAAAGAGCATGTTACACTTGGATTATTTATGAACCCCTTGATAGCTTGAATTGCTTAAATCACCTTGGATTAGTAAATGAATTTAAAAAGAGATTAAACCTCATTTTTCCTGAATTGTTAAAAAGAGAAATTGTCTTATTTGGATAAATATCCCCGATAAGTCCCTAATTGACTGATGGAGCATGTATCTCTATGTGTACCTGCGTCGCACGCATGATTCGCGAGCAGGGTATGTGTTTATTTATGGAACGGGCCGAACGCCTTGGCAGATTAAATAGATGCATCTATGGTTCGGGCCGTTCGACCCTCGGCAGTGCACAGTTTACATTTCTGTTGGAGCGGGCCGTCGACCTCGGCATGATTTGCGCATGATATATATATTGTTTTTCCTGAAAATTTTTAAATGTGGGTATTGCCTTTCATGGCTTGGTATATATTGATAAAATAATGAAAAGAAAATCCTTTATTACTTGTTCAAGGTGTTTACCTGTTTTCTCGCTTTGTGAGTTAGAACTGCTATATAAAATCCCTGATTTCCTCGCACATTTAGTATATTATTATTGGACCACTAGTAAGTGTCAAAGTTGACCATCTCGTCTCTACTTCTTCGAAATTAGACGGGATACTTGCTGAGTACACGTTGATTACGTACTCATACTACACTTCTGTGCATTTTTGTTGCACAGGTATAAGTAACTCCAGTGGCCTACTGGGCGTAGCAGCGCGGATGATTCTGGGACTAGGTGAGCTGCATTATTTGAGGCGACCCGCAGCTAGTGTAGTTCCTTTCAGCTTATGGTATTTAATTCCTGTCCACTGTATTTCAGATGGATATTGTATTTTATTTCCTTATCAGTAGATGCTCATGCACTTGTGACACCGGGATCTGGGATGGTTTTCAGAGATGTGTACTAATAGTTATTACTTAATTCGAATTGAAGTAGAAATTATTTTTAATTATGAAAAATGGAAGGAAGAATCCTAGATTTTCAAAGGCATTAAAAGAGAATTTAATTGATAACTTAGTTGGCTTGCCTGACAGTAGTGTCCGGCGCCATCACGACCCGTAGTGGATTTTGGGTCGTGACATCTCTAGCTCGCGATGCCTTTGCCCCTCGAATCGGCCTCCACGCACGTCGAATCTATCCAAAATCAGAACGACTACGTCACAATATGCTAAGGGAACAAAGCCCAAGCGAAAACAATCGAAAAATACCCAAAATCCCAAAATTAGCAAAACCCAAGCCTCGGGCCCACTTCTCGAAACTCAGAAATTTTTACATCAACGGGTTCCTTATCTCCCCACGAGTTCATACATACCAAAAGTTCTCAAATCCGACCTCAATTGGTCCTCCAAATTCCCAAATCAAAATCCCAAAATTCCAAGCCCTAGTTCTTCCATTTGTAGCTTAAGTTCCATGATTTCAAGGTAGATTTCACAATAAAAACGAGTTTTAAGTTAAAAAATCTTACCTCGAATCGATTCCCCTTGAATCCCTCTTTCATCTCCACCAAGAAGCTCTCAACATGATCAAATATGGGTGAAAATAGACCCAAAATCGCGAATGAAGTAACTTAAAACATTCTGTCCAGTTCTGCCTTTCCTTCATCGCGATCGCGGCACTAGCCTCGCGATTGCGAAACACAAATTTTAATTCCCAAAAATAACATTACGTGAACGCGACATGGGCCACGCGAACGCGATGCTTTCGCCTCTCACACCTACGCGAACGCGAAGTCTTTAATGCGAACGCGAAGAACAATTCCTCTTGGACCCTTCTGACCCCATTCCTTATACGCGATCGCGGACAACTTCACGCGAACACGAAGCACAGGATCCCAGCCTTCCGCGAACGCGAAGCATCACATGCGAAGGCTTAAATCTGGCCTTCCTCAATTCCTTCTACGCGATCGCGAAAGGTTAATTTTCTGCAACAGCTGATCCCAAAATGCAATTTTTCCAACTTAGAAATGGTCCGATTGACCACCCGAAACTCACCCGAGGCCCCCGGGACCTCAACCAAAAGCACCAACACATCCTAAAACCTTATTCAAACTTGTTCCAATCATCAAAACACCTCAAACAACATCGAATTACTCAAAACGCATCGGATTCAAGCCTAAGTTTCTAAAATCTTCCGAAATACGCTTTCGATCAAAAACCCAACCAAACCGCGTCCGAATGCTCTGAAATTTTACACACACATCCCAAATGAAACAACGAAGCTACTTCAACTCTCGGAATTCCATTCCGACCCCTATATCAAAATCTCGCCTCTCAACCGGAAATCGCCAAAATATCAACTTCGCCAATTCAAGCCTAAATCTACTCCGGACCTCCAAAACCCATTCCGATCACACTCCTAAGTCACAAATCACCTCCCGAAGCTAACCAAACCATCGGAACTCACATTCGAGCCCTCTAACCCATAAGTCAACATCCAGTTGACTTTTTCAACTTAAGCTTCCTAAAAAGAGACTAAGTGTCTCAAACTTCACCAAAACCAATCCGAATTCAATCCGACCAACCCGATACCTCAAAACACAGATAAACAAGGCATAAAGAAGCAGAAATGGGGGAAACGGAGCGGTAACTCCTGAGACGACTGGCCGGGTCGTCACATTTCTACTGTAAAGGTCGTACGATTTTCGCCTTTGAAGCAGAATAGTAGCAGCTTTTGCGGTCTTCTTGTCAAGGTAGAATATCCCCTAGGTATAAAATTTTCTTTTTATTGCTGAATGTGTTAAGAATAATTGTGTTCTTACAATAGCATCATCTATGTTTGAGTAGGGATCAATGCGATATCTGAGCTCGTAAAAATCAGATTTTTTTAATATTTGTCAGCGACAAGCAGGAGGTTGTTGCTATTACCACTTCTATCCAAGAGAAGATATTTTTCGAGATGGGAATTGGTGAGCTTTAAAATACTTATGCTTTACTTCAAGGACAGTTCAACTTAGGCAATTGTTGAGTATTAAAGAGCAAGTGCTCTTTTTTCTGCGGTATAGTCATACATATATTCCTTATACATATGTTCGAGCACGCGTGCAAAGACTAAGACATTTATACTCTAAGCTAGTTGAACTGTGTTGGTTGGTCATCGTATAGTGGTCCTTGTGCTTCAAAAAGAGGTGCCAAAAACCAGTTTTGCAGATAGAGCTAGGCAGAATTGCAGATATGTTACAATGTGATTTTGCAGAAGTGGTTAATATATACTTATGATGCTGATGGTATTTTTGTTGTTTCATAAAATTGTATATTTAGCTTGGAATCAGAATCATATTACCCATTTTCTACAGGATATAATCTTGTCATTTTGATTGCTTATTAGTTTAATTTGATAAGAAGTTAGATTGGGTTTTTGCTCGTTTTTCGTTGTTGTCGTTGGTTCAAAAACTAATACTAAAGTTTTCCCATTGGTGATATGCAGCATCATAAAATATTTGGGGAAAAAGCATACCTACTAAAGTTTTTCCATTGGTGATATGCAGTGTCATATAATATTTGGGAAAAAAGCGTACCTCCAATCGTTATACACGCTTCATATATTTATATCATTATAACAGGAGCCTTTATTTCTCTGTTGCAGATCCAACATTTGTTCTTGCTTGCTTGGGAAAAATAAATATGACTTATGAGAGTGATCGAGACCTGATTATTCATTTTTATGAATTTTTGTAAAGTAAGATCAGCCTATTCCATCTTTAAGGGCGCTCCAGTGCATGTGAATCTGTTTATCCTTTATGCTGTTGTTTACCTAGGATGTGTATGCAGCTTAAATTAAAATACTATAATGTGCTAATTTGTGTAGTAGTATTGATTTTTTCAGCTATGTGAACTGTCAAGTTAGCTAGGTCAGGTAATGTGGTGAATGGATTATGAACTAGGACACCACAAGTAACAGTTTCATTATAAATTCTTCCTACTCCTATGGAGCCTGGATTTTTTGTTCTTGTGGATTGCTAGTCCCTGAAACACCTTTTAACCAATAGGGCTAACAGAAACAAACTTGTCTTACATATGAAATTCAGTATGATTATCTTTTATGCTCGAGGGATTTGCGTTTCTGCTTTTAGGTAGGTCAGAGATGGTACAATTCATCTTTTAGCTAGATCAGAAATGGTGCGTTTCAATATTGTAGCACCTCGGGCTTTATCTTTGTGTGTTACCTTGTTTCGCTTAGCTCTGGGGATAGATCTATGAACACAGGGGTTAAATTTATGCAAATTCTGATAAACAGTATGCAATGAACGGTGTCTCACAAATTTTCACTGTGCTTATTTATCTCCACATGCACTGGAGATTGAAGGAGTTTTACATTCATTTCTTCGAAAACATGCTATATTCTTCAACATTGTTAGGGTCTTAGCAATTTTTGCTTTGATAGTTCTTCTGAGTATTCACTATGGTCTCAAATATTGATGTATTGCCACAGGAGATTGAAGAAGTTCTAACTTGACCCCACTGGTGGGATTTTGCTGGGTTGTTGTTGTTGTTGTTGTTGCCACAGGAGATTGAAGAAGTTCTAAATTCATTTCTTAGGAAGCAGGCTATATTCTTTTCTTGAGGTTATGTTTTGAAAAATTGTTTGACCTGCTGTTGGTGGTTCTTTTGCTCGATTGCTCAGTATTTTGCTACTATGAAGTTGCTTGACATAAGGAAGCTCTTCCTGGAATTGCCACACATCTTTCTTTCAAGTGTTTCTGAATCTTTTTCTCATCTCCTACTTCATAAGCGAATGAATGTGTATTCACGACTTAATGCATATTTCCAAGTTGATGGTAGCACAATTTTCGTGCTAAATAATCAAGTATATTTTGAATATGGGTTCTTGTATACGATCTAAAACTACAGGGGTGTGTTTGTCGTCCTTTTTAGAATACTGCCATCAATTTTCCCGTATGTAGTAATCTTCTAACTATTACTTGCTATTTGCTTTCAATAGATAAATGAGTATATATGTCTCAATGTTGCAGTGTACATGAGGGAGATGCCATCAACTCCCCGGGATGGATTCTTTCTCTTGTTGTTTTAGCTCAGATGTTCTCCTCTTACTAATGCTGCCAAGTTTTGTTACAGCATGTACTGGAACATGGGAAGCCAGAGGAGCGTTCGTCATTAATTAGTAAGCTGATGGGACAGATAGTTCAGACGAGCCTACAAAAGTTTGCCTCCAATGTTGTGGAGAAGTGATTAAGCTTCAGAACTCCCGAAGAACGTCAGACCTTGGTAGACGAGATGCTTGGCACAACTGATGAAAATGAACCTCTTCAGGTTTGTTTTTCTCTCAGATTCTTCTTCAGTAATGGCATACTCAAGCTTACAGGAAATTTTTGTTTCGCCGATTGTTTAACTCTCATAGGATTATCTAATATTTCATTACTCTATTTGATTGGTTTAAGTTTTATATTGTAGATGCTCAAGCAATACAATAATTCCTTTTCTGGAAGGACTTAGCTTTTACTATAGAACTATATGTTTTTCCAGTGCTGCCCTTTAGACAACCTATTGTGTTTGTCCATCTTATTGCAAGTTTTTAGCACGATGTAATTTACTACCTTATATAGCTATACATGTTCTTTACTCCCAGATATGTGGAACAAGTTCAAGAATCCGAAATATGTCCGAATGGATCATTCATGTTTGGCTGAAGTGATAACACTCGTTAAAAAGTGTGCCCTTTCCAGTATTATCATAATTCTTTTGGAAAAATTGATAACATGGAGCTTCCATTTGTGTGTTGTCCATTGTTAGTCTAATATGAGCTATGTTGCAATATTTTTTCGAAGTCAATATTGCAAAAATTCTGTTTCGCTATGTATTTTGCTTGACTATTTTTGCTATGCTTCGCATGGAATGTATCCACTTCAGATTGTTACTTGCAAAAAAATGAAAAGTTGAAAACTATTAGTGTGGTTTGCTACCGAAACCGTTAGATTGTTCATTTGGTTATGTTTTTGTGTTTGATTTGATTCAAAATAAGAAAAGCAGATAACTCTCAATTTGTCTTATTGCATATGCTTACAAGATTGGTTTTGATTATTTGGATTTGTTGCTAAACTTTGGCTTCTTCATTTGTGCGAACTTATTTCTTTCTCCTGGAAACTTTGTGCTTTATGCATTGTTCATGGACTATACCCATTCTTATAATGGTAAACTAATCCTTGAACGGTAATGACTTTATTTATCCTCTTTTGTAGATGGAGCAACTGAAGAAAGGAAAGATGGAGATAGTGAAGATCTAGACCTTAAGAAGAACTTTGAATTGTTGTCGATGTTCTAGGAGTCTTTTGTTATCAACATTTAAGACTTTAACTTTTGAAGTGTTAGAACTGTAAAACATATGTGATTGGGTTAAAACATTTTGCTATTATGGTTATTATTAGCTTATTGGACAATATAGATTATGAAGTGTTTTATCATTTTATTTATATGATTTCTAGGTTATTACAAATATTTATATATGTAAATGTTATTTATAACTAGGGCAATACAATCAATTAAACTGTTACAATAGCCTAATATAACTGTTGCAATAGAAATAAAATAGTTAGAATATCTGTAAATAACCGTTGCAATAACATACATAACATTTGCAATAAATTATATGGTAATGGTTTCCAACCATCATGGTAAAATATGGTAACAGTTTACAACCGTTGCATTAAACTCTATGGTAACGGTTTTAAGCCATTGCAGTTGAAATGAACACTCGTTGCTTCAGATAGAGGGAAAACCTTTACGATAGCTGGTGCTATAGCAACGGTGTGGTCAGCCGTTGCAAGAACCGTTGCTCTAGATCTATTGGCACGCGAGCGAATGTAACGGTTGCTAAACCGTTCTAATACATCTATGGCAACAGTTTACCTATCATTTGCAACGGTGTTCCCACCGTTGCCATAGGCCCATTTTCTAGTAGTGCCCGAACTACGCTTGATCTGATTCATGAGGGACATGATACGTAGGCAACCTACATAGGGTTCGATCCAATAATCTAATTTTAAAAAAAAATTAAAAAAAAAAGAAAAAAAGAGAATGAAGTTGTGGATGTGAGAAGTGAGAGGAAAGAAAAGAGTGTTTATCAGAATGAAACGATGAAAGAAAAATGAGCGAACCAAGAAGTACTAGAAAAGAAAGCAAAGAGAAAATTGAAATGAACAAAATTGGGATGATGCCAAATGACCTTGTGACCCTCGAAGTCATTCTAGAACCGTTAATTGTTGCTAGGGACATTGCACGCAATGTGATATTTCTATCTGATAAATGCCCTAACGCTAACATGTTGGCTTTGTTTTGCTCCCCTTTGTTACTTTCATTGTTATCATAACAGAGGGTGGTTAGTTTGTGGCACTTTGGCGAGTCATCTGTACAACACAAGGTCAAAGAGCAAGGTAGACATGGCTAGCAAAGACTTGGGCACAGGAGTTGTTGACCCGTCGAGGGAGTTTGTGGAGTCGGAGTCCGAATTGAAAGAGGAGGTCCAAAGGTTGAAACAACAGATGGCAGAAATGTATCAATCTTGGGTCAGGGGGCATCCTCCACCTTCATTCCCCACTAACTACACTGAAAACCCTGCAATTACCCACCAATGTCACAAGCCCAGGTTCCCACTACCGTTGACCTTTCCCCTCAACATGCATCAGGCTTTACCCCTTACAACAATTACCCTGGCACTTCCTCCCAAACTTTCCATGCTCCACCAGCCAAAACAACCGCATACCCTGCTCCGACATCTGCTCCTATTTTTGTAGCCCCTCCACAAGCTACCCTCCATCGATCTTCTAATGAACCTGCATTCCAAGCCCCAGATACCCAATATTATGCTCCGGAACCATCTTTCAAAGTCACGGATCCTTATTCCTACACCCCTCACTTTGAACCTCCTGTTGAAACTGAGAAACCACACAAGAATGCGGAGCAAGAGGAGATGTTTAGGAAGGTAAAGAGTCTGGAGCAATCATTGAGAAATATGCAAGGGTTAGGAAACCAGGTGAGTCTGGCTCATAAGGATTTATGTTTGTTCCCCGATGTCCAACTGCCTGCCGGGTTCAAGATGCCCAAGTTTGACTTGTATGACGGACATGGGGATCATGTAGCTCATCTGAGAGGCTATTGCAGTAACATGAGAGGCGCCAGGGAAGAGACGAATTACTGATGGCATACTTCAGCCAAAGTCTGAGTGGGGCAGCCTTAGGATAGTACACCCGCCAGGACGCCAGTAGGTGGTACACATGGGATGATTTGGCTCAGGTTATTGCTCGGCATTTTCAGTACAACAAAGAAATTGTCCCGAATCGCATGTCCCTGACCAAGATGGAAAAGAGGCCTAATGAAAACTTTAGGGAATACGGGCTTAGATGGAGAGAGAAAGCTTCCCGAGTCAATCCACCGATGGAAGAAGCCGAGATGGTTGAGTACTTTCTTCAAGCTCAAGAGCTTACTTACTTTGGGCACTTGATCTCGGTTATGGGTAAGTCTTTTAATGATGTGGTAAAAATGGGAGAAATGGTAGAAGATGGGCTGAAGTCAAGAAAGATCATGAGCTATTCTACCTTAAAAGCCACAACACAGGCAATTCAGAACGACACGGAAAGCTTGCCCGGTTAGAAGAAACATGATGTTGTTGCCATGGTTGTCTCAGGATCACGACATGGCCCAACGGGTCCGCCTCACCAATATACTCAGCCTCGACCCCAACCCCAACCCCAAATCTATCCCCGAGCTCCGCATAATCCACCTCAGTACTATCCTCCGAACAACGTTCAGTCATTTGTTCAACCACTGGGCCACTCCTTATGGCGAGCACCAGCACCGCATAATACTCTTTCGCCTTCAATACATTTTCGAGCACCCAACAACCCCAAGAAACAGGGGCATAGAGGGGAACAAAGGCAAAGAAATAGTTTCACGCCAATCGGAGAATCCTACATAATCTTGTTTGAAAAGCTAAAACAGTCTGGCCTGATTGAGCCGCTCCTTGGCTATACTCCGGACCCATATGCAAAAGGTTTTGATCCTACTGTACGGTGCATGTACCACTCCAATGTCCAAGGGCATAGCATTGAAGATTGTCGTGCTTTCAAAAGGGAGATAGAAAGAATGATTCAAGAAGGGATATTTGGGGTCCAGAACAGTGACACCCAGAATATCGCGCAGAATCCTTTACCTGCACATGATGATGCACACTTTGTGGGGAAGATGTGTGGTGATAAGGAGTATGAGAATCCTCTTGGGAACTTGCTGACTGAAGTTAATGATATTGAAATTGGTGAAGGTCCCAGTAACTTTGATGTGCAATTCAGTGGCTAAGATGCCGAGCTTGGTAATTGGAAAGACACTCCTTTCTTGGCTAGCCAGGGAGGAGTTTTGGTGGTTTATTTTGTTGTCATTTCTATTTCCCGGATTATTTCAGGGTTGTAATCCGGATATTATCTTGTAGCTCAAACCCTTCTTCTTCTTCTTATTTTGCCTAGTTCGTTTAGTTGTAGTAACTCGTCTAGTGTTACTTAGGATTGTTCCAGGGTTATAACCCATGTCTATTTTGCTTGTTTTGTTCAAACCCTTTTCACCATCTGTCTAATGCAATCTCCTGTTTTCGGTTAGTTCTAATAAGTTTTTGTTTAGGTCACTTTTCCTTTTATAGTTCTTTTCATGCCGACTCTAGTGACATGACATGCACGCATAATTCTCAGCCTAGTCTAGAAAGTTAGTCTAATCATGAAGCAATGACATAGTTTTGAATATGATAAAAGATGCATTTGAGGAAACAAGTAAAGATTCACGCATTCTGAGATAACCTGAAGCTTGAATTGAGTGAAACTAAGGCAGTTAGTCTGGGAAATCAAGAGGTTGATGAGAGCATACAATAAGGGAATGTCTCTCAAACAGTTTGAGGTAGATCATTCAGTGTTGAAATGCATTCTTCCACATCAAGATAAGGTCGAGTCAAGTCTGCTTCGAACTGGCAAGGGTCATTCATTGGAACAAAGGTATTTCCCATTGGCACTTTTTGTTTGTGTTGATGCCATCAACAGATATTGTGTTTGATTTTTTTGCTTATCTTCCATTACATGTTTGTACTTGGTGTTTTTAAAAGTTCGGTATGACGAAGGTATTTTATTCTACTACCCAAATACTTTTATCCTTTGTTACCCCTTTTGATCCTTATTTATTTTCTTTCATACTCCTCTTTTGGAATCAGGAGTAGAATTGGAAAATAAGAGGAAGAAAAGAGAAGAAAGAGAAGAAAAGAATAGGAAAGGAAAAAAAAGAGAAAAAAAAGAAGAAAAAAAAAGAAAAGAAAAAAAGAAGAAAAAAAACTAAAACCAAACAACTTTTGTATGAACTACGTTCGACCTGATTCTTGTCACCTCAAGATACGTAGGCAGCCTTACGGTTCGGTCACACCAAATAAAAAATTTATAGTCCCCCGAAGTCAAGAGTGGGACAACTTTTCTTAGAAATTCCATCATAGCAAAAATCAAAAATCCAAAAAAAAAAAAATCCCCAGACTCCAAGAAACTGGGCAGAAGTTTTAATTTTGCCAAAAGATCTGATTCCAAAAGTTATAATTTTGAACACTTTCATCTTAAATTATTTGAGCCTTCATGCCACCCTTTCTTTCCAACCCTGTCCAAAAGCCTACATTACGGTCCAAAGAAAGACCTTCCGACCAATCTTTGAGGATGCCAAATCAAGTGTGTGGTAAAAGTATGATCTTCTTGTATCATGGGTAATACCTTGTTCTCAGCACAAAGAGAGAAAATGATAAAATGAGAGAGTCTTATCGGTGAAAATCCTCATGGGCGTCGTAAGGCGACGGTGAGTTGAGAAAAAGAGCAAAATTAGAGAGGTTTTGATGGTGAAAACCCTTCAAGGCACTACAAGTCAACTGAGGATTGTGGATCAGATAGGACAATTGCAGCGCTGAAGCCCACTTTCACAGCTTAGAGGCATAACAAGAGTTGAAGATTAGACTCGCTTGACAGATCAGGGCGCTTAATCAAAATGCATGTCATGGTCAATGGAGATGGCCTTCATATCAGATTAATTTCTACTTTGTTCTTTTTCCTAGGTAAAAATTTTTTCTTGTTAGATACCATCTCTTCTTGTTTTTCCCTTATTTTGTTCCTCTTGTTTTGTTTGAATCTCTTTTGAGTCTATTTTTTATCGAAACAAGTAACAAATGACTTGCTACCGGCTTTTCAATTGCACAAAACGGAATCTGGCCTAGCACATCAAGTGGCATAAGTCAGGGAAAAGTGGCATGCGCACTGAGTTGATAACAATTTACATGCTTTGGCATTCATGTGAAATGCAAAGGTTCGGTAAATGTCAATTCATGAGCAGAGTGCAACCGACAGAGGATGTTGGGCTCCAGTGGATCGGAGGTGTTTTATGTGATAAGGGTTGACAGAAAATGGTTAGTCAATGTTACGCCCCGCAATATTACGTCGATATTATGTCCCGCAGTATTATATTACGATGATGTTACGCCTTGCAGTATTACATTATGATGATGTTACGCTTTGCAGTATTAAATTACGACGATGTTGCACCCTGTAGTATTGTACGTTGAATTTGTCGTAAGGTAATTGACATTAGTCAAAGGAAAAAGATTATTTGGAGATTATATGGATTATGATATTTTAAACAAATGACGAGTAAATTCGTGAAGGTCAGAGGGGAAGAAAGTCAAAGAAAATGTATTTTTCGTCCAAGTTTGGCATATTGGGATAAAATACGGGTCAAGCGATAATACCCGATAATTATGAACTAGTATCATGCAAGATACCATATGACCACGGTAGTATGATGTATAACAAGTATATTAAAAATAAGTAGAATTTTAAGTAATTTGGGGTAATTTTTAAATTATGCGGGTAATTGGTTAATTACCGGGTAACGGGACATTACCCAGTTAACTAATAAGTGGGTAAAGATTAATAATCTTCACCCACTCCCCCACGTGGCAGTAGGCCACCGTTCAAACATATGACTAATTAGTCATATATGCTTATTAGGCTAAAACGGGAAAATCATTAAAGACTTATAAGAATAGCTTGGTTCGTTTTAAAAGCTTGGTTCACTTTAAAAGCTTGGCTACCTTTAAAAAGCTTTGTTCATTTGGACAAAAGGATCAGATCTCATTGTTCATTAGGACAAAAGTATTAGAACGTCCATTAGTCTTCTTCATATATCATTTTAGTTCAAAACGTTAAGGAGCAGAAGCTTCCTTTCCTGCAAACTAATTCCATCAAAATGATTCAAAGAAGCATAAGCCTATTTCCGTTCAAAATACTTCAGCGTAATTCCATCAAAATTTTGCGGTTACAAAAGAGTATAGTGCAATCTTCGCCAAAAATATTATAAGGAGTTTTTCCTACTTCAAGTATGTTAAGGCTATCCCTTCTTTCCTTTTGGCATGATCCATACGATGCAAACGAAATGAGTAAATGTACAACTTCCATAAATGACTCTATTCATAGAAATGCTAGAGATACTTATATTCTTGATTCCCCGTGTGTCATATTATTACATCATCTGTTTATGGGTCTCAGAAAATACGGAAGTTGAAAAAGTTTACTTTATGATATTATTCAAAGGCATAATGGTCTTATGATACCCAAAGATTTTATTGACGTACTTCTCATGCATTGCATTTACATATACATGTACATTGACCCATGACCAGATGACGTTATATATGCGTATATATGTATATTATATTTATATGGGATATAAAAAAAGGTTACGGTGTTATATACGCACCACCACCTGATCAGCTGGTATACATTGATGATGTTTCCCACAGTGGCCGAGATAATATGATGGGATGCCCTCAGATGCTTGATGATATTATGAAACATGTACCTATGCATGACATCACATTCATACATATATGCATGACACTATAATTATTCCATGATTTATAGAGTTATCCAGACTCACAGGTTGAGTAATTTACTCTATATTTCCTTCCACGTCTATTATATACTTATTTATGTGCCTTACATACTCGGTACATTATTCGTATTGACGTCCCTTTTGCCTGGGGATGCTGCATTTCATGCCCACGGGTCTTGATAGACAGGTCGACAATCCTCCAAGTAGGCTATCAGCTCAGCAGAAGGTGTTGGTGCGCTCCAATTGCTCCGGAGTTGCTTCTTTGGTCAGTATGATTAGTACATGTATCGATTAGTATGGCGGGACCCTGTCCCGACCTTTGTGATATTTTATATTCTTAGAGGCCCGTAGACAAATATCATGTATACGGATACTGTATGGCCTTGTCGGCCTATGTTTCGAGTATATAAAGAATCATGCCGGCCTTATAGGCCCGTTCTTTATATGTATAAGTTTGTATTCCCTCATGATTTACTCCGGTTCATTTACCTATGATAGAATGATATGAAAGATACGTTATGTTTGTACTCGGTTGAGTAAGGAACCGGGTGCCTGTCGCGGCCCATCGGTTTGGGTTGTGACAAAAGTGGTATCAGAGTAATTCTGTCCTAGGGAGTCTACAAGTCGTGTCTAGTAGAGTCTTGTTTATGGGTGTGTCGTGCACCACACTTATAAGCAGGAGGCTACAGGGCATTTAGGACTGTCACTCTTTCTTCTTACTCTAGATCGTGTGGTAGAGCTCAGTTGTAAGCATTAAACTTTCTAACTTCTATTTTATTCATAATAAGACGATACCTGCATCTACAAAGGCGGTTGGTAAAAGACATGGCTATGGAAGAGTTGAGTCAGAGGAACTCGATTTTGCATCATGCTTATGATAAGTAAATGTGAGGTCTTCAACAGATCATGTGCGTACTGAAGATGTGTAAGCTTCTTGATAAGGGTCGCTAAGGCAAGAATGTCTATCCACTCTTACGGTAAATAAAAAAGAATAAGGAGGGAAACACAAGTTTTAGCAAGTAAAATGAGCAAGATGAAGAAGGGTACGAGGCACCCAATTAATGAAGATTATCAGTATTACAGTTCCGCAGAAAAATATAAGTATTGTGAGTTACCCTCAACAATAACAGAGGCATGTATAATTGGTCACACCCATCTCAGTTATACCCTATTAGGGGCTAACAAGTGTAGACTAAGAAAATGATAGATATCAGGATCTGGCTGGGGTTAGAGTAACCCAATATGTTGGATGGATTGTTAGCATTAGCGGGCATTTTCGAAGGATACTACAAACGTGGTAATAATTCTCCTTGTGAGACACCCAGATGGTGCACTTTAAAATAGTACATCCGGATATGAGTACTACAAACATAGGCACTGGAAGCCTAGAATGGATAAATATTACCTTAGTATGGCTCCCGTCCCTAGTAGGGAGAGAATGTTAGGCAACCTAAAGAGCCCGAGGATGGGGCAAGGGGAGCTAAAACGCTAAAGAATGTCTTGTCGAAGTTTTCGGAATAAAGTGATTGACAGAAATGTTAGCAAGAAATAAGAAGAGAATTAATGGAGCATTATGAGTAAGACGTGATACATGGATGACAATGGTAGATCAAAAGAATGAAAATATTACATAGTCTATAGTCAAGTGAAGGGAAATACGAGAGGTGACGGTCCTTGAGAAAACAAAAGAGTATAGGCCATGAAGTCATATCCTCAGTTCAAGAAATAAGCTCGTGATTCCAATACAACTACCAGAAGGAAAAGTTAAACCCTAGAGTAATAGAACCAGTATGGATTGGTGAACAAGATAAACTAAACATGAATTAGGGACTAAGTGATTGATAATGGTCGACATCATGAAGATTACGTTCCGACGATAATAGAATGAACAACAGAAGAAGATTCATGAGAAATTCAGAGAACGGTCATTCAGGAAGACGCTTCCCTAAAGTAAGCGATGCAAGCAAAGTTAAGCTTAAGGGACTGTATGTGCCAGTTACACTAAGTGTCACCCTCGTGAGTAAGGAATTTCATCATCCTCGGTACAGAAGGATTACAACAAGGCGAGTAAGGATCATCAATGATGTGAAAAGACGGTAAAGATTAAGAGATAAAACATCTATAGGTAGATCGTTGTAGCATTAAATCTCACTACTCCCCTAAAAGGGGAGGAATATGGAGTGATGTGGCATTAAGTCAGAATTAAGTAGTTCTAGGAATTATGGAATGGTAAAAGAGGAATGCGATAAATGAGAAAGGAATGAGATTGCACTTATTCAAACCCTACAGATACGCTACGAGTTATGCAAGAACGACGCCAAGAAAAGGAAGTAAGAGTTCCTGCCCAGGATGTTTTTGATAAATAAGGAGCTAGTGCGAGAGGTAAGTTAAGACAAAGGAAATAACCCAAGAAAGATTACGCGGAATATGGATACGAGAATGGGCCAACGAGTAGTTAGTAGTTGATTCAGGAAGAGCCTAGTCATGACTGGACAAGTGGTTACAGGCAAATCATGCAAGATAAATATATTATACCCCAACATGGAGAATTAAGCCTCGCAGTAATGTCATTATAATACTTGAGAGGTATCTAACTAAGTAAGCGGTACGGTAAGTAACGGTAACGTGTGTAGTCGTAACGAAAGTAAGAGTAGTCGACTACGTAGGAACGACGTACGTAACAAAATTTAGTTACGTTA
>NC_031993.1:6640035-6691062 GCF_001879085.1 Nicotiana attenuata
AGCCTACATAAGACTGATCAAAAGGAGGAGTAAACTAAAGAGCTACATCAACAAAGTAAATCAAGAATCTAACTATTGGACCCAAAAAATTATAGATCTCGTGATTGAGAACATTGCAGGATTACCATTTTGATATCAGAGGTACACGAGAGATAGTACAGTATCCATATTCTATAATAGCTCTACGATAAAGCCAGTTAAAAAAGTAACAGCCTCATAAGAAGTCGTTTTGAAGCTCCCACCGGATTGTAGTATTATAATAGAGCTTCAAGTTGTGGTGTGAATCATACCTATGTGGAGGGGAGGTTATGAAAGAGAAAGAAGATATGATGCGAGATTTTAAGTAAGTAAGGTAAAGGTGAACAACGTACGAGATACTCAAATGCAGAAGGTTGTGAATAGTCCATACTTCGGATAGAAGGCTAGAAGCGCGAGGATTCAATAACCGCGAATGATTGCGGCATCGTCAACGGCATACCTTCTAGCCTATGGTTTCTAAGTACCGAAAGGTCTAATTAGAGAGTAAAAGAAGAGTTAGAAATGATGTGATGTCTCGCTTGGTGTTCCAGAAAAGCATAAGGGAATCGATCGCAAGCTAAAGTATGATAGAACGACAAGGTTTTAGAAAGACAAGAGTAAGGATAAAAAGAAGGCAAGTGAGAAGGTGACAAAATGAATGTCCTCGGGACTAAGCCCGTGAAACAAAGGAGTCTAAGACTAGTTGCATTTAGAAGAAAGAAGATGATGCCCTGGCAGTAGAATGAGGGTGTGATTGTGATAGATAAAGGATAACGTTTGGGCCTTCGATTGAGTAATAACTTGAAGAGGATTTCATGAATTGTAAGGGACTAAAATACCCATATAAGGTGAATCATATTGAGATGCTATAAAGTACGGTTATGGAAGTATAGTATTACCCCTAGGTGGATCAATCTAATTACTCCAGATGTCCCTGATGAGACGGGAGCCCTAGCGGTGATGTTACAGAAAAGATCAAGTTGTCAGTGGTAAATGATGAATCAACATTAAGGTGAATCAACAATAAATGGATAAAAGTCCAACAGTATGAGATGAGATTAGACCATCAGTCTTAAGGATAAGCAACGAGAGTAACCTGGAGTTGGTTGCAGACCTCAGTAATGATAAGTAGAAGTAAGAATTATGGTATGGTATGACCTACGTAGATGCAGTAAAGTCATACGAATGGATAACCAGATCAATGAAATAAGATATGGCCATATTTGCAAGTTCTACAAAGTACCGAGCAAAGCACTTCAGTACACTTATAGATGCCAAGAGAGGCATCCTATTAAGCCTTGTATATGTTTACAAAGTAAGGCCTACAGATTGGCTAAAAGCTGGAGGAAAAAGGAGAGAAGAGTCGTATAGGCACACTTACAAGGTCAGTATCATAGAGGCTGCATAATAGAAGGTAGCAACAGTTACGATATTGGAAGGAATTCGATCACAAGTCATGGCGTGGGAAAGAGGCCTAAATGGGGGAATGCCCTGGCCTTTGAATTTATTCATAGAACAACTGCCTAAATGGCAAGGGAAGTATTAAGGTATTCACAAGAGCTATAAGTTATGAAAATGATAAGAGCATCAGTCAACATTCGAGGACGAATGTTCCAAAGGGGGAATGATGTTACGCCCTGTAATATTACGCCGATGTTACGTCCCGCAGTATTATATTACGATGATTTTACGCCTTGCAGTATTATATTGCGATGATGTTACGCTTCGCAGTATTAAATTATGACGACGTTGCACCCTAAAGTATTGTACGTTGAATTTGTCGTAAGGTAATTGATATTAGTCCAAGGAAAGATATTATTTGGAGATTATATAGATTATGCTATTTTAAACAAATGATGAGTGAATTCGTGAAGGTGAGAGGGGAAGCAAGTCAAAGAAAATGAATTTTTCGTCCAAGTTTGGCATATTGGGATAAAATACGGGGCGAGCGATAATATCCGATAATTATGAACTAGTACCATGCAAGATACCATATAACCATGGTAGTATGATGTATAACAAGTATATTAAAAATAAGTAGAATTTTAAGTAATTTGGGACAATTTTTAAATTATGCGGGTAATTGATTAATTACCGGGTAACGGGACATTACCCAGTTAACTAATAAGTGGGTAAAAATTAATAATCTTTACCCCACTTCCTCACGTGGCAGTAGGCCACTATTCAAACATATGACTAATTAGTCATATATGTTTATTAGGCTAAAACGTGTAAATCATTAAAGACTTATAAGAATAGCTTGGTTCATTTTAAAAGCTTGGTTCACTTTAAAAGCTTGGCTACCTTTAAAAAGCTTTGTTCATTTGGACAAGAGGATCAGATCTCATTGTTCATTTGGACAAAAGTATTAGAACGTCCATTAGTCTTGTTCATATATCATCTAGTTCAAAACGTTAAGGAGCAGATTCTTCCTTTCCTGCAAACTAATTCCATCAAAATAATTCAAAGAAGCAGAAGCCTATTTTCGTTCAAAATACTTCAGCGTATTTCCATCAAAATTTTGTGGTTACAAAAGAGTACAGTGCAATCTTCGTCAAAAATATTATACGGAGTTTTTCCTACTCCAGGTATGTTAAGGCTATCCCTTCTTCCTTTTCGCATGATCCATACGATGCAAACGAGATGAGCAAATGTACAACTTCCATAAATGACTCTATTCATAGAAATGCTAGAGATACTTATATTCTTGATTCCCCATGTGTCATATTATTATATCATCTGTTTATGGGTCTCAGAAAATACGGAAGTTGAAAAAGTTTACTTCATGATATTATTCAAAGGCATAATGGTCTTATGACATTCCCAAAGATTTTATTGACGTACTTCTCATGCATTGCATTCACATATACATGTACATTGACCCATGACCAGATGGCATTATATACACATATATATGTATATTATATTTGTCGCGCCCTCTTTTTCCTCCGCGGGAAGAAGTCCGGGTTTCGACATTCACGGGGTATAATGACTCATTTCCTTTTGGGAATTGGGTATTTGAAGACTCGCCACCTAATGATTTAAGGTGCGTTAGGGCCCGTAGAGTAATTAACTCTTGGGTTGGTTTGCATTACCAGAGATTAGGGTAAGGGCTCGAAGTAACCTCGAGGGGAAGGTGTTAGGCATCCCTCTTGGTCCACAATTGTGGGTCCTGACCGAACTTATATTCACAAATTAGTCCATACAAATAGTTGAATAAGATAAGTTGTTTGTAGAGCACATTGAACAATTCAAGTAGTGAAATAGAAGTTTGAACAAATTATAAAAAAAACAAAGTTTTAAAACGGGGAGAGGGTTTTGGGTTAGGAGGGGTCCTAGGTTGTTTATCCTATAGGATCACCCCACGCAATGTCCGGTAGACACTCCTCAATGAGGGGCTACACGTGACATTAACGCGTAGTCATCATATCCCATGTCTACCCTTCTCATCCCCTTATAGGTCATGCAAAGCGAGTGTTTGGTCACTGATACCTATTGTTTGCTGCTACCCATCCCTTCTTAACGGTCCCGGAGGGAGTTAGGACCTTTACCTATAGGTGGTTCTAGAGGTACCCCTAAGGCTTTAAAGGCAAAAATCTAAGGCGACAGTCAAAAAAGCATTTAGGACTTTCACATAATGGGAGCAATTAAGAGGCTCACAGTTTCCTCCTCAAACATACATACAAACAACACGTCTCAAGCACAATTAAGGTCTTCATTAATCGAAGTCCTAAAGCAGGATTTCCAAGTGATTATGCAGAAATAGACCACTTTTAGATCCAGAAGTTATAACCTAGTAGTTGCCTAAGGACTCCTTTTAACAGCTTATTAGAATCAGAAACGTTGAATGACGGAAACAACTTCAAGGAAATACAGGTTTTGAAAATGCTCTAAGGCTTGCCTATATGCAGTACTGTGTCTATATTAATGCAGAAGCAAACAAGTTTTCAAAATAGATCTTTTTAATACCTATAGGCAGGATATCTAATGAGATTAAAGCAATTACGAAGGGACTGGTTTCAGGAAATGTTGACACTTAATAAGACCAGTTTTAAGAAATAAACTAGGCGAAATGAAATTGACTTTTTAGGCTAATTAGATTACCTGACGTAATTGCAAATGGAAATTCCTACAGGCATGGTATCTAGGCGTGTTACAGGTTTTGGTCAATTTGCAGTAACATGAGAAAAGATTCATTAGAACTGACTCGTCATTAAGTTCTATAGGCATGATATCTATACTTGGATTTATCTAAGACATGATGGCTTAGAACCTAGAACAATGGTTTCTAACATGACAAATGCACAATTATATGAACATGGTTTCTATCTGATGCAAACGACATTGAAAGTGAAGTCCTTACATGCATGATTTCTGTTTGATGCAAATGAAATTAGAGGTGGAGATCCTATAGGCATGATCTTTATTATGAAAAAGCGATTAGATTCAACAATAATAAAAACCCTATGGACATGTTTTCTATTGAGTGAAGCAAGAAAATATGAAAATAAACCCTAAGAGCAGGATTTCTACCCATGTTACCCCACAAAGTATACATCTACCCACCCTTTCACTAAATACCCCCAAATGTCTGTTTACAAATTATTACAGGCCAATAAATAAATTACATAAGTAAAAATAAAAATCATGAAGCTATTCTATAGAGAGCCTGCACTTAGGCCCAAGTTTCCCAAAGCCTCCAATGGTTTCACGAGCCTCAATTCCATAGACAAATCAGAGTCTAGGTGTATCAAAGTTCCCTAAGGGCCTCAAGAACCTCGGGCAATGCTTACACCTAGACTTAGCAACCAAGAATTAAACCAGTGCAGTGTGGAAAGGCCAGCCTCAGTATGCCAGAGTTCAGAGGGCTCTCAAGAGGATCCCAAGGCAGTACACATACTAGAGGGGGCAGAACTTATTGACTAGAGTAAAGTGGAAGTGCAGGACACAAGTTGAAAAGGGGTTATTAAAGACTATATTGGAAAGTCTGTTGTGAAAGCAATTAGTAAAGCAACAAAGATTGTTTGAAAGAGGTTGGAGTAGCAAACAAGCTTAAAAACCTTAAGAAAAGATCATACACAGCTAGTTTGCAGAATTCAGTAGTCATGCAGGGGTCAAGGGGTTGGGGATACATAGACATTTGGCTGCACAACCCAGCAAAGATCTTAAGACTTGTTTGGACATGCTCAGAGATAGTTGACTCTGGCATAATCATACACCAGTCAGGAGAAATACAAACACATAGGGTGATAAGGATTTGGGGATTCACAAGGAGTAAAAGACAATTGACAAAGCATGCTTTGAAACACATATAAGGGGATACATTAATCCAAAGGGAAAAGGAGACATAATAGCATGCTGATAAGGCAGCTTAACTACAAGTTCCACAACAGAACCACAAGTAGAAGAAAACTAGGAATAAAAGAAACTGAAACAATAAGAGAAGCATATTGTTGTTGGAGCTTTAAATCAAAACTAGGACATACCAGTTAAGGTAGAAGTAAGCAGAATAAAGAACCAAAGAGCACAGATGATTAGCCTTGGCTTTCAGCCAGCTAACAGTAGCAAGTAGCACAAGAGAAAGGGAGAGTAGAGACTTTCTAGTAAGAGAGGTAGTTTTTGAAAACCAGTCCGTGTCTTGTTTGTGAAAGACTTAGAGTATTTATAGTTGAAAGTAGGTAGTGAAATAAGGTAAAAATCATAGTAGTATACTAATTTAAGAACTCAGAATCAATCAACTAGAGAATCAAGGAAGTACTCCCTTAAGTTAAGGGAATCAAATCAAACGAGGAGATTCAATATCATATAAGGCAAGAAAAAAAATCAGTGCATGACTAAATAAGGAAGGAGTCAAGGTTCAATAAGCATAGAGTAGCTGATTAGGACCAAATTCATAAAGCCTTAATTAAGGACACAGCTCAGTAGAAATAAGCATCATAGCAAATATGGCAAGGAAATCAGTCAGCTTAAACAGACGGGGTAAAGCTTGTAAGGCTTTAAAAGAAAATCTTTCAATCTCCATCAATTAAGGAAATCAGAATCAATCAAGAGGGAGTCATAATTCTGTATGTTCAACATATAAATAGAGGAGCTCAACAGACGTAGCAAAGGCAAGGTTAGCCATATTGACAGCAAGAAGCAAGAGATAAACAAAAAAAGTGAGCATGGTCACACAGAAGTGACATAAGTAGGCTAGGAATTTAGTAAACACATTCGAAGCCTGGTGACTACGATAGGTCAACAAGAATCCAAATAAACAGGCTAATACACAGAACCGAGGCAAAGAGAATCATGCTGACACACAGAACCAAGGCAAAGAAAATCATGCTAACACATAGAACCAAAGCAAAGAAAATCTTAAAAATTAGGGCTTTAACAGAGTCGAGTTAAAAAAATAGTAGGAGCATAAAATTGGTCAAAAAATAAGCAAGGAGAAAGGTTTAATCATAAGGAAATCGATTAAAACAAGCGTAGAAGGATCTCCGAGAAACCCTAGTTTTTTAAAGAAAGTAAAGACGGTTTAAAGTGGAGGATCTTTAAGAAGAAGCTCGAGAATAAGCAAATCATCGAAGGAAATAGGCTTAAAGTGTAAAAATAACACAGATCTGAGAGATTCAGAAGAGAGTTAGGGTTTCAAAGGGAAACCCAAATAGAAATCGAAAGAACCTGTTGCAGACTTCAGCGATCATAACATATAAGGTGTGATTTTGCTCAAAATCACACCGGAGAAGCCATAAATAACAGAAACAGAAACCCTAGGTCCAAATCGGCATGGCCCAGGACCCTTGAAGGTCTTAGAGATGATGAGCAAGGCGATGAGTGACTCATTGGAGGCTTTGGTTGAAAGGATGGTCGCCGGAGATGACCGGAGAATGAGGCATTTGATGGAGTCTAGGGTTAGGTTTAAGAGAGGAGAGAAATGAGAGCATCTGAGGGTGGCGGGGATTCGGAAAGTGAGTAGGGTTAGGGGTCGTTTGGAAATTAAAAGGAAAGGAGAAATGAGGGTCGTTGATCTAAAAGATCAACGGCCAGGATTTAAAATAGCTTGGGTCGGGTAGTGGGTAATTGGATCTGGGTCGGGGTATTAAGTATATAATTTGGGCTGGGATTGGGGTCCAATTTGGGATATAATTGAAAGCCAAATTTGTCTGTTATTTAAATAGCCATTTTTTCCCTATTTTAATTTTAATAAATAATAAGTAATATCTGGAAAATAATTTAAGGTGCCAAAATGATTTAAAATACCTAATTAACATTTTAAAAATACAGGGACCAATTTTATGCATATAAAATATAATTATATTTTAAAATGGGCTAACATTGCAATTATATGCAATTTAGCTTAAAAAATACTAAATGAAATTGTAAAAATACATAAAAATTACATTAGCCATATTTAGGCATAAGTATAGAAATCAAATAAGTGAATTATTAAAACAATAAATTTGGAAATAATTATAGGGGATTTTATGGATAAAAGGGGAGAAAATAAATCAATTTAAACCCTTAAAATTATGGGAAAAATAATGAAAGCCTTGTGCATGATTATATATGCATGTATATGCTATTTTGAAGGCTTTTATGCATATTTAAGATATATAGGGAAAAATTGGGTATCAACAGTTGCCCTCTTTACCCGGGAAGGATGAAAGAGTTTTCGCGTAAAGAAATTATGATCAATTTTGACCGAACGGGGTGCTTCAGAAGACAGAGGCCGAACTCCGATTTTCGAGTTGCCTACATATCCCTGGTTTTACAGGAATCAAGCCATGTGTAGTTCTGGATTCACCTGCAGAGTATGCCGATGAGATTATTGCAAGAACGGACACGAGATGTGGAAGCAGCTACGATGAATGATTAAGGTTCGGGACGGTTGGAGGGAACTGGAGCGAGATCGCTCCTGCTAAGATAGCGGTTGTTTGCTGATTACCTGCAAATAGAAGATGCTACAAACATATTTGGGAAAATTTAAACATGATGCAAATTCCCTTTGGATCATAAAGCTTGTCTTCGGATGGTTAAAGATGACGTCCTTGGACCATGACGGCCTAGGCCATGAATTGTTTAGTGAGGGATTCGCAGGCCATGAAATGATGTTCTCGGGCCATGAAAATGGTGCCTCTGAACCATGACGCCTTTGAATAATGATATGCAAATTTGAGAGATCCTCAGGCCATGGCATGGTGTCTTCCGGCTATGAGGATGATGCCTTTAGACTATGGCACCTTTGGATAAATTGGCGATGTTTCAGCCTATGAGATGCAATAATATGATGTAAGGCTTAGTCTTGTGAAATGAAGGGCAGAGCTTAGCCCGATCGAAAAGCAAGTAGATGGTAGTAGAAAATAGAGCAGCATTGGTGCAAAGAGGGACAGTTGTCACGACCCCAGTTCGCCCTCCGTGAACATGTCGTGACGGCACCTAATCCCTACGACTAGGTAAGCCAAACAATGCGGAAAACAACATGACTTGTGGAAATAAATAATTAAAACTGAACAACTAGAAGAAAATTGTATATAGATGCCGCTCGGCATATGCAACTCAGTAACGCGGAAGTCTACAATATCACCCCAAAACCCGGAAACTCACGGGAACACAAGCTAGAAGAATACAGTAAAGTGCTCTAATCTCCAGAAAGGTCTACATCAAAAGTACGATAGAAGGCTAAACGCTACAAGGTAGAGTAAAGAAGGAGACTCTTCGGTCTGCGAACGCGGCAGATGTACCTCGAAGTCTCCGTAGCTCTCCTTGCCTCAAGGATAATGCGCCTGGGTGGAGGTACCTGGATCTGCACATGAAAAACATGCGCAGAAGGGGCATGAGTGCACCACAGCGGTACTCGGTAAGTGCCAAGCCTAACCTCGGTCGGGTAGTGACGAGGAAGATCAGGGCCCTACTGAGGTTAATCATAATAATAAGCTTTGCAACAGTATAAAATAAGCAGTAATAATGAGTACGGCTATAAAGTAAGACAGGTTATACAAAGCAACAAATAACACACAGAGAATAAGGTAACACGGAGTAAACAGCTCAATACCGGTACCAACAACGAGGATCTCCCAGGATACCGTCCTGTAGTCCATCCCATCAACTGTCCAAGGATTTTTCGGGATACCGTCCCGTAGTCCATCATATGTGTATATCTGAAGGATCTCCCGGGATACCGTCTCGTAGTCCAACTATCAATGCGCGGGGATCTACCGGAATCCGATCCATAGTCCCAAGGTAAATGTGCAGGGGGATCTACCGGAAATCTAACCCGTAGTCCAAAACTAAATGTGCAGGGGGATCTACTGGGAATCTAACCCGTAGTCCCAAAGTAAACAAACAAGAGGGGGGGGGGAGCTACCGGAATCCCACATCCGTAGTCCCAATGTAAATGTGCAACCACAACCAGAGGATATTCAGAAATGAAGCACAAAAATACAAACAACAGATAGTTCTATCCTAACATGTTTCACATAGTACAATCAAGGCAACTTAAGCAAATAGGCAATTTAAATCAACTAAGCATACTTTTCTAAACTAACATAGGCTATAATTGCAAGTAGAATAAAGCAGATACGAAAGGAACTCAGTCTAAATATTTTAAGTAAAAACCGGGTTTTCAACAACTAGCTCAAGTACGCGCTCGTCACCTCACGTACAAGGCATTCAATTACCAAATATCATATCCTAAGGGGAAAGGTCCCCCACACAAGGTTAGACAAGGCACTTACCTCAAACCGGCTCCAAAATCAACTCGAAACCACACCTTTTCCACGAGTATCCGACTCCAAATGGCCCAAATCTATTCAATTCAATTACATATCGTAATAACATCTCAAGCAACTGATTCTACTATTAAATTTAAAGCTAAGAAGCGAATTTAGGTAAAATGACCAAAATGCCCCTTAGGCCAACGTCTCGGAACCGGATAATTTTCACATTTTCAGAACCCCCGCACTCTCACGAGTCTAACCATACAAAAATCTCCCAAATCGGAGGTCAAACACCCACTCAAAACTCAATAATTCGGTCTAAGAAGTTTCTTCCAAATTTTTCCCAATTTTTGTTCCCCAATCCGAATTTAAATGATAAAACTAACTATAGATTGATGGAATATAACTAGAAAGGATTAAAGAAACGTTATCCAATGATCTACTCTTCAAATCCCTCTCAAAATCGCCCTCTCCCGAGCTCCAATTTAATTTTTCTAACTTTTGAAATTAAACCCTCAAATTTCATATTTCAGGCCAGTGATTTCCGCTTCTGCGGCCAAGGGACCGCACCTGCGGTCCCACTTCTGCGGAACTTAAGCCGCTTCTGCGGTTTCATTAAAAATCCAAAATTCCGCACCTGCGATCCTAATCTCGCAGATGCTGATCCGCTTCTGCGGAAATCCCACCGCATCTGGGGAGCCTGATGAGCCTGGCCAACCCCGCCTCTGCGGTCCTCCACGCCGCATCTGCGGTACCGCATTTGCGGTTCCCAAGCCGCGGATGCGAAAATACCAGAAGCAGCAATGCTTCAGCTGCTGCAACACTTCTCCGATCTTCCCGTCAACCATCCGAAATCACCCCGACGCCCCCGGGACCTCAACCCAAAGCACCAACATCACCTAATACCCCATTCAAACTTGTACCAATCCTTAAAACAGCTAAAACAACATCGGAAACTCGAATTAATCACTGATTTTAAACCTAAGAACTTTATTTTCTCTCAAAACACGCTTTCGATCAAAAACCTTAACAAACCACGTCCAAATGACCTCAAATTTTACACACACATCCCAAATGACATGACGGAGCTACTGCAACTTCCGGAATTCCATTCTGACCCTCGGATCAAAATCTCACTATCGAACCGGAAACTTCAAAATTCGAACTTTCGGCATTTCAAGCCTAAATTAGCTACGAACCTCCAAAATACGTTCCGAACACGCTCCCAACCCCGAAATCACCTAACGAAGCTAACGGAACCATCGGATTTCCATTCCGAGGCCGTCTTCACATTGTTCTGACTATGGACCATTTTCCAACACTTAAGCTCTCATTTAGGGACTAAGTGTCCCAAAACTCTTCGAAGCTCAAAACCGAACGTCCCGGCAAGTCAAAGTAGCAGAAATAAACTTGGGGAAAGCAGTTATTAGGGGATCGGGGCATTAATTCTTAAGACGACCGGTTGGGTCGTCACTACAGTGTTTAGTCCCGTGCAAATGGGGAGGCAAGGATTATCATGATGCAAATGAGGAGGCAAGGATTAGCCTCATGCACGTATGGAGTCAGGTCTTAGACTCATGCAGGATTGGAGATAGAGCTTAGTCTCTTGCAAAGAGAAGGCAAATATGGAGGTAGAGCTTAACCTCATGCAAGATGCGGGACAAGGCTTAGTCCCATGCAAATATAGAGTCAAGGCTTAGACTCATGCAAATGTGGAGTCAAGGCTTAGACTCATGCAAATATGGAGTCAAGACTCATGCAAATGTGGAGTCAAGGATTAGACTCATGCAAGTATGGAGACAGAGCTTAGTCTCATGCAAATATGGAGTCAAGGCTTAGACTCATGCAAATGTGGAGTCAAGGATTAGACTTATGCAAGTAGAAGGCAGATGTGGCCTTATGTAGGTATGGAGTCAGGGCTTAGACTCATGCAACTGTGGAGTCAAGGATTAGACTCATGCAAGTATGGAGACAGAGCTTAGTCTCATGCAAATATGGAGTCAAGGATTAGTCTCATGCAAAGAGAAAATAACTGATAAGGGTGGAGTATATATCTTAGCTAGGACATGTTTGCGTCTAACGGCCGGATGGATGGTGAATTTGCTTTGTGTACGAATGCTATCGTCAAATGTGCCTGCGTTCAAAGAAAAATCGTAAGTTTCATGGGGGAGGTTGGTTCTTGCTTCGTCTGCCGGCCTTGCTCTGCTCCGCTCTGGAAGCCCCCTTCGAATTCCCCTAGGTAGCACCTGGCTGTTATAAAAATAGAGTTTTCGAAAAATATGCGTTCATTGATAAAATAGAATTGTTTTGGAAGTGTATTGATATATCAAGCAATTTTGATGAACTAGAGACTGTGACACATTTCAAAGGCGTTGCAGCTCTCTTATGTTGGAATTTGAGGGTGCTCCTTAAAATTCTGCCCCAGTTTGGTAGATGATCTCTAACCGTTTGCGGATGGTGGACCTTGCTGAATCTTCCTCGGAATTTTGAGAATCTTTCTCAAAATTCTGCCCTGGTTCTTGACTAATGACTGACCTCCTGTCATGTGATGGTGCTGGCTGGACTTGCTCCGGAATTTTGAGGACCTTCCTCAAAATTCTTCCCCAGTTTCTGATTTTGGGGGAAATGAAAATTTTATTATGATATGACCGAACCCTTAAGGCTGCCTACGTATCCCCTCTTAAACGGGAATCAGGTCAAGCGTAGTTCAATTACATCATAAAAGAAATGTGAAATAATCTAGGCATAGTATCTCTTGACTGCGTCTGAATTGATTGGTTTTGGCCAGATTTCTCCGTCCATTTCTGCAAGTATGAGTGCTCCTCCTGTCAGCACCCAATGGACCATGTAAGGACCTTGCCAGTTGGGAGAGAATTTCCCTTTGGCTTTATCTTGATGTGGGAAGATCTTCTTCAGCACCACCTGTCCTGGTGCCAATTGTCTTGGTTTGACCCTTTAGTTGAAAGCTTGGGACATTCTGTTCTGATAGAGTTGGCCGTGGCATACTGCGTTCATTCTCTTTCCATCGATAAGGGCCAATTGCTCATAGCGGCTCCTTACCCATTCCGCATCGCTGAGTTCAGCTTCCTGTATGACTCTCAAAGAAGGAAGCTCTAGCTCGGTTGGGATGATAACCTCGGTACCATAAACCAGCATGTAGGGGGTTGCCCCGGTTGACGTGCGGACTGTGGTGCGGTACCCTAACAGAGCAAAGGGTAACTTCTCATGCCACTGCTTGTGATTCTCTACCATTTTCCTTAGTATCTTCTTAATGTTTTTGTTGGCGGCTTCTACATCTCCATTCATCTGAGGTCTGTAGGCGGTGGAATTCTTGTGCTTGATTTTGAAAGTTTCACACATAGCTTTCATCAGATTGCTGCTGAGGTTTGCGGCGTTGTCAGTAATAATGGACTCAGGAACTCCGAAATGGCAGACAATACGATCCTTGACAAAATCTGCGATGACTTTCTTGGTTACAGCTTTGTAAGATGCAGCTTCTACCAATTTTGTGAAGTAATCAATGGCTACTAGAATAAACCTGTGCCCGTTCGAAGCAGTGGGCTCAATCGGGCCAATAACATCCATTCCCCAGGCGGTGAATGGCCAAGGCGAGCTTGTTGCATTGAGCTCATTTGGCAGCACCTTTATCATGTCGGCATGCACTTGACATTGAAAGCATTTGCGTACATACTGAATACAATACGTCTCCATGGTCATCCAAAAGTAACCTGCCCTGAATATCTTCTTGGCCAGAACGAAACCATTCATGTGCGGACCACATGTCCCAGCATGCACATCCTCAAGTAGCTTGGAAGCTTTCTTTGCGTCGACACACCTTAGCAAACCCAAATCCGGAGTTCTTCTGTACAAGTTCCCTCCGCTGCGGAAGAAGTGATTTGACAATCTCCGGAGCATGAGTTTCTGAGTGTGGTTTGCATACTTCGGGTATTCTCCTTTTGATAAGTGCTCCTTGATGTCATGGAACCAAGGCTCTCCATCTACTTCTTCCTCGACATGAGCATAATATGTTGGCTGATTATGGATCCTCACCGGAATGGGATCAATATAGTTCTTATCTGGGTGCTCTATCATTGATGACAAAGTGGCTAATGCGTCGGCGAACTCATTCTGAATTCTGGGCACATGTCGGAATTCTATCTTCGTGAACCTCCTTTTCAATTCCTGCACATGGTGCAGATATGGCAATATCTTGGAATTTTTGGTAGCCCATTCTCCTTGTACCTGGTGCACAAGCAAATCTGAATCGCCGATTACCAGCAACTCCTGAATGTTCATGTCGACTGCCATGTTGAGCCCTAGTATGGAGGCTTTATATTTTGCCATATTGTTGGTGTAGGGAAATCTGAGTTTAGCAGATACGGGATAATGTTGACCTGTTTCTGATACCAAAACTGCTCCAATGCCTACTCCTTTGAAATTCGCGGCTCCATCAAAGAACATCCTTCAACCATCGTAGGCTTCGGTAATGTCTTCTCCTACGAACAATACTTCTTCATCAGAAAAATACGTTTTCAAAGGTTCATATTCTCCTCCTACCGGATTTTTAGTGAGGTGATCTGCCAATGCCTGTCCCTTGACTGCGTTTTGAGTTACATAGACGATGTCGAACTCACTCAGTAGTATCTGCCATTTAGCCAACTTCCCCGTAGGCATGGGCTTCTGAAATATGTACTTCATAGGATCCATCCTGGATATGAGGTACATAGTGTAGGCACAGAAATAATGCCTCAACTTCTGGGCTGTCCAGGTCAAAGCACAGCAGGTGCGTTCAAGCAGAGAATATCGTGCTTCAAAAGGTGTGAATTTCTTACTCAGGTAATATATGGCTTGCTCCTTCCTTCCTGTCTCGTCACGTTGTCCCAAAACACATCCGAAGGCTCCATCTAGTACAGATAGGTAGAGTAGCAAAGGTCGCCCAAAAACTTGTTGCTCCCAAATGCACACGCAAGTATACGTGGTCGACAAGTAATATAATGATAAGTTGAATGTCGAACCTACGAAGACTTGTATAAACTACTCAATAAATCACTAAAATTGTTACTCAATCTAGCTAAAATCAAAGTCCAATAATATGATTATATTATACTACGATTCTAAATACTAACTAAATTATCAAGTGACGAGTTGATTGTTGTGTATTCAGTAGAGACAAGTATTCCAGGGTTGTGATCGATTCACCATTCGTATTGTGTTGTAATTAACTCTCCCCTTCATATAATTCACTCATGGTTGCTAATTAATCGATAAATGCTCTCATAGCCTTATCCCGAAGTACTACTCACCTATTCTCAATAGATTAAGGCCTATATACCTATGAAATCAATCTATTAAGAACGCATTAAGATTACGATATTTAATTAAGCATGGTGACTAGGTATATTCCTATCCTAACCACAAATCCGCTCCCCCTAAGGGTTAAGATCATGCTTTCTTCAATTCTTCTATAATCTAAACACGGCTTTCCCAAGCATAGCATAGATAGTAAATAGAACCTAACTGTTGGCCAGACAATTAAGCAATTAAACACAGAATTGAAGAAACAACCATATATTGGTGAATTATAATCAAGGTTAAGTTAATGTCAAACAACAATATTCATGGCTAAATCACAACCCTAGAACATTGGGTGCTTAGCCACTCATGAAGTAATCAAACAATTGCATAAGTGTTGAATCAATTGAAAATACTAGAAAAAGATGAAGAAAACTGAGAATTCTCCGCTTCCTCACGATCCCGTGTGTGTTTTACTCCAATGTGGCGTCACCCCCCCCCCCAAAAAAAAAAAATAGGCTTAGTCTTCTTTTTATACGTGTTGGATAGGTCTAAGGCCGAATAAATCGTGTCCCGGGTAAAATAGGACGAAATCCGCGTCATTGGCGCCCAGCTCGGTGCCAGGCGCCCTCCGCAGCGCCCCCATATTTTCAACACTATTTTCAGCGCCACAGGTGGCGCCAGGCGCTGCCTGTGGCGCCCAAATGGCTTCCTTTTCCGGTTTTGTTCGTTTTAGCTCAAATTTTGCCCGTTTCGCCCCCAATTGCTCCCGAATCATTCCTACAAGTAAAAACACTTCAAATTAATAAAAATCATGGCATTTAACATCCCAAATTCATGAAACAAGAGTAAAATATGAGGCGATATACATAGAAATATATATGCTTTAAGCTAAACATCAACACCCCACACTTAGACTCTTGCTCGTCCTCGAGCAATGGGACAATCTACTACCCTCCAACTACGTACAAGTATCAATTATAGAGGAGCACTTTAACTTTTAACCACACACTATACCCTTGACTATGATCAGTACCGGCACACAAGCATGAACACACAAACATTCACATTCTTCCCGTTTAAGCATACCCAAGTATAATATTTCAATTCAATAAATTCCAACAACCTATTCGTCACCACCCAACCTCAAAAGTTGACTTGCAACCACTAAGCACCCTCAATTCATGCACTTACCCAACAAGAAAGTTTACAACATTACCAATCATTCACGAGATCATGTGCCCTCACCAACAAACAAAAGAGTGAATATAGACTAGTCCACACATTCAAATATGCTTTTGAATATAATTTAAGGACATCACACAATTGAAGCAAATTCACTCACTCTCACAAAGATTTCATATGCATCATGTGATCGTACCATAAGCTTGCCCGTAGTGTAGATCTCCACTAATTTAAGCTAGCAAATCTAGGATCAATTAGGACTTTTAAGGTTGTAATTTACGCTAAGGGACGGGCAGGATATATCTAGAAATAGTGACTAACCCTCCTAAGCACTTTAATACACTACACTCGCAACTCAAACACATATTCTTCTCAATTAAATCACTTGCGATATACAACATAGCCCTCTTTTCTATTAAGCAATTCTATATTTTTCACTAGCACAAATCAATAAGAATTGGAGGTGCTTATTTTTCTACATACCTTCACTATAAATTTTTTTTTCTTTTCTTTAAATTTTTCTTTTTCTTTCTCTTTTCTTCACACACTCCATACAATAAAGTTCATTGGCTGGTGTCTTTTGATTTCAACTTTAGTGCACCAACGGGCCCTTCCATGGTTCCACTCAAAAGCTACTCCCCAATCTCTCACCTTACTTCTTTTAGCGACTAAGTGCCTTAGGAGGTAAAGGTTCAATCAATATCAAATTAAGAACAAAATAGGGGTATGGCTTGTAATGTGGGTGCCAAAGAAAAGGTCTATAGGCTCAAAGGGGCTAGCAACAGAAAATTCGATATTTATGTGACAAGCACATCTATGATCAAGCAAGAAAATGCCTACGTCATCTCCTAAATTAGCACAACTTACAATTTAGCTTCAATTAACACACGGGGCAAGTTCTAGACTACATAGGATAGCACAGAATACCACAAATCCTCACACACACATTGCACATGACTCAATCAAGACGGTTCTGTTCAACTCTCAAGTCAAGCAAGTACACATAATTGAGAAATTTAAGCAATATTGCACTATGTGGCATACAAGTCAAACAACTGAGAAAAGGCGTCACAAAATAGGCTATTTACTTTACTTAGGCTTCACAATTCAAACCAAATACATGGAAAGATAGCATGTATGTCATAGCCCAATATGCCAGCACCAACCATGTCAATGAGTATCTCAGAGCGACTCAGTTCCTTCCTAAACTACTCCTAAAAAAAAATAAAGTGCCCGGTTCGAGCTACATCATTGGAAAAGAACCGGCGCCCAAAGAACAACCAAGGAATACTACCTAACTATCCTAAAAAAACAAAAGAAAAAAATCTTTTTGGTGTTTTTAATTGGACTTTATCCCTCAAGAAAATTGTCCTAAAGATCCATCGGGAAAAATCTAAACTTTTTTAAAAAAAAGAATTCCAATTTTCATTTTTTTTTTTGTATTTTTTTTAAACCTAGACTATGTCTACTACGAGTTCTAAAAGAAAAACTAAATTAAAAAAAATTAGTTTTATACAATTACACTTCAGAAAGTAATTTTTCCACCCCACACTTATATTATGCATAGTCCTCGATGCATGATTACAGAGAAAGATATTAAAACAAGGGTGAGAAATACTCCCTGAGACCCTCTCGGGCTTAGCTCAGACATGATCCTCAATATTAAGGGTCGGGACGACCCCACACTTAAGCTCAAACATGCTCCTCAGCTTGAACTTTTGGTACTCAGACTTCCCCTACTCTGTAAAATAAAAACAACACAAAACTTGACACTAAAAAAATAATCAATAAATACAAGATATACAGGTTGGGTTGCCTTCCAACAAGCGCCTTATTTATAGTCGTGGCACGACTCTGCTACTCTGCTCAGGCTAGACGCTTTCTCTTCTTCTTTCTCCCATGAAGTCTAGCCTTTTTGCACGCTCTCGTAAGGTCTCCTCTTTCATCTCTGGCTCTTTTCTCAATCATCTTTACACGCCCAGCTGGAAACACCACCTCCTGTAACTCAGTTGTCCCATCTGGATCACTATAATTCACGTACTGACCCTGTTCTATTCCCTTCAATCCGACCATAGTAATCATGCACAAGTCCTCATATTGCTTAGGCAGCTTAAGTGCCTTGTACACATTAAAAGTGACCTCCTCATCGTCAATTCTCATTTTTAACTTCCCTGCCCTCACATCAATAATCGCTCCACCAGTAGCTAAGAATGGCCGCCCCAAAATAATGGGCACTTCTTCATCTACCTCGTAATCAAGAACAATAAGATCAACATGAAGAATAAACTTTCCCACTCGAACAAACACATCCTCAATAATTCCTTCTGGCATGACTAGTGACCTATCTTCTGACTGTAAAGTGATTGTAGTAGGTCTAAGCACCCCCAATCCGAGTTTCTTGAACAAAGAGGATGGCATCAAATTTATACTAGCCCCTAAATCACACAGGGCTCTACCAACTTCTTATTTTCCAAGAGACAAAGGGATTGTGAAACTCCCAGGATCCTTCAACTTAGGAGAAAGTTTACTCTGAACTCTGGCACTGCACTCTTCAGTAAGTGCAACTGTTTCGAACTCTGCATGTCTTCGTTTGTTTGCCACAATATCTCTGAGATACCTTGCATACTTAGGCACTTCCTGCAATATTTCCACCAAAGGCAAATTCACACTCACTTGGCTCAAAATATCTAGGAATTTCTTGTACTTAGCATCATCTTTTTGCTTCTGCAGTCTTTGTGGAAACGGAGGTGGTGGCCTAGTCTCAATTACTGGCTCGGGTCCTTTATCATCTTTCTCATTCCCCTCAACTAGCTTGGGAACTAATTCTCCTTCAGGATGAGATGTATTCTTCTTTTTCTTTGGAACTTCTTCTAATGTTCTTCCATTTCTCAAGGTAACCGCATTGACTTGAGCTTTAGGATTGGGCTCAGTATCACTAGGAAGAGCCCCTGCTGGTCTGGTATTTTGAGCTCTGGCAAGTTGGCCCACGTAGTGCTCCAAATTTCTCAGTGATACGGCTGGAGCCTGCTGATCAGCCATTATTTTTTGATTGAAAGTTTGTTGATCTGCTATTATTTCTGATTGAAAGTTTGTTGATCTGCTATTAATTTCTTCATCATCTCCTCAAGGCTAGCTTATTGTTCATCCTGAGGTGGTCTGGATTGTTGTTGAGGTGCTTGAGGCCGGTATTGATTCTGATTGCCTTGATTTCCACCCCAGGAGAAGTTTGGGTGATTCCTCCAGTTGGGGTTGTAAGTGTCCCCATACTGATTTGTTTGGCCTCGATTTGCCTTACCCACAAAATATACAGACTCTGGATTTTCCTGGCATAGATTGCTCATGTGACCCTCTCCACATACTTCACAAAATATTTGAACTTGTTACACTGGCTGGGCTTGTTGCTTGTTAATGATCATGGTCATCTGATTGACTTGGTTGGTCAGCGTAGAGACCTGTGCTGACAATGCTGAGACAACATCTAATTCGAGAACCCCTGGTGATTTTTGTACCATGTTCCTACCCATCTCTCCTTGCCAATCCGGATTGCTTTTGGAGAATTTGTTCAATAATGCATAAATTTCATCAAAGCTTTTCTCCAATACTTGACCTCCAGCTGCAGCATCTACTACAATTTTTGTTTGGGGATGGAGCCCTTCTATGAAAGTGTGAACTAACACTTCATTCATCTGATTGTGATGAGGACAGTCTCTGAGTAGCCCCTTGAACCTTTCCCAAGCTGAGTATAAAGATTCTCCTGCTTTCTGTTTGAAGGCAACTATCTCACTTCTGATCTTTGCAGTTTTGCCTGAAGGGAAGAACATTGCCAGAAATTTTCTTGCCAAATCATTCCATGATGTAATGGAATTAGCTGGTTCTGCCTTTAGCCATCGCTTAGCTTGCCCAATTGAGAGAATGGAAAAAGAGTGAGCCTCACATAATCTGGAGTGACCTCGTTAGTGATATAAGTATCACTAATCTCCAAGAAGTTCATAATATGCTATTGTGGATCCTCGTGCGGAAGACCCATAAATTGCCCGTTTGCATGAAGTAGCTGGATCATGCTCTATTTCAGCTCAAAGTGCCTCTGGGCTTCACGATACTGGAGGTGACATTAGCAATGCTGGGCATCGCCACCTCCTGAACAGCCATGTGTTGCTCCTCTGCCATGTCCACAGGAAATTGAACAAGTGCCTGAATATTATTCATGTCCTTTGCTTCCCTCAACCTCCTGTGAAATGTTCTCTCAGGTTCAGGATCAAAGCCTTCAAGTCGGTCCTGGCTTCTGACCCTACGCATTCAATCAAAGTTTTTGAGATCTGAGAAACAATCAAGTAACGTTAGACTCGACGAAATTAACAATTAAAGATAAAAACTAGCAAGTAGTTAATATTCAAGTCCCCGGCAAAGGCGCCAAAAACTTGTTGCTCCCAAACGCACACGCAAGTATACGTGGTCGACAAGTAATATAATGATAACTTGAGTGTCGAACCCACAGAGACTTGTATAAACTACTCAATAAATCACTAAAATTGTTATTCAATCCAGCTAAAATCAAAGTCCATTAATATGATTATATTATACTACGATTCTAAATACTAACTAAATTATCAAGTAACGAGTTGATTGTTGTGTATTCAGTAGAGACAAGTATTCCAGGGTTGTGATCGATTCACCATTCGTATTGTGTTCTAATTAACTCTCCCCTTCATATAACTCACTCAGGGTTGCTAATTAATCGACAAATGCTCTCATAGCCTTCTCCCGACGTACTACTCACCTATTCTCAATAGATTAACGCCTATATTCCTATGAAATCAATCTATTAAGAACGCATTAAGATTATGATATTTAATTAAGCATGGTGACTAGGTATATTCCTATCCTAACCACAAATCCGCTCCCCCTAAGGGTTAAGATCATGCTCTCTTCAATTCTTCTCTAATCTAAACACGGCTTTCCCAAGCATAGCATAGATAGTAAATAGAACATAACTGCTGGCCAGACAATTAAGCAATTAAACACAGAATTGAAGAAACAACCGTATATTGGTGAATTATAATCAAGGTTAAGTTAATGTCAAACAACAATATTCATGGCTAAATCACAACCCCAGAACAATGGGTGCTTAGCCACTCATGAAGTAATCAAACAATTGCATAAGTGTTGAATCAATTGAAAATACTAGAAAAAGAAGGAGAAAACTGAGAATTCTCCGCTTCCTCACGATCCCGTGTGTATTTTTACTCCAAAGCGGCGTCTCCTCCCCCCCCCCCCCAAAATAATAGGCTTAGTCTTCCTTTTATACGTGTTGGATAGGTCTAGGGCCGAATAAACCGTGTCCCGAGTAAAATAGGATGAAATCCGCGTCATTGGCGCCCAGCTCGGCGCCAGGCGCCCTCCACAGCACCCCCATATTTTCAACACTGTTTTTAGCGCCACAGGTGGCGCCAGGCGTTGCCTGTGGCGCCCAAATGGCTTCCTTTTCCGGTTTTGTTCATTTTAGCTCAAATCTTGCACATTTCGCCCCCAATTGCTCCCGAATCGTTCCTACAAGTAAAAACACTTCAAATTAATATAAATCATGGCATTTAACATCCTAAATTCACGAAACAAGAGTAAAATATGAGGCGATATACATAGAAATATATATGCTTTAAGCTAAACATCACCCTGGTTCTGGCGGGACCAGCACTGGCGGTGTGGACAGGTATTCCTTGATTTTATCAAAAGCTTTCTGTCAATCCTCGGTCCAACTCATCCGGCATCCTTCCTCAGCATCTTGAAGATGGGTTCACATATTACTGTGGACTGTGCTATGAAGCGGCTGATGTAATTGAGGCGTCCCAAGAAACTCATCACGTTCTTCTTGTTCTTTGGTGGTTGCAATTCTTTGATAGGTCCAACTCGATTCCTCGGTGGCTGATGATGAATCCCAATAATTTTCCAGCAGGAACCCCGAATGCACATTTTTACGGGGTTCAGTTTTAAGTTGTACTTCCGTAGCCTGTCAAAGAACTTCCTCAAGTCTGCTATGTGATCTGTGGCCCTGTTGGATTTGATGATGACGTCGTCAACATATACCTCTATTTCCTTGTGTATCATATCATGGAAGATGGTTTTCATGGCTTTCATACAGGTGGCCCCAGGATTCTTCAGACCGAATGGCATCATTTTGTAGCAGTACACCCCCATGGTGTAATGAAAGCTATTTTCTCTGCGTCTTCTTTGTCCATCCAAATCTGATGATAACCCGCGAAGCAATCTACAAAGTATTGGAGTTCATGCTTGGCGCAATTGTCAATCAGAATGTGTATGTTTTGTAGTGGAAAGTCCTTTTTGGGACTTGCTCTGTTTAAATCCCGATAATCAACACATACTCGAACCTTTCCGTCTTCCTTCGGAACTGGCACAATGTTAGCTAACCATGTTGGGTACTCAACCACCCTGAGAACCTTGGCTTTGATCTGCTTGGTAACTTCCTCCTTGATTTTCAAACTCATGTCTGGTTTGAATTTTTTGAGTTTCTGCTTGACTGGCGGGCACATGGGATTGGTTGGCAACTTGTGAGCTACTATAGATGTGATTAAACCGGTCATATCGTCATACGACCATCAAAGATATCCTCGTATTCCCTTAGAAAATGGATGTATTCTTCCTTCTCTGTTGGCGACAAGTGGATGTTGATGCGTGTCTCTTTGATGGTCTCGGCGTCTCCCAAATTTACTGCTTCTGTTTCGTCCAAGTTGGATTTAGGCTTGTTCTCAAAATTCTCAACTTCCCTGACAATTTCCTCGGGTATCTCATCTTCTTCCTCTAAGTCACTATTCTCATATTGCGTTGCCTCATTACATGTCACAGTCACGGGTTCATCAGGAAAAGTAATAATAACACTGTAGAAAGGAAAAGTATAAAAAATAGTAATGAATAATGATAAAGGATAGATACGTTTGATTATACTGATATTATTCAAACAAAAGCTTGGCTCGGTGGATCGAGCATTTATTTAAAACGAGAAATCTTAAAACAAAATTGTTGGAAAATTTAAATGCCTAGAACAGCTATAAATTCTGCCAAGCTACCCAGGGACTAGGTGGGCTCGGGATGGTGTGGCGGTCCAATTTCTGAGAACAGCTCCTTTTGCCACGGTCTGAATGGAGAGGTCTTCTTCCTCCTCCTCCTCAATTATGGCACTGCAGTCCATATCCTCATCTTCCAAGAACAGATCCTTCAGCCCAGCTAGTGCTTCTTCTTCAGCAGTTCCCCATATTGTGTCTGCCTGATGGAAAGCTAGTTCCAAACGGGGTACCGGTTGCTCAAGAGGGTAATATGGTCCGCGCCACGGAGGCGACCAATTCCTGTATTCTTTCCATGTGTACTGGTATCCGAGCCCAAAGGTGGTACCATGACTCTTCAGCTGTATTGGTTTGGTGATGCCTTGGAGGTTCTTTCCCAATCCTTTGCCGGGTTCATATCTAGACCATGCTAATATGCTTTCTATCTTGTTACTCCACCACTTGTCTTTTTCGACAGCATTGACCCATTCGATGTGATGATTGGTTTCCCCTCCTAGCCTTCTTCTATGTCCAATGGCCGGAATGGTTTGGCTGGTGTAGATGGGGTTACTCCCGTCTCCATGAATAATTACCTCCTGATGGTTCCATTCGAATTTTACGGCTTGATGTAGTGTAGAGGGCACAGCTCCAGCAGTGTGGATCCACGGGCGGCCCAACAGAAGATTATATGAGGCTGGTATGTCAAGCACTTGGAACTCAACATTGAACCAAGTTGGTCCCATCTGCAAACAAAGGCTGATTTCCCCGATCGTGGCCCTCTGGGACCCATCAAAAGCCTTCACATTCATGCTTCCGGTCCGTATTTCATGGAAACCTTTGTCCAACCTTTTCAGGGTTCCCAGTGGACAAATATTCAGACTAGAACCTCCATCAACCAGGACACTGGCAATGAACTTGTCTTCAAATTGTACTGTGATATGCAATGCTCGATTGTGATTCCGTCCCTCGGGTGGCAACTCGTCCTCGTGGAAGATGATCTTATGGCTTTCTAGTACTTGTCCGACCATGTTGGCCATTTCTCCACTGGTGATATTACTAGTTATGTAGGCCACGCTCAACACTTTCATTAAGGCGTTCTTGTGTGACTCAGAGTTCTGCAATAGTGACAGGATAGATATCTGAGCAGGGACTTTGTTCAGGTGATCAACAACAAAGTACTCTTTCGCCTGTACTTTCCTCCACGGGTCATCTGGCCCAGTCTCAATAATAGGTTGCCTAGCAGTGGCTTCCTTACTTGAACCTCCTAGGTGTTCAGGCGTATAGACTCTTTCGGTCCTAGTCATTCCCTGTGCCATGTCAGATTCCTCTATCTTGTCCTTCCCTTTCCGCCGAGCCTCAGCGACATAATCCCAGGGTATTGCTTTTGAGCTGAATTGGGGTGTGGTTGATACTGTCACAGTGAAGGGTGTGACCACTTCTACTTCGAATGGAGTGGGGGTGGCTGCGGGCGGAGCCACTTCTACCTCAAATGGATCTGATGTAGTTACCTCAACCTCGATCAGTGCCTGAGTCTGAACCACGATAGGAGTGAGTGTGACTGCGACCTTAGGGTCATCTCCTTCCCGAATAAGCCCGATCGACCCTTCAGGGTCCCATTCTTTATTTGTTTCTATCACATGTATACCATCACTTCTGTGATCAGGGAGAGGATTGTTGCGGACATTAGGTGAGGCCTCATTTGCTTGTATGACCTTATTGTCAATTAACGTTTGGATCTTATCCTTCAATGTTCGGCACTCAGTTGTGGTGTGCCCTTTCATACCGGAATGGTAGGCACAATTCTTGTTCGGATTGACCCACTGGGATGTGTTCTCTAATGCCACAGCGGGAATAGGAGTGACATAACCGGCGGCTTTTAACCTTTCATATAATTGGTCAATGGGCTTGGAAATGGCGATATGCTGTCTAGGTGGTTTGCGGTCAAAGTTTGGTCGTGGTCTTGGATAATTTTGACGAGCTGGTGGTGATTGGAAGTGGGATGGTTGGGAGTTATATGTGTGATGGACAGAGGCTGGTTGGGAGTATCTAGGGAATGAAGGTTGATATGTGGGCGGTGGTGCTTGGTACGTGGGTGGTGATGCTTGATACGTATGTGGGGGTGTCTGGTATATGGGTGGAGGTGCTTGATATGTGAGTGGAGTTTTTGGGCCCTGGGCCACTATTACTGCCCCAACTCTTCTTCGATTTGCCACCTGATTGGAGTTCCTTATTCGTGGCTTGTAGTGCCTCGAAATTTGTTACCATCCCGCTCTTGATTCCTTCCTCAATCCTTTCCCCGAGCTTGATGATATCAAAGAATTTGTGATTTTCGATAACCATCAGCCTCTCGTAATTGCGGGTCCTGTGCCCTGACGAAGAATTTATTCATCTGTTCTTCATCCAAAGCGGGCCTTACCTTGGCGGCTTCCGACCTCCAACGAGTAGCATATTCTGGGGAGGTCTCAGTGGGTTTCTTCTTGAGATTTTGAATGTAGAAGACATCAGGTGCATTCTCTGTGTTGAACCTGAACCGATCCATGAAGTCTGACGCCATGCTTACCCAATTTGACCATTTCTTGGGATTTTGGCTGATATACCAAGACAGCGCATCCCCAATAAGGCTCCTCATAAAGAGCTTCATTCGGATCTTTTCATCTTTCCCGACCCCGACAAGTTTGTCACAATAAGTCCTGAGATGAACCCTGGGATCACCTGTGCCATCAAACATTTCGAACTTGGGAGGCTTGTATCCTTCTGGCAATTCCACATCGGGTTATATGCACAGATCCTCATAGTTCAAACCCTCTATCCCTCTATCGCCTTCAACACCCTGAACTCAACTTGTTAACTTTTTAAGCTCTCCAGCCATATTTTTAATAAGCAGGTCCTTTTCGGTGGTTTCTGGTGCACAGGAGAGTGGCTGGGTAGAATGTGGTACAGTTTCCATGTATATGGGATTACTCTGATGGGTGCCAGGAACTTGGGTACAGTGGTGGTCATTGGTGGAGTTTTGTGGATTAGGAATGAGTGGTGGTGTACTTTTGGGAGTGTGGTAAGTGGTGACTGGCGGGTACTGAATTGGTTGATGCTGTTGTGGTGGAGTTGGCATCGGCAATGGGTTGATATTTTGTGGTGGAGTGGTGTAGTGATTTGGTATGGTAGGATTTTGTGGATGTGGGTTTTGTGTGTTTTGAGGAGGTATTGGGTTCTTTGCGTTCTGTTGGTGGATATCAGGGACATTGAGGTTGAGCGACAAATTTGCCAAATTACCGACCTGCTCAAGTTCTCCTTGTAGTTCTAGTATCCTTTGTTCAAGTCTCAAAACCAAGTCATTTGGGGCCAGAGTACTGCGGCCGTCGGAGGTCTCTGCGTTCTCAATGTTTTCCTTTCGTATTCCACTTAAATCGTCCATCTTTTCTTTCCCTCTGCTTTTTGTGTTGCTTGGAGGAGGAGGAGGTGGAGGGCCTTTGGATCTGGTGTGATATGCTGATGAGGCCAGTATGATCGAACCAACCTAAGGGGGTGGGAATAATAATAATAAAAAATAAGCAAAAACAAAAAGTGACAAGTTAGTGAGGATCCTGAAATATCTGCAGTATTTAAACACATATTGCGGAAATATAAATTTGCATCCTAATTTGGGAGCCTCGTTGTGCCCGAGATAGGCCTAGCAACAAATAAATTTAGAGACCTTTTAATGCCAATAAATGCTCCATTTCATAATGTAAGAACAGACGAATCCCAAAACGATACTGAAATAATGATAAAAAATAAGTTACTATCGGGACTTGGCCTTATGCATTTAGAAAGCGAGTAAGCCTAAATCTATTTGGTCTCGGAAGGATCTTCCTCAGGTTAAATGTTCTCGTTGATTAAATCCTCCAGCTCGCGTAGGCTCAATAGTAAGAACGCCTTCGCCAGATGTCCTTCTTCGTTTCCCTCAGTGCTCTGGCAGTCGTTGACTCTTTTCCTCACTTTTGCTTCCAATTCTAACAGGCTGTATTCCAGATAATCTAGCTTTTCGCTAGTCTTGGCGGCCCTTTCTTTCCATTCATTGATTTGATCATCCGATGGAAGATTCCTCCACCAGTCTAGCAAGAGTGGGGGTATGTTAACCATTCCGAAGCTGGGACCTCGTGCCTCATTTCCTACATAACAAAAGGGTTAGACCTTACCCCCACCAGACTCGACTATTTATACATCTATGATCAGCATATCGGCATTTAGTTCTCCAAAATCAATGCACAGAACGTGGTTGTGTCTGTTGGGATTATGGAAATCCCGGCGGACTTTGGACAAGGCTTGTCTTAAAGATTATGTGGACGACATAACTGACCCGACTAGGTTTGACCATGATGCATGCACAATATAAACAGAGTAAGGTTTCTATGAGGTTTTAGATCGGTACCCTCAAGCAGACAACTTGAGGGGGAAGGCACGGAACCGTCGACTGCACCACTGATCGACTGGTTTTACCGCAAATAAACCTTTCCGAATTTAAGGGTAGTAAATAGGAAGAGCGCAACCACTCATTAAAGCGTTGCTATTGGATTTGAGACGCACGAGTGGAATATGATGTGGAGCATGATTTATGCAGCAGTTAATAACATGTAGGCAAGTATTTTCACGTAGGGAAAACAAATACAACATTTAAATAATTGAAAAGACAGTTACAGAAAAATAAAAACAAAGAGACAAGTCACTTTTCCGAATAATAAAGGAATCATAAATGCTCAAAATAGACAGTCAAATTCAAACAAGGGAGAAGGGTACGGGATAAAGCATGCTTGGACTAATTCATAAGTTCGTAATGGTAAGAGCCTAAAAATATCCCCGGCAGAGTCGCCATGCTGTCGCGCCCCCTTTTTCCTCCGCAGGGAGAAGTCCGGGTTTCGACATTCACGGGGTGTAATGACTCATTTCCTTTTGGGAATTGGGTATTTGAAGAGTCGCCACCTAACGATTTAAGGTGCGTTAGGGCACCTAGAGTAATTAACTCTTGGGTTGGTTTGCATTACCAGAGATTAGGGTAAGGGCTCGAAGTAACCTCGAGGGGAAGGTGTTAGGCACCCCTCTTGGTCCACAACTGTGGGTCCCGGCCGAACTTATATTCACAAATTAGTCCATACAAATAGTTGAATCAGATAAGTTGTTTGTAAAGCACATTGAACAATTCAACTAGTGAAATAGAAGTTTGAACAAAATATTAATAAAAACAATGTTTTAAAACGGGGAGAGGGTTTTGGGTTAGGAGGGGTCCTAGGTTGTTTATCCTATAGGATCACCCCACGCAATGTTCGGTAGACACTCTTCAATGAGGGGCTACACATGACATTAACGCGTAGTCATCATATCCCATGTCTACCATTCTCATCCCCTTATAGGTCATGCAAAGCGAGTGTTTGGTCACCAATACCTATTGCGTGCTGCTACACGTCCCTTCTTAACGGTCCCGGAGGGAGTTAGGACCTTTACCTATAGGTGGTTCTATACGTACCCCTAAGGCTTTAACGGCAAAAATCTAAGGCGACAGTCAAAAAAGCATTTAGGACTTTCACATAATGGGAGCAATTAAGAGGCTCACAGTTTCCTCCTCAAACATACATACAAACAGCATGTCTCAAGCACAATTAAGGTCTTCATTAATCAAAGTCCTAAGGCAGGATTTCCAAGTGACTATGCAGAAATAGACCACTTTTAGATCCAGAAGTTATAACCTAGTAGTTGCCTAAGCACTCCTTTTAACAGCTTATTAGAATCAGAAACGTTGAACGACGGAAACAACTTCAAGGAAATGCAGGTTTTGAAAATGCCCTAAGGCTTGCCTATATGCAGTACTGTGTCTATATTAATGCAGAAACAAACAGGTTTTCAAAATAGACCTTTTTAATACCTAAAGGCAGGATATCTAATGAGATTAAAGAAATTACGAAGGGACTAGTTTCAGGAAATGTTGACACTTAATAAGACCAGTTTTAAGAAATAAACTAGGCGAAATGAAATTGACTTATTAGGCTAATTAGATTACCAGACGTAATTGCAAATGGAAATCCCTACAGGCATGCCATCTAGGCGCGTTACAGGTTTTGGTCAATTTGCAGTAACGTGAGGAAAGACTCATTAGAACTGACTCGTAATTAAGTCTTATAGGCATGATATCTATACTTGGATTGATTTAAGACATGATGGCTTAGAACCTAGAAACATGGTTTCTAACATGACAAATGCAAAATTTTATGAACATGGTTTCTATCTGATGCAAACGACATTAAAAGGGAAGTCCTTACAGGCATGATTTCTGTTTGATGCAAATGAAATTAGAAGTGGAGATCCTATAGGCATGATCTCTATTATGCAAAAGCAATCAGATTCAACAAGAATAAGAAACCTATGGACATGTTTTCTATTGAGTGAAGCAAGCAAATTTGAAAATAAACCCTAAGAGCAGGATTTGTACCCATGTTACCCGCAAAGTATACATCTACCCACCCTTTTACTAAATACCCCAAATGTCTGTTTACAAATTATTACAGGCCAATAAATGAATTACATAAGTAAAAATAAAAATCAAGAAGCTATTCTATAGAGAGTCTGCACTTAGGCACAAGTTTTCCAAAGCCTCCAATGGTCTCATGAGCCTCAATTTCATAGACAAATCAGAGTCTAGGTGCATCAAAGTTCCCTAAGGGCCTCAAGAACCCCGAGCAATGTTTACACCTAGACATAGAAACCAAGAATTAAACCAGTGCAGTGTGGAAAGGCCAGCCTCAGTATGCCAGAGTTCAGAGGGCTCTCAAGAGGATCCCAAGGCAGTACATATACTAGAGGGGCCAGAACTTATTGACTAAGAGTAAAGTGGAAGTGCAGGAACCAAGTTGAAAAGGGGTTATTAAAGATTATATTGGAAAGTCTGTTTTGAAAGCAATTAGTAAACCAACAAAGATTGTTTGAAAGAGGTTGGAGTAGTAAACAAGCTAAAACACCTTAAGAAAAGATCATACACAGCTAGTTTGCAGAATTCAGTAGTCATGCAGGGGTCAAGGGGTTAGGGATACACAGACATTTGGCTGCACAACCCAGCAAAGATCTTAAGACTGGCTTGGACATGCTCAGAGATAGTTGACTCTGGCATAATCACACACCCGCCAGGAGAAATACAAACACATAGGGTGATACAGATTTGGGGATTCACAAGGAGTAAAAGACAATTGACAAAGCATGCTTTGAAACACATATTAGGGGATACATTAATCCAAAGGGAAAAGGAGACATAATAGCATGCTGATAAGGCAGCTTAACTACAAGTTCCACAACAGAACCACAAGTAGAAGCAAACTAGGAATAAAAGAAACTGAAACAATAAGAGAAGAATATTATTGTTTGAGCTTTAAATCAAAACTAGGACATACCAGTGAAGGTAGAAGTAAGCAGAATGAAAGAACCAAAGAGCACAGATGATTAGCCTTGGCTTTCAGCCAGCTAACAGTAGCAAATAGCACAAGAGAGAGGGAGAGCAGACTTTCTAGTAAGAGAGGTAGCTTTTGAAAACCAGTCTGCGTCTTGTTTGTGAAAGACTTAGAGTATTTATAGTTGAAAGTAGGTAGTGAAATAAGGTAAAAATCATAGTAGTATACTAATTTAAGAACTCAGAATCAATCAATTAGAGAATCAAGGAAGTACTCCCTTAAGTTAAGGGAATCAAATCAAACGGGGAGATTCAATATCATATAAGACAAGAAAAAAAATCAGTACATGACTAAATAAGGAAGGAGTCAAAGTTCAATAAGCATAGAGTAGCTGATTAGGACCAAATTCATAAAGCCTTAATTAAGGACACAACTCAGTAGAAATAAGTATCATAGCAAATATGGTAAGGAAATAAGTCAGCTTAAACAGACGGGGTAAAGCTTGTAAGGCTTTAAAAGAAAATCTTTCAATCTCCATCAATTAAGGAAATCANTTACTAGTACGACGTCGTACGTACGACGGTCATATTGTCATACGCATGCGAAGTTATCCTCGTATTACCCTTGAAAATGGATGTACTCTTCTTTCTCGGTTGGTGACAAATGAATGCTGATGCGGGTTTCCTTGACGGTCTCGGCGTCTCCCAAATTTACTGCTTCTGTTTCGTCCAAGTTGGATTTAGGCTTGTTCTCAAAATTCTCCACTTCCCTGATAATTTCCTCGGGTATCTCATCTTCTTCCTCTTAGTCACTATTCTCATATTGCATTGCCTCACTACATGTCACAGTCACGGGTTCATCAGGAAAAGTAATAATAACACTGTAGAAGGGAAAAATATAAAAAATAGTAATGAAAAATGATAAAGGATAGATACGTTTGATTAAACTGAGAAAATTGTTCACACAAAAGCTTGGCTCGGTGGATCGAGCATTTATTTAAAACGAGAAATCTTAAAACAAAATTGCTGGAAAATTTAAATGCCGAAAACAGCTATAAATTCTGCCAAGCTACCCAGGGACTCGGCGGGCTCGGGATGGTGTGGCGGTCCAGTTTCTGAGAACAGCTCCTTTTGCCACGGTCTGAATGGAGAGGCCTTCTTCCTCGTCCTCCTCAATTATGGCACTGCAATCCATATCCTCATCTTCCAAGAACAGATCCTTCAGCCCAGCTAGTGCTTCTTCTTCAGCAGTTCCCCATATTGTATCCGCCTAATGGAAAGCCTATTCCAAACGGGGTATCAGTTGCTCAAGAAGGTAATATGGTGCACGCCATGGAGGCGACCGTTCCCTGTACTCCTGCCATGTATACTGGTATCCGAGTCCAAAAGTGGTATCATGATTTTTCATCCGCATCGCCTTGGTGATACCCTAGAGGTTCTTTCCCAACCCCTTACCGGGTTCATACCGGGACCATGCTAGTATGCTTTCTATTTTGTTACTCCACCACTTATCCTTCTCGACGGCATTGACCCGTTCAATGTGATGATAGGTCTCCCCTCCTAGCCTCTTTCTACGTCCAATGGCCGGGATGGTCTGACTGGTGTAGATGGGGTTACTCCCGTCTCTATGAATGATTACCTCCTGACGGTCCATTCGAATTTTACGGCTTGATGTAGTGTGGAGGGCACGGCTCCAGTAGCATGGATCCATGGGCGGACCAACAAAAGGTTATATGAGGCTGGTATGTCAGCACTTGGAATTAAACGTCGAACCAAGTTAGCCCCATCTGCAAATAAAAGGTTGATTTCCCCGATCGTGGCCCTCTGGGACCCATCAAAAGCCTTCACATTCATGCTTCCGGTCCGTATTTCATGGAAACCCTTGTCCAACCTTTTTAGGGTATCAAGTGGACAAATATTGAAACTGGAGCCTCCATCAACCAAGACCCTGGCAATGAACTTATCCTCAAATTGGACAGTAATGTGCAATGCTCGATTGTGATTTAAACCCTCGGGTGGCAGCTCATCTTCGTGGAAGATAATCTCATGGCTCTCCAGCACCTGGCCAACCATGTTGGCCATTTCTCCACCAGTGATGTTATTGGGTACATAAGCCTCGCTCAGCACGTTCATCAAGGCGTTCTTGTGTGCCTCTAAATTCTGTAGTAGTGACAGGATAGATATCTGAGCAGGGACTTTGTTCGGATGATCAACAACAGAATACTCCTTCGCCTGTACTTTCCTCCACAAGTCATCCGGTCCGGTCTCAATGACAGGCTGCCCAGCAGTGGCATCCTTACTCGAACCTCCTAGGTGTTTAGGTGTTTAGACTCTTCCAGTTCTAGTCATACCTTGTGCCACGTCAGATTCCTCTGCTTTGGCCTTCCCTTTCCGCCGAGCCTCAGCGGAATAATCCCAGAGTATTGCTTTTGAGTTGAATCGGGGTGTGGTGGACACCGTCATGGTAAAAGGTGTGACCACTTCTACTTCAAATGGAGTGGGGGTGGCTGCGGGTGGAGCCACTTCTACCTCGAATGGATCTGATATAGTTACTTCAAACTCGATCGGCGCCTGAGTCTGAACCACGATAGGAGTAAGTGTGACTGCGACCTTAGATTCATCGCCCTCCCGAATAAGCCCGATCGACCCTTCAAGGTTCCATTCTTCATTTGTTTCTATCACATGTACACCGTCACCCCTATGATCAGGGAGGGGATTGTTGCAGACATTAGGTTAGGCCTCCTTTTCTTGTATGACCTTGTTATCAATTAACGTTTGAATCTTATCCTTCAGTGTCTGGCACTCAACTATGATGTGTTCTTTCATACTGGAATGGTACGCACAAGGCTTGTTCGGATTGACCCACTGGGATGGGTTTTTTAATGCCACAGCGGGAATAGGAGTGACATAACCGGCGGCTTTTAACCTTTCATATAATTGGTCAATGGGCTCGGCAGTGGCGGTATACTGTCTGGGTGGCTTGCGGTCAAAGTTTGGTCGCGGTCTTGGATAATTTTGACGGGCTGGTGGTTATTAGAAATGGGATGGTTGGGAGTTATATGTGTGATGGACAGAGGCTGGTTGGGAGTATCTGGGGGATAAAGGTTGATATGTGGGTGGTGGTTCTTGGTACGTGGGTGGAGGTGTTTTATATGTTGGTGGAGGTATTTGATAGACAAGCGGGGATTTTGGGCCCTGGGCTACCATTACTGCCCCAACATCTCTCTTCTTCTATATGCCACCTGACTGTAGTGCTTTATTTGTGGCTTGCAAAGCCTCGAAGTTGGTTACCTTTCCGCTCTTTATCCCTTCTTCAATCCTTTCTCCGAGTTTGATGATGTCAGAGAATTTGTGATTTTCGATAACCATCAGCCTCTCGTAATATTGCAGGTCCTGTGCCCTGACGAAGAATTTATTCATCTGTTCTTCATCCAAAGCGGGCCTGACCTTGGCGGCTTCCGACCTCCAACGAGTAGCATATTCTCGGAAGGTCTCAGTGGGCTTCTTCTTGAGATACTGAATGTAGAACACATCAGGTGCATTCTCTGTGTTAAACGTGAACCGTTCCATGAAATCTGACGCCATGCTTACCCAATTTGACCATTTCATGGGATTTTGGCTGACATACCAAGACAGCGCATCCCCAGTAAGGCTCCTCATAAAGAGCTTCATTCGGATCTTTTCATATTTCTTGACCCCGACAAGTTTGTCGTAATAAGTCCTGAGATGAACCCTGGGATCACCTGTGCTATCGAATATTTTGAACTTGGGAGGCTTGTATCCTTCCGTCAGTTCCACATCGGACTGTATGCACAGATCCCTATAGTTCAAACCCTCTATCCCTCTATCGCCTTCAACACCCTAAACTCGGCTTGTTAGCTTTTTAATCTCTTCAGCCATGTTCTTAATGAGCAGGTCCTTTTCGGTGGTTTCTGGTGTACAGGAAGTTAGTTGGGTAGATCGTGGTATAGTTTCCACGTATATGGGGTTACTCTGATGGGTGCTAGGAACTTGGGTATGGTGGTGGTCATTGGTGGAGTTTTGAGGATCAGAAATGAGTGGTGGTGTATTTTGGGGAGTGTGGTATGTGGTGACTGGCGGGTACTGAATTGGTTGATGTTGTTGTGGTGGAGTTGGCATCGGCAATGGGTTGATATTTTGTGGTGGAGTGGTGTAGTGATTTGGTATGGTAGGATTTTGTGGCTGTGGGTTTTGTGTGTTTTGAGGAGGTGTTGGGTTATTTGCGTTCTGTTGGTGGACATCAGGGATGTTGAGGGTGAGTGACAAATTTGCCAAATTACGAACCTGCTCAAGCTCTCCTTGTAGTTCTAGTATACTTTGTTCAAGTCTCTAAACCAAGTCATTTGGGGCCGGAGTACTACGGCCGCTGGAGGTCACTGTGTTCTCAATGTTTTCCTTTCGTATTCCACTTAAGTCGTCCATCTTTGCTTTCCTTCTGCTTTTTGTGTTGCTTGGGGGAGGAGGAGGTGGAGGGCCTCTAGATCTGGTATGATATGCTGATGATGCCAGTATGGATAAACCAACCTATGGGGATGGGAATGATAATAAAATAAACAAAACAAAAGGTAACAAGTTAGTGGGGATTCTGAAATGTTTGCAGTATTTAAACACGTATTGCGGAAATATAAATTTCGCGTCCTAATTTGGGATCCTCGTTGTGCCCGAGGTAAGCCTAGCGACAAATAGATTTGGAGAACTTTTAATGCCAATGAATTCTTCATTTCGTAATGTAAGAATAGACGAATCCCAAAACGATACTGAAATAATGATAAAAGAGTTACTAGTGGCACTTGGCCTTATTACATTTGAAAAGCAAGTAAACCTAATCTATTTGGTCTCGGAAGAACTTTCTTCAGGCTGAATGCTCTCGTTGATCAAATCCCCCAGTTCGCGTAGGTTCATCTATAAGAATGCCTTTGCCAAATGACCTCCTTCGTTTTCCTCGGCGTTTTGGCTGTCGGTGACTCTCTTCCTCACTTTTCCTTCCAATTCCAACAGGCTGTATTCCAGATATTCAAGCTTCTCGCTAGATTTGGCGACCCTCTCTTTCTATTCATTGATTTGGTCATCTGATGGAAAATTCCTCCACCAGTCTAGTAAGAGTGAGGGTGTGCTAACCATACCGAAGCTGGGGACCATGTGCCTCATTTTTTGCAAAACAAAAGGGTTAGTCCTTACCCCCCACCGGACTCGACTATTTATACATTTATGATCAACATATCCGCATTTAGTTCTCCAAATTAATGCACAGAACGTGGTTGCGTCCGTTGGGATTATGGAAAACCCGATGGACTTTGGATAAGGCTTATCTTAAAGGATCATTATGTGGACAACATAACTGACCCGACTAGGTTTGACCATGATGCATGCACAAATAAGCCTTTCCGAATTTAAGGGTAGCAAATACGAAGAGTGCAACCACTCATGAAAGCGTTTCTATAGAATTTGATACGCAAGTAGGAAGAAATAAATACAGTATTTAAATAATTGAAAAGACAGTTACAGAGAAAGAAAAAAAACAAGGAGACAAGTCAGTTTTTCGGGTAATAAAGGAATCATAAATGCTTAAAATAGACAGTTAAATTCAAATAAGGGAGAAGGGTACGGGATAAGGCATGCTTGGACTAATTCATAAGTTCATTATGGTAAGAGCCTAAAATATCCCCAGCAGAGTCGCCATGCTGTCGCGCCCCCTTTTTCCTTCCGCGGGGAGGAGTCCGGCTTTCGACATTCATGGGGTGTAATGACTCATTTCCTTTTGGGAATTGGGTACTTGAAGAGTCGCCACCTAACGAATTAAGGTGTGTTAGGGCACCTAGAGTAGTTAACTCTTGGGTTGGTTTGCATTACCAGAGATTAGGGTAAGGGCTCGAAGTAACCTCGAGGGGAAGGTGTTAGGCACCCCTCATGGTCCATAACTGTGGGTCCCGGCTGAACTTATATTCACAAATTAGTCCATAAACAAACAATTGAAGCAAATGATTGCAAATAGAGCATGTTGGGAATTGTATAAAATAAGAACTTAAACAGGTTGTAAAAAAAAAAGGGAAAAATAAAGTTTCAAGCAAAGAGGGTTTGGGGGGAGAGGGAGGTCCTAGGTTGATTAGCCTATAGGATCACATCAGTATAATGCCCGGTAATCACTCCTTAAAATGGGGCTACGCGTGGAATTAGCACACCGATTATCATATCCATGTCTACCCTTCCCATCCCCTTATCGGTCATGCAAAGCGAGTGTTGGTCAGCGATCTCTATTGCGTGCTGCTACCCGTCCCTTCTCAATGGTCTTGGAGGGAGTTAGGACCTCTACCTATAGGTAGTTCTAGACGTACCCCTAAGGTTTTAAAAGGAAAAAATTCTATGGCGACAGTCAAAATATTTAGGACTTTCACATAATGGGAACAATTAAAAGGCTCACAGTTTCCTCCTCAAGCATACATACAAGCAGCACGTCTCATGCACAATTAAGGTCTTTAAAGTCCTAAAGCAGGATCTCTAAGTGAATGTGAAGAAACAGACCAAACTTTATAACCATAAGTTGTAACCTAGTAGCTGCCTAGGGATTCTTTTAAAAGTTATTAGAATCAGAAACATTAAACGGCGGAGAAAGAGCTTCAAGGGAATGCGGTCTTTGAAAACTCCCTAAAGATTGCCTATATGCAGTACTGTGTCTATATTAATTCAGAAACAAACAGGTTTTTGAAATAGACCCTTTTAATACCTATAGGCAGGATATCTAATGAGATTAAAGCAATTACGAAGGGACCGGTTTCAGGACATGTTGACACTTAATAAGACCAGTTTGAAGAAATCAACTAGGCGAAATGAAATTGATTTATTAGGCTAATTAGATTATCAGACGTAGTTGCGAATAGAAATCCCTATACGCATGGTAGCTAGGTGTATTATTGGTTTTGGGTCAATTTGCAGTTACATGAGGAAAGACTCATTAGAACTTAATCGTAATTAAGTCCTATAGGCATGATATCTATACTTGGATTGATTTAAGACATGATGGTTTGGAACCTAGAAACATGGTCTCTAACATGACAAATGCAGAATCTTATGGAGATGGTTTCTATCTGATGCAAACGACATTGAATGTGAAACCTTATAGGCATGATTTCTATTTGATGCAAACGAAATTAGAAATGAGATCCTATAGGCATGATCTCTATTATGCAAAAGCGATCAGATTCGATCAAAAAACCCTATGAACATGCTTTCTATTGAGTAAAACAGGCAGATTTGAAAAAAAAAAGTAAAATCCTAAGAGCGGGATTTCTACCCATATTACCCCATAAAGCATACATCTACCCACCCCTTTACTAAATATCCCCAAGTGTCTGTTTACAAATTATTACAAGCTGATGAATGAATTACATAAATGAAATAGAAAATCAAGAAGCTATTCTATAGGGAGCCTAAAATTAGGCCCAAGTTTCCCAAATCCTCCAATGGTCTTACAAGCCTAATTTCCATAGACAAATCAGAGTCTAGGTTCATCAAAGTTCCCTAAGAGTCTCAAGGACCCCGGGCAATGCTTACACCTAGACTTAGTATCCAAGCATTGAACCAGTGCAGTGTTGAAAGGCCAGCATCAGTATGCCAGAATTCAGAGGGCTCTCAATAGGATCCCAAGGCAGTACACATACTACAGGGGGCAAAACTTATTGACTAAGAGTAAAGTGGAAGTGCAGGACACAAGACTGGACTTAAAAGTCCGTTTTGAAAGCAATTAGTAAAGCAATAGAGGTTGTTGGAAAGAGGTTGGAGTGTTAAACAGAATCTAACACTTCATGATAGGATCACCCATAGAATCCAAATGAATTCAGTGGTCATACAAGGGTCAAAGGGTTCGGGGATACACAGGCTTTTGACTGCAAACACATAACACTAGCAAGGGTATTTGGACTGGTTTGGTCATGCTCAGAAATAGTTAAAACTGGCCTAATCACAAACCAATCAGGGAGAACATAAACACATAGAGCGGGATAGGGATTTGGGATTCATAAGAATGGTAAGCACACAATAGGTAGAAACAATTGTCCAGGCATGCTTTAATCACACAAGTGCATACATGAATTAAAAGGGAGGGGAGTCATACTAGCATGCTGATAATGTAACCTAAATACAAACTTCACAACAGAACCACAAGTAAAAGCATGCTAGAAATAAAAGAAACTGAAACAAGAAGAGAAACATGTTGTTGTTGAGGCTTTAAATTAAACTAGGACATACCAGTGAAGATAGAAGTAAGCAGAACGAAAGAACCAAAGAGCACCGATGATTAGCCTTGGCTTGTAGCCGGCTAATAGTAGCAAAATAACACAAGGAAGAAGGGAGAACATAGATTTTTAATAAGAGAGGAGTTTTTTTTTAAAGCCAAGTCCATGTCTTGTTCGTGAAAGACTTAGAGTATTTATAGTTGAAAGTAGGTAGTGGAATAAGGTAAAAATCATAGTAGTACACTAATTTAAGAACTGAGAATCAATCAATTAGAGAATCAAGGAAGTAATTCCTTAAGTTAAGGGAATCAAGATCAAATGGATAGATTCAGTACCATATAAGGCAGGAAAAAAAATCAGTGCATGATTAAATAAGGAAGGAGTAAAGGTTTAGTAAGCATAGAATAGTCAATTAGGACAAAATTTTGAAAAACCCGATTAGGGAAAGAATCAGTAAAACAAAGTACCATGGTAGATAAGGTAATGAAATTAGTTAATTTACACAGACGAGGTAAAGCTTTGAGGGTTTTTTGAAGGAGATCTTTCAATCACCATCAATTAAGGAAAATCAGAATCAATCGTGGGGAGTCATGATTCTGTATTTTTAACATATAATTAGAGACGAATGAACAGGAGTAACAAACAAACAAGGTCAGCCATATAGATAGAAAGAAACAAGAGATGAGCAAACACAATCATATAGAGGTGATATAAGCAGGCTAATGATTCAGTAGAACATATTCGAAGCATGGTGACCACGAGAGATTAACGAGAATCAGGTAAACAGGCTAATACACAGAACCAAGGCAAAGAAAATCATGCTAACACACAGAAATAAGGTAAAGAGAATCATGCTAACACACAGAAAAAAAGTAAAGAGAATCATGCTAACACACAGAAACAAAGTAAAGAGAATCATGCTAACACACAGAAACAAAGTAAAGAGAATCGTGCTAACACACAGAGCCAAAGTAAAGAAAATCTTTATAAAAAATTAGGGCTTTTAATAGAGTCGAGTTAAAAAGCAGTAGGAACATAGAATCGATTAAAATAAGCAAGAAAAAAAAGGTTTAATCATGAAGAAATCAGTTAGAACAGGTGTAGAAAGAACTCCGAGAAAACCCTAGTTTTCAAAGAAAGTAAAAACGGTTTAAAGTACAGGATCTTTCAGAAGAAAGCTCGAGAATAAGCAAATCATAGAAGGAAACAGGCTTAAAGCATGAAAATACCATAGATCTGAAATATTCAGAAGAGAGTTAGGGTTTCAAAAGGAAACCCAAATAGAAATCGAAAGAACTTGTTGTAACTTCACAAATCGTAACACATATGGTGTGATTTTGCCCAAAATCACACCAGAGAAGCCTCGAACAATAGAATTAGAAACCCTTGGTCCCAATCGACGTGGCCCAGGACCCTTGAGGGCCTTAGAGATGATGATCAAGGCGGTGGAGTGACCATTGGAGGCTTGGTGTTGAGAGGTAGTCGCCGGGAGATGACCGGAGAAGGAGGCGGCTGTTGAAAAATGATTAGGGTTAGGTTGAGAGAGAAGAGGGAGATGAGAGTATCTGAAGGCGGCGGATTGGAAAAGTGATTAGGGTTGGTGGGGGGGGGTTGATTAGAGCTAAAAAAAGGAAGGGGATTATTTGGACCGTTGATCTAGGAGATCAACGGTCAGGATTCAACCGGGTAGGTGGGTTTCGGGTTTGGGTAAGGATTAATAGGGTATGGGTCGGGTTTTTAATTATAAAATTGGGCTGGGATTGGGGTCCGATTTGGCTATAACTGAAAGCCAAATTTGGCTGTTATTTAAACAGCTAGTTTTTCCCTATTTTAATTTTAATAAATAATAAGTAATATCTGAAAAATAATTTAAGGTGACAAAACGATTTAAAATACATAATTCATATTTTAAAAATACAGGGGCCAATTTTATGCATATAAAATATAATTATATTTTAAAATGGGCTAACATTGCAATTACATGCAATTTAGCTTAAAAAATACTAAATGTAATTGTAAAAATACATAAAACTTACATTAGCCATATTTTGGAATAAGTATAGAAATCACATAATTGAATTATCAAAACAATAATTTTGAAAATAATTATTGGGTATTTTATGGATAAAAGGGGAGAAAATAAATCAATTTAAACCCTTAAAATTATGGGAAAAATAATGAAAGCCTTGTGCATGCTTATATGTGCATGTATATGCTATTTTGAAGGCTTTTATGCATATTTAAAATATATAGGGAAAATTGGGTATCAACAATATTTGTATAGGATATGGAAAAAGGTTACGGCGTTATATATGCACCACCACCTGATCAGCTGGAATACGTTGATGATGTTGCCCACAGTGGCCGAGATGATATGAAGGGATGCCCTCAGAGACTTGATGATATTATGAAGCATGTACCTATGCACGACATGACGTTCATATGCATATGCATGACACTATAATTATTCTATGATTTACAGAGTTATCCAGACTTACAGGTTGAGTCATTTACTCTATATTTCCTTCCACGTATGTTATATACGTATTTATGTCCCTTACATACTCAATACATTATTCGTACTGACGTCTCTTTTGCTTGGGGACGCTGCGTTTCATGCCCGCGGGTCTTGATAGACAGGTCGAGAATCCTCCAAGTAGGCTATCAGCTCAGCAGAAGGTGTTGGTGCGCTCCAATTGCTGCGGAGTTGCTTCTTTGGTCAGTATGATTAGTACATGTATCGATTAGTATGGCGGGACCCTGTCCTGACCTTTGTGATATTATGTATTCTTAGAGGCTTGTAGAAAAATGTCATGTATACGGATACTTGTATGGCCTTGTCGGACTATGTTTCGAGTATATAAAGAATCATGCCGGCCTTATAGGCACGTTCTTCATATGTATAAGTTTGTATTCCCTCATGATTTACTCCGGTTCATTTACCTATGATAGAATGATATGAAAGATACGTTATATTGGTACTCGCTTGAGTAAGGGACCGGGTGCCCGTCGCGGCCCATCGGTTTGGGTCGTGACAAAAGTGGTATCAGAGTAGTTCTGTCCTAAGGAGTCTACAAGCCGTGTCTAGTAGAGTCTTGTTTATGGGTGTGTCGTGCACCACACTTATAAGCAGGAGGATACAGGGCATTTAGGACTGTCACTCTTTCTTCTTACTCTAGATCGTGTGGTAGAGATCAGTTGTAAGAATTCAAATTTCTAACTTCTATTTTATTCATAATAAGACGATACCTACATCCACAGACGGTTGGTAAACGACATGGCTATGGAAGAGTTGAGTCAGAGGAACTCGACTTTGCATCATGCTTATGATAAGTAAATGTGAGGTCTTCAGCAGATCATGTGCGTATTGAAGATGTGTAAGCTTCTTGATAAGGATCCCTAAGGCAAGAATGCCTATCCACTCTTACGGTTAAAAAAAAGAATAAGGAGGGAAACAAAGATTTAGCAAGTAAAATGAGCAAGATGAAGAAGGGTACGAGGCACCCAGTTAATGAAGATTATCAGTATTACAGTTCCGCAGGAAAATATAAGCAATGTGAGTTACTCTCAACAATAACAGAGGTATGTATAATTGGCCACACCCATCTCAGTTATACCCTATTGGGGGCTAACAGGTGTAGACTAAGAAAATGACAGTTATCAGGATCCGGCTGGGGTTAGAGTAACCCAATATGTTGGATGGATTGTTAGTGTTAGCGGACATTTTCGAAGGATACTACAAACATGGTAATAATTCTCCTTGTGAGACACCCAGATGGTGCACTTTAAAATACTACATCTGGATATGAGTACTACAAACATAGGCACTGGAAGCCTAGAATGGATAAATATTACCTTAGTATGGCTCCCGTCCCTAGTAGGGAGAGAATGTTAGGCAACCTAAAGAGCCCGGGGATGGAGCAAGGGGAGCTAAAATGCAAAAGAATGTCTTGTCGAAGTTTTCGGAATAAAGTGATTGACAGAAATGTAAGCAAGAAATAAGAAGAGAATTAATGGAGCATTATGAGTAAGACATGATACATGGATGGCAACGGTAGATCAAAAGAATGACAGTATTACAGAGTCTATCGTCAAGTGAAGGTAAATACGAGAGGTGACAGGCCTTGAGAAAACAAAAGAGTATAGGCCATGAAGTCATATCCTCATTTCAAGAAATAAGCTCGTGATTTCAATACAACTACCAGAAGGAAAAGTTAAACCCCAGAGTAATAGAACCAGTATGGATTGGTGAACAAGATAAACTAAACATGAATTAGGGACTAAGTGATTGATAATGGTCGACATCATGAGAATTTCAGATTATGTTCCGACGATAATAGAATGAACAGCAGAAGAAGATTCATGAGAAATTCAGAGAACGGTAATTCAGGAAGACGCTTCCCTAAAGTAAGCGATGTAAGCAAAGTTAAGCTTAAGGGATTGTATGTGCCAGTTACACCAAGTGTCACCCTCGTGAGTAAGGAATTTTGTCATCCTCGGTGCAGAAGGATTACCGCAAGGCGAGTAAGGATCATCAATGATGTGAAAAGACAATAAAGATTAAGAGATAAAACATCTATAGGTAAATCATTGTAGCATTAAATCTCACTACTCCCCTAAAAGGGGGGAATATAGAGTGATGTGGCATTAAGTCAGAATTAAGTAGTTCTAGTAATTATGGAATGGTAAAAGAGGAATGCGATAAATGAGAAAGCAATGAGATAGCACTTATTCAAACCCTACAGATACACTACTAGTTATTCAAACCTAGGAGACGCACTTCCTAGTCTGGGTCCTTCAGGTTATATTTTTGTTTTAGGAGACGCACTTCCTAAATTGAGATTTTACCCTTAGGAGACGCACATACTAGTTTTGGGTCATTTATGTTCATTCCTAGGAGACACACTTCCTAGTTTAAGTCATTTAAGTCCATCCCTAGGAGACGCACTTCCTAGTTTTGGTTCATTCAAGTTTTACCCGTAGGAGATGCACTTCCTAGTCTGGGTCTTTCAAGTTATATTTTTGTTTTAGGAGACGCACTTCCTAAATTTAGATTTCATCCCTAGGAGACGCACTTCCTAGTTTGAATTATTCAAGTTTTATCCTTAAGAGACGCACTTCCTAGTTTTGGTTCATTCAAGTTTCATCCCTAGGAGACACACTTCCTAGTTTGAGTCGTTTGAGTTCATCCCTAGGAGACGCACATCCTAGTCGTGTCTTTAGTTTTAATCTCATCATTGCATCAATACCATAAGTGATTTACAGTTTTGCTAACAACTCACAAATCTTCTAGTGCAAACTTGGGCAGAAAATTTTGATTGTTTTGTTGTTTTGATTGCAGGCACCCACCTGGAGAACGAGGGAAGTCATTTCAGAATTGAATTCAAGTTAGAAGTAGTAGAAGCTCACCTCAAGAATGCGAGTCGACATTTTGAGATGACCAAAAGAAGAAGTCTCAATCCAGAATAAAAGGATAAAAAAGAAGTAAATCCAAATGCAGAAGCAAATGAAAGATGTGAACTGCTCAAGATAGGGTTGAAGTTACGAGCACGGCATGTCCGGTCTTGATCCGAAGAATTCGTGGAAGAATGAATCAGTACCTGCAGCTAGCAAGCATCAAGGTTCAAATCAAAGTCTATATGAAGAACCATTCAAGATTCAAGATCAAGCTTCAGTAGACTTATAGATAGGAATCTTGAAACTCATAGCTAATAGGCTCGCTTAGTTCTTTTAGATTTTGATTTGATGTAATAACAGGACTTTCACGACCCGGATTTCCCACCCTCGGGAGTCGTGATGGCGCCTACTAGTGAAAGCTAGGCAAGCCAATCAACTGAACTATTTGCCTTGTTTCCATTTTTCTAAATTCGTTAATAGTTATAAGCCAACAGTTAATAATCAACAAAATTTAACAAGCGGAAGATTTAATTTCAAGTTTATTAATACTGCTTATACCATTCCATAACAAAACTACCCAAGATTGGTGTCACAACTTCACAGACTGTCTAAGAATACTACAAATAAAGGTTTGAAGGAAATACAAAATACTGTCTCTGGGATTACATAAATGAAACAGGAAAATAGATAGAGGAAGACGCCAAGGCCTGCGGACTCCTGTAGGACTACCTCGGGTCGCCCGATGAGCGAGCAGAAATCTCACTGCGGTCCGAAATCTACAGCACTTGGATCTGCACAAAAGAGTGCAGAGTGTAGTATCAGCACAACCAACCCCATGTGCTGGTAAATGCCTAGCCTAACCTCGGCGAAGTAGTGACGAGGCTAGGACCAGACTACTAAATAAACCTGAGCAGATAAATAATGTACAGCGGAAAATAAAAGCAGAAATATACAGTCAAGGATGGGAAGGGGAAACATGCTGCGGGAAAATATCAAATGACAACAGGAGGGTAGCAGTTAAATATATGGAACACCACAATTCAATTATCAACAAGAATCAGAAATCAAACAAGTGCACGGCATTGCCCTTCGTGCTTTTACTCTCATCCTCACCATAAAAATCAATATAAACTGCACGGCATCACCCTTCGTGCTTTTACTCTCATCCTCACCATGAAATCAATATAATCGGCATGGAATGGTACATCGTGCGGCACGACATCACCCTTCGTGCTTTACACTCTTCCTCACAAAATAATACACGGCATCACCCTTCGTGCTTTAACACTCTCTCACCAAAACAATGCACGGCATCATCCTTCGTGCTTTACACTCTTCCTCGCCCAAACAACAAACACAACAATAAGGGCAAGGAATAAATGAATCATAATAAAATCCCGGCAAGGGAACAATATTAAAATAACAACCTCCCGGCAAGGGAACAACATTTAAAAAAAAGCAACAACGTCCCGGGAAGGGATCAATACCATAATCCTTCTCTCATTTTCACATTTACTTCACAACTTGGTTCACAATTTGAGCCAATGCTATATGAGATTCACTTGCCAATTATACTTCCACAATTCACTTTACAACCTGAGCCAACGCTCTTCAATATACAGATGCCAATATTCTTTCCACAAACCTTGCTCAACAATAGCAACCACCACATTAAACATGAACAATACAAACGGAGTCACATTAATCACATCATAAGACTCACGGGCATGCTTGACACGAACGTATAGATACTCATCACCATGCCTATACGTCGTACTCAACAAATAACACGTAGCAAATAGGACACAACTCCTAATCCCTCAAGCTAAGGCTAGACCAAACACTTACCTCGATGCCTCGGACACAGTTCAAGCCTCAACTATCGCTTTACCTCTTGATTCCACCACCGATTCACTCGTATCTAGCCACCAGTTCAAATCTGCAACACCCTAAGTCCAAATTTCACTCCGTGGCCTATCCAAAACTCACCCGAGCCCTCGGGGCTCCAAACCAAACATGCACGCAAGTCCAAAAACATCATACGGACTCGTTCGTGCATTCAAATCACCAAAATAACATCAACAACTATGAATTTAGCATCAAAATCATAAAATCACTTAAGAACATCAAAGTTTTTTCTAATTTTCTCAAATAAGGTCCGATTCATGTCATGTCAAGTCAGCTTCTTACCAAACTTCATAGACTCAACTTAAATCACACATAAGACCTGTACCGGGCTCCGAAACCAAGATACGGGCCCGATACCATCAAATTTCAAACACATTTCATTTTCAAAAACTCATGCATTTTTCAGAAAACAATTTTCTTTAAGAAAGCATTTCTCGGGCTAGGGACCTCAGAATTCGGTTCCGGGCATACGCCCAAGTCCCATATTTTCTTACGGACCTCGCGGGATCGTCCCAACATAGATCCGGGTCCGTTTGCTCAAAATGTTGATCGAAGTCAACTTAAATTCATTTTAAAGGCAAGATTCATTATTTTTCACAGATTTTATATAATGGCTTTCCGGCTAGGCGCCCGGACTGTGCACGCAAATCGAGGTGAGGTAAAAAGGAGGTTTTTAGGCCTCGAAATACTGAATTTGTTTCTAACAAGTGATGACTTTTTGGGTCATCACAAGGACCGCGGACCGGAACCTCGACGGCACCTCAATCAGCTCTCCACCTGGTAAACTCCATCACTCTTCCTACTTCTGAACTACACGTGGCCAGATTCCTTTAAAGCCAAGGATATGTAGGCAGCTCAAATACCAGGGTTTGGTCACATTCTCCTCTCTTTTAGTTTTTGGTCTCTCTAAATAAGGGTCGGGTCAAAAAACCGGTCTCGTCATTCTTTGTCTGAAAACTCTTCGTGTTTACAGTCAAAGAGGGGCAGCTGTAGACATGTAATTTTTGACCCTCCCCGAGATTTTACACACTTTAGCATTTAAATATTTTGTTTAGGTCTAATATAGCTATTTCAACTAGTTTTGACTCTTTTGCTTTATTTTGTCACAAAAATGAAAATTACAAAAATATTTTCTTTTATTTAGATAATTGATATTTTATCTAGTTACTTTTAGTTTATCTACCTTACATAAAATTCGAAAATACAAAAGTAGTTTCACTTTATTTTCAAGGATATTAGTGTTTTTGGTAGTAGTATTATTTTAGTTTTGCGATGATTTTAATCTAATCATACATTTTTTTTATATAATCTTGAAAAATACCAAAAAATAGTTTCACCATATAATATTATTTATTTTAATTAATTACAATTAGTTTCATATTTTATATTATAAATTTTATATCATTTTTAGAAGAATGAGTATGAAATTTGAGGCTAGTTTTATTTGATCTTAATTCAAGAGGTCCAAGAGATGGCCCAATTAAAAGGCCCAAACCCTAAAACTTGTCTTCTTCTACTTCTTAAAAAAACCTAGAACCCAAAAAAAACCCTAGAGGACCTAACCCTAGACAACCTTAATCCCCAAATAATTTAGAGTCGTCCCCCCTTTCTCCTTCATCTCCATCTTCAACCCCAAAACCCTAGGCGGAAACCTAATCTAACCAAGAGAGCAGTCGTTCCCCTCTCCAACCTAACACACAAACACCAACGTACGACCCCTCCTTCTGGACCCAAAAGAACTCACAGCCGTCGCTCTTCTATACACCACCACAGCCGCCGCTCCCTTACCGCCAAGCGCCGGAATCCGGCGAGTTAGCAGCCACTGGCTCTGCTGCTATCTCTCTACCCCTCGTTTCTCTCACTCCCTTCCTCTGTTACTGTCGCGCGCCACCCCCGTCACAACAGCCCGTCGGAAACCGGCGACCACACATACGAACGGGAGAGAAAACCATAAGCGTCTCTAGCAACCCAACCAAATGCCATAACCGATTGCAATGTCTCTAGTGATTTCTTGTCACGACCCTAAACCCAGACCCGGTCGTCATGGCACCTCTAGTGAAGACAAGGCCAGCCGACACATTTCCAATTCGAAGTTAAACAGCTAAACAGCAATAAAACAGGCTAAAACATGATTTAATAGCACTAAGTAGCAGATAATATCATAACAATGCGGAAGTACAACCCAAACACAGCCCAAACAGGGGTGTCACTAGTCATGAGCATCTACTAAGGTCTAAATACCACTGACAAAGTCGGAAGTGTACTAAGTATAGACTAATAGAATAAAGAGGGAGAAAAGCAGTGCTGTGAATACCAGTAGCTACCTTGCTAAACTCCGATGACTCTGCCTCCGATCAACCAATACCCGCTACGGGGTTCAGAAAATACCTGAATCTGCACACAAGGTGCAGGGAGTAAAGTGAGTACTTCCAACTCAGTGAGTAATAATCATAAATAAAGACTGAGTGATAAGAAATCATGAAAAGTGCATCAACATGATGTATAGAAGTAGTACAAAACCAGTAAGAAAGTAATGAAGATGTGAAATCTCTTAAAGCGTCTTAGCTCAGTTTAAACTTCTTCAAAAATGGCTTTTTAACAGTTGAGCAATTGAATGCAAAGCAACTAGAACAGATAAGCATATGGAATACGCCCCTCGGGCACAATTACACAACTAAACAGGTAAATTACAGGTAAATAAGATAGATAAACACATAAAGGTTCACCCATCGGGCACAATGTCAACAACTCCGCCCATCGGGCAATATCTCAGATCAATACCAGCCCCTCGGGCAATCACATAGAACAATACCAGCCCCTCGGGCAATCACATAGAACCATACCAGCCCCTCGGGCTATATCTCACATCACAATGGGTACCCGCGCTCACTGGGGGTGTGCAGACTCCTGGAGGGGCCCCTTACGGCCCAAGCGCAATATCAAGACATCTCGTGGCATCATAAATAGGCTTTCGGCCTCATATCAATATCAAGCCACCTCGTGGCGTACAATCTCAGGCCCTCGGCCTCATAATCAAAATCAGCGTATCAACGCTGCGGCGTGCAGCCCGAACCAAAAGATATCCTCACAAAACGGCCCTCGGCCTTACTCAGTCAAAATCATACAAGCCTCTCGGGCAACAGTAAAACAGTGTTTCTCAGCCCAAAACATTATTTAATTATCATTTGAGTATTAAAACTGAGTGAACATGGCTGAGTTTTGAAAACATTAAAAAATAACATGACTGAGTTCAAGTATAAAGTCAAAACAGTGAGCAAATATCAACAAAAATCCCCGAAGGGTTCAAATAATTGGCACGAAGCCCAACTATGGCATTCAGCCCAAAAATAATGATAACAAATAGATTTCAGTTAAATACGCGGAAGAATCATCAATCGGGATGGACCAAGTCACAATCCCCAATAGTGCACGACCCCATGCTCATTGATGATAGGCTATAAATGTGTATTTTAGTCACTTATTACACTCAAATTTACAGCACTTTAATTGAGTTTGAGCTTTAATCGCTAGTGTCTTGCACTAATTGTGTGTTTTATGCCTTGTAGGAGTGATTCCGAGCTATGTAGATGTTATGGAATGAATTCAAGTGATTTGGAGCTTTGAAGTCTGAGTAAAAGCTCAAGGAATTAAGCTGGGATCATGTTCGGGGGTCAACGGATGATAGTTAGAACAAACGAAGAATCGAGTAGGCATATTGCACACTGTCTAGTAAAATGCACATCACTTTTTGCTCAGAACTCCATTTGGGTTCCACAAATTATGGTTGGAAAGCTAACTCAAAGGGCTACAGCTTTCATGTTTTACGTTTTTCCAAATTCCAAACGGAATAGGGTGAAAAACGCGGTCGAAACTGCAATCGCGGACCTGGTCGCGGACTGAGGCAGTGCACTTGTTAATATGCGCGGCCACTAGAGCGGTCACTAGCGCGCCCGCGCTAGTCCAGGCCTGGAAACTTGTCCTTTTTCACATTGGAGAAGGTATAATTGTTTGGGCCCAAACCTACTTGGTATATATACATGGAAAAACGGTATTTTGAGAGGTTGGACACACTTTTGACATAATTTAGACCTAAGGACGCTAAGGAGACCAGAGATTCGACCTAAGGAGGCAAGAACACACTGGGATCAAGACGGAGAATTCTTTCACAAGTTTTTCACTTCCTTCTTCCTATTTCCTTTATTGGTTATGAATTCTAGTATTGTATTTTTGCATACTATTATGTATAACTAATTTGTTATCTAGGGTTTTGATAGAACCTTTTGTAGGATAAATTCTTGTTATGTTTTTATAATAATTGAGCCGTTGGATTTCTTTACTTGTTCAACTATGTGTTTATTGTTGTTGATTGAATGGTCATCGATTGACTGTGCCTATTTATTATGTGTTTCTTGAGAAAGGCTACATATTTAGGTAGTTGTTGAACAACATCACTCCTAACGTATGTGAGAGATCAATACGGAGGGTCTAAAGGCGGGATTAGTGGTAACGAAACCTTGGTGCGATCGTAGTGAGCAGTGAATTAATGTCAGCTAGTGTAGTTCGAGAGAATACATCTAGTAAATTGTGGTAGTTGCTTGAGAGAGAATTACGACAACCAAAGTACTCACAATCGGTAGAGAATACATTGGCAAAATTGTAGGGAACATAGATAGAAGGATTCCGACAATTGGGAAAATCATAACTCTAGACCTCCTTAATTTAGTCTCCAACCCTTTGTCTCGTTAGTTGATAATTTTACCGTTTTCTAGTATTTGCTAGTTAATTAGTTAGAAATATAAATCTCAATCTTTATAATTTAG
>NC_031993.1:6692314-6709228 GCF_001879085.1 Nicotiana attenuata
AAATCTAAGCGCTTGTTGGGTAGGCTAACCCTAGCTTTTATTTTTATTTTCAGTTTTTTTTTAAATTATTTTTTTTAGTTTTTTTATATTTTTTGAGTGTCGATTTTTGATTTTCGAGGAGCATAGAAAGCAAAGCGATTGGAAGGATGCAACAGCAAACCATTAGTTGGAACTAAGTGTGAGGTACCTGCACGAAGGACCAGGCCTGGGAGAAGTCTGAGTACCCCATGAATTGTTAGTGCTTCGGCCTTTGGCCTACCAGGGAGTCTCTTTTACCCTTTTATTAGTTATGGTGTGCATTGGGGACAATGCACAATTATAAGTAGTAGGGGTGAGAAGATTGTCTGGGTGACTTTTCATGCTACTTTAGCTGTGTTAGTTTAATTAAATATTTTTTTTAGAGATTGGACTTTTCCCGATGATGGATCTATTAGACAATTTTCTTTAGGGATTTAAGTCTAAAGAAAAAAAAAGATTTTTTTGTTAGATAGTGTAGCAATTACCCCTTGGTTTTTCTTTGTGCCGCGATTCTTTTCCAAGGGTTTTGTTTGAACCGGGTGTAGATAGTTTTTTTTTTGGGAGTAGGAGCCATTGTGTTGTGTTTTGAATTGAAGCAATATCTCTTNTGACAATGCACAATTTTAAGTGTGGGGTGAGCATATTGTCTGGGTGACTTTCTATGCTATTTTGGTTATGTTAGTTTAATTGAATATTGTTTTTGTTTAAAATAGAAAAGATTGGAGTTTTCCCAACGATAGATCTATTAGACAATTTTCTTGAGGGATTTAAGTCTTAAAGAAACAAACTAAAAGATTTTTTTGTTAGGTAGTGTAGCAACTACCCCTTGGTTTTTCTTTGTGCCGCGGTTCTTTTCCAAGGGTTTTGTTTGAACCGGGTGTAGATAGTTTTTTTTTTGGGAGTAGGAGCCATTGTGTTGTGTTTTGAATTGAAGCAATATCTCTTAACTTTGTTATGCCTTGAGAATAGTAAGCACTCTGGCTGTGACGCTTAGGCTCAGTTTTTGACTCTTGTATAAGTACCTTAAATTGTATGATTTTAAATTCGGTTAACTGCTTTGACTAGAGTGTCTTCATGAATCCAATCCTGAATGAGTTATGTGCCATATGTGTGTGTAAGGTTTTGTGTTATTTTGTGCGTGCATTTGATGCCTAGAACTTGCCCCGTGTGTTTGCAAAGCGAAATAGTAGTATTGTTCAGTCTTGGAAGTGATATAGGCGTTTCTATGTTGAGCCAGATATGTCTATTTTACCCGCCTAATCGTTATGTATCGTAGTTAACCCCTTTGAGCCTGTAATCCTGTTTCTTTGGCAACCACATTACAAGCCTTACCCATTTGTTTGAATTAACCATCTATTTGAACCATTGTAACCTCTCGTGAGCACTTGAATTGTTTATGAACTTTGTAAAAGTTAAAGTGTGGGGTGGTTGGTTTGGCTTTTGAGTGGAACTAATGAAATAAGGAGAAAGGTGCACTGTTTTGAACAAGTAAGAGCCACTTGAATTGAAAAAAAAAATAGTTGTATTGCTGTAAAAAAAAGTATTCCTTGATAAGTGGTGACTCTTGATGTAATTGTTCTTAAAAAGTATCGGGTAATATACGTTGATGTGAAGGTGGAGTTTGGTTTGACATAATTATGGGGTTGAATGTTAAAGTATATGTATTAAAGTGCTTAGGGAGGTGTAGTCATTCTTATATCTAAATGTATCATACCCGTCCCGCAGCCTGCATTATAACCAAATAAAGTCCTACTTCATCCTAGGCTGAATAAGCTCGATTAGTAGAGTAGTATACTATGGGCAAGCCTATGGTGCATCTTTTGTGGCATATGAATGTTATTTCTGAGAGTGAGTGAATTCTTTCTATCTTGAGTTCCTAAGTGCTCTTAAATTTTATTGTGTGGAACTACTCTCTTTTGTTGTGTGAGGGCACTTGATTCATGAAGGAGAGGTAATGTCAGTGACCTCTATGTTAGAGTAAGTGGGTGAGTTGTGAATAATGCGTGGTACTTTTGAGTCAAATCTTGAGGTGAAGATGTTACGCTTTTGTGCTTAGTCTATTTTAAATATTCTTGGTGTGATGAGTTAGGAGAATTGTTTTAAAAAAAAGGTCGTGTCTACATAAAGTGTAGTTTGATTGCTCGAGGACGAGCAATGGTTTAAGTGTGGGGTGTTGATGATAGGCTATAATTGTGTATTTTAGTCGCTTATTACACTCAAATTTACTGCACTTTAATTGAGTTTGAGATTTAATCGCTAGTGTCTTGCACTAATTGTGTGTTTTATGCCTTGTAGGAGTGATTCCGAGCTATGTAGATGTTATGGAATGAATTCAAGTGATTTGGAGCTTTGAAGTCTGTGTAAAAGCTCAAGGAATTAAGCCGGGATCGTGTTCGGGGGTCAATGGATTATAGTTAGAACAAACGAAGAATCGAGTAGGCATATTGCACACTGTCTAGTAAAATGCACATGACATTTTGCTCAGAACTCCATTGGGTCCCACAATTTATGGTTGGAAATCTAACTCAAAGGGCTACAACTTTTATGTTTTACGTTTTTCCAAACTCCAAATGGAAAAGGGTGAAAACTGCGGTCGAAACCGCGATCGCGGACCTGGTCGCAGAGTGAGGCACTGCACTTGTTAATATGCGCGGTCACTAGCGCGCCCGCACTAGTCCAGGCCTGGAAACTTGTCCTTTTTCACATTGGAGAAGGTATAATTGTTTGGGCCCAACCCTACTTGGTATATATACATGGAAAAACGGTATTTTGAGAGGTTGGACACACTTTTGACATAATTTAGACCTAAGGACGCTAAGGAGACCGGAGATTCGACCTAAGGAGGCAAGAACACACTGGGATCAAGACGGAGAATTCTTCCACAAGTTTTTCACTTCCTTCTTCCTATTTCCTTTATTGGTTATGAATTCTAGTATTGTATTTTTGCATACTATTATGAATAACTAATTTGTTATCTAGGGTTTTGATAGAACCTTTTGTAGGATAAATTCTTGTTATGTTTTTATATAATTGAGCCGTTGGATTTCTCTACTTGTTCAACTACATGTTTATTGTTGTTGATTGAATGGCCATCGATTGACTGTGCCTATTTATCATGTGTTGCTTGAGAAAGGCTACATATTTAGGTAGTTGTTGAACAACATCACTCCTAACGTATGTGAGAGATCAATACGGAGGGTTTAAAGGCGGGATTAGAGATAACGAAACCTTGGTGCGATCGTAGTGAGCAGTGAATTAATGACAGCTAGTGTAGTTCGAGAGAATACATCTAGTAAATTGTGGTAGTTGCTTGAGAGAGAATTACGACAACCAAAGTACTCACAATCGATAGAGAATACATTGGTGAAATTGTAGGGAACATAGATAGAAGGATTCCGACAATTGGGGAAATCATAACTCTAGACCTCCTTAATTTAGTCTCCAACCCTTTGTCTCGTTAGTTGATAATTTTACCATTTTCTAGTATTTGCTAGTTAATTAGTTAGAAATATAAATCTCAATCTTTATAATTTAGGAAATTGTTCAAACTTTTCTTCTTAGTGATATTAAACAGATATAGCTAAGCCTTAGTTCTCTGTGGGATTCGACTCCGGACTTTAAGACCGTATTATATTTGCAGCGACCGCTTATCCTTTTTAGGACTAGAGTTGGGCGTGATCACTCATCATCAAGCGTGTACCTCACCTCAATAAAGCACTACGATATGCAATCCGGGGTCTTAAACCCTCAGAACATCATTTATAATCATTACTCACCTCGATACGGTCCAAACTCTAGCCCGTGATGCCTTTGCCCGCACGAATCGACCTCCGGATGCTCCAAATCTAGCCACAATCAAAACATAATCATTACAATATGCTAAGGGAACGAAGCCCACTCGAAAATATCCAATTCACATCAAAAATCCCGAAATTGCTCAAACCCGGCCCCCGGGCCCACGTCTCGGAATCTGATAAAAGTCACACAAATAGAATCCTCGTCCTCACACGAGTCTATACATACCGAGAACATCAAAATCGGACATCAAATGCACATTCAAATCCTCAAAAGAATTCTCAACTTTTTCTTCCATTCTTCCCCAATTTCCACTCTAATTTCTCAAATTAAATGATAAAATTCAAGACCAAATCATGGAATTAAACCAAATATGAGTGAAGATTACTTCTCCCAATAGCTCCACTGAAAATCTCCTCAAATTTCACCTTCTCCCGAGCTCTCCAATGGTTTTTATAATATTGGACTTAAACCCTCGATTTTAAAATATAAACTATTTGCCCAGATTTTCCTTCATCGCGAACACGGCATATCTCTCGCGTTTGCGAAGCACACTGCTTCACAGACCAAAATTTCCTTCTATGCGAACGCGAGATCCTCTCGCGAACGCGAAGCTTTCGCTTCCCATACCTTCACGAACGCGACCTCTTAATCGCGAACGCGAAGCACAAAAGGGCTAGGACCCCAGCTGCTCCATTTACTCTACGCGAACGCGGGAACCTCATCGCGTTCGCGAAGCACTCAGGACCTCACCCTACGCGAACGCGGGACCAATATCGCGAACTCGAAGGCCAAATTCTGAGCCTCATCATGCATCCCTTCGCGAACGTGGTAGCCTTCTCGTGAACGCGAAGGCCAAAAGTCTGCAACACCAACATCAGAAAATCTGCAACTCTCCACAACAAGATTTGATCCGTTCAACCACCCGAAACTCACCCGAGGTCCCCGGGACCTTAACCAAACATGCCAACATATCCCAAAACCTCATTCAAACTTGTTCCAACCTTCGGAACGCTCAAAACAACATCAAAACACCAAATTCACATCGGATTCAAGCCTAAGAATTTCAAGAACTTCCAAATTACGCTTTTGATCAAAAACCCAACCAAACCACGTCCGAATGACCTGAAATTTTGCACACACGTCACAAATGACACAACGGAGCTATTGCAACTTCCGGAATTTCATTCCGACCCCTATATCAAAATCTCACCTATCAACCGGGAAACGCAAAAATCTCAATTCCGCCTATTCAAGCCTAAACCTCCCACGGACTTCCAAAATGCATTCCGATCACGCTCCTAAGTCCCAAATCACCTAACGGAGCTAACCAGATCGTAAAAATTCCGATCCGTGATCATATACAAACAAGTCAAATCTTGGTCAAACCTTTCAAATTTCAAGCTTCAAACTGAGAACTGTTCTTCCAAATTCATTCTGATTACCCTGAAAACCAAATCCAACAATTTACATAAGTCTTAATACATCATACGGGGCAAGTCATGCCCGAGAACTGACGGGCAAAGTGCAAAAGCTCTAAACGACCGGTCGGGTCATTACATCCTCCCCCACTTAAACATACGTTCGTCCTCGAACGTGCCCAGAGTTGTTCCAAAAGCCAACCACTCGCTGAATAGCCTTACCAAGCATATACCCGGGGGTGATCCCACGTCAACCTATCTCATATAGGTCCGATAACACATTGTAACTGAAAATTTCACAATCCAATCTAGCCCATAAACCATAGAACCACATTTTCACTTCTGAAATCTACAATGCGATCAGAATCTCACATTTATACTGGGAATAAGCCCGAACAAGCTGTAATAACCCATACCTGCAACCTCAGGTGCAATTACATGAGGTACCACCTAACTCAAATGCTTGCAGCGATAACTTCTAATTATAAACAGCCACACACAACAACCGAATACCGATAGAAAACCTCTTATCAACTAAGGCCTCATTCCAACACTTTCATGCAATGCCAATAATAAATAAAACACGCAATAAACCATAATCATTTCTCAGATCAACCATTCATGAAGTCACATCTCCTTTGGCAAGGACCATAGCAAATTTCTGAGCCGAACCTCGATATTCATCCTTCCAACATGCTGAAATCGAATCCGTTCGTATTCATTAATGATCCCAACGATCTCATCTAATCCAACACAACCACCCTGGTGTCATGACATCTCAATATAGGCTAAAGCCACAACTTGCGCATTACGCGCACCAATAAGCAATAGTCCGAACATACTCAAATCATGAAAAATGACTCAAATGAAAGAGCTATCCCTCAAGCTCACCAGTACCACTACAACACAAGGCTGAGAACCCGTCTCACATCATAGGAACAGAACACCCGAATCTAACCCGCAAGGTCATACCCCCACATAACTTCGCTGCGATCCGCGATCCTATCCAAACACTGCTCCACTTGAAACATCTCAGGTCACTTTTTCTCGAAATCGACAACCACGCGCAATTTGATATCTGGAACCAAAGCAAATCATCATACCCACGGCGAAGCAAATAACATAGACCACACCAACTCGAAAGGACATAACCGATACGCCATTCACCGTGCAACACCTAATTACTCTTCCCGCTCGACTACCACTATGAAACCCCAATAGAACCGCGTCATACGTGCCTATAACCCACAAATCATAACACCTCGCAACACAGAAAGGTAACTCATAGATCTCCCCAGATTACTAATAAGCTCAATAACAGACGAATCAACACATCCCTCAACAATACAATTCAAAGCTAACCAAGCCGACTCAAGTTAGAACATGCATCCATATTGGCCTGCCAACGAACTCCTTATCAAGGAAATTCTGAAGCTGCTCCTTCAACTCCTTTAACTCTGCCGGTGCCAAACAATACAGTGCCCGGCCTCAAATCGATACCGGAATCAACAACCTTGCCTGGCGACATGCCCGGCCACAAGAAACACATCCGAAAAGTCCCTCACCACCGGAACTCAATCAATATGAGGAGCCTCTGCACTGACATCCTTCACGAGAACCCAAATAAGGAAGAAAATCCTTCCAACCCTCCGCTGGGTCTTCAAAATATGAAATCACTCTACTAAGAACATAATTCATCGAAACTCGCCACTCAGTCCGTGGCATTCCCGGCATAGCTAACAGCGCCGTTTTAGCGCAATGGTTCAAAATAACACAACACAGAGACAGCCAGTCTTCACCCAATATCACATCCAAAATCTAACCTACCAAGCAACAAAGGATCCACTCGGGTCTCCAAACCCCGATAGTCGCTAAATAGTGCCGATACACGCGACCCATAACCACACATAGCTTGAACACGAGAACTCCCAGACTCCAACTCCATATAGCACACGAATCACCATACCTGATCCCAATTCTGCCGTCCGGATACATACCACACCTCTAATACCCAATCATTCCACGAGAGATACTCTAACATTCTTCTGTGCCTCCAAGCAAACACGGATATTAGCAGTCGATCTAACAAGAAAGTGCCGCAACACTACCGAAGTACCATCAACTTAATCACATTGCCTTTTTCTGAAACATATACCCTCGTCAAATTACCTCCAATTGGAAATACCATAACCTAAATCATCTGAAGATCATTCCCCTAATCATCTGAAGCTCATTTCTCTAATTATCTGAAACTGCTCGTGCTGCCTAAGGATTTTATGAACTTTCATTCAGAACTGAACGTAACCTTACACAGGCAAATCTCAATCCTCCACAACATACCGCATATACCATACCATCCTAGAATAACATGAGAACTTCACCTCCCTTCCGAGCTCCAAACATCTACGTACCCAACTAGCCAAGAACTTTCCATTTGATCCCATGTAGGAGAAAATCACTATACATCCCATGCTCCTCATGCCGGTAAAAGATATACATCTCTAACCGTGGTAGAAATTGTCAAGAACTCTACGAATCCCCTTTTGCACAAAACCGAACCATCAGGACTGACCCCTTATAACTCAACCAAGCTACACAAGCCATCAAAACCCAAGACCATTGCCACGAAACATCTGTGGAAACCTACCACTTCATAAGCACCCAAGAACCGATCATACCCATTACCATGTTGATCCTGCCTACTACCAAGTTGTCCTAATCCTCTGAGTTACTTCTGAATTACCTTCAAATTTATATGTTTCCTTGCTAGCACATCACGATCCTCAACTAAAACTTGTCCTACAACTTTAACGTAAAACCACACCACCTAAGGCTCATAAGCCGCTGAATTCTCTCTTAGATATTCCCAAGAGCGCCACGTCCAAAATGATTTACTCTGAAGAGACTTCCTGCGAATCTAAGTCCGTTACCTTTACCTTCCTGATAGTGATGCATAGGATCCCATAATTAATATAGAGAATACCACAAATCTTGACATCTTCCAATGAAAACTCAGTTTCTAGCCAAAAATACAACTCAAAAATTTCCACTTGTTACATGAAAAATCTTGAACGCATTAGAACCATTCTCTAGAGTCAACCACTCTACTCAAACTACAATTAGCCCAATCAAATGAACCGAACAACCCGTGCCTCATTAGCACTCCAACACCGCACAATATAACCTCATCCCAGTGCAACCAAGTAACTTCCTGCTCTATACACCGAGCATTCCTTACCAACAACAACTCAATAGCAGACTCCCCCACTTGGTTCGAAGCCATAGATCGAAACACACACAATAACTCATAATGCATATACTCTATTGCTGCCATAATACCATAGTGAGATTAAACTCAACCCTTCATCAGCTCGTGAAACACAGACCATCTAGTACTTCAAATCTTCTGCAAATCTCGCATTCACTCTCACAACAGCTAAACCCACTCTCTTAAGCGACCCCAAATTTAAATTTCAACACATATATTTAACTTGAAAATGGGGTCTTCTAACAGACAACATAAGGATCACACAACTTCCGAACACTCCGTAGGAGATAACCCACCTGTTTTGCCTCCAACTAATATTTCTGTATACCTTCCACCGTCGCAAACATTACGCAGTCACTTAGTCTTCCTGAGTCTGAACTCATACCGCAACAAGAAATTTACTCCACTCCCAACTAGGAAACATGAAAAGATTCTTCACACGCCCATAACTTGGGGCTATAACTCGAATCAAGACGGAAATCAAGCACCTAATAGTTCTTCTATCCTCTAGTAGACCCTTCTCGTCGCTTCCAAATCATACGAATACATCTCGTAGTCACATCACCCTCATCACGTAACTATCCAGTCATTACTCCCCTTAATAGGGACAAAACAGAACATGTAGATCCAAAAACACGTGCTCACACAATCAGCACCTCGATGCTCAAGCTATAGGCAAAACTTCGGCCTCGAGTCCTCCAGACTGGCCCAACATCAGCACATAGAGATCACATCTCGCCCCTCAATCAGGGAATCATAAGCCATCGATGCACATCTGATACTGAGTGCTCGTTCGCGCATACGAATGGGTGGAAGGAATTTCAAGAGTTACTTTTCAAGCTGAATCAAGGACGCACGATAAGAATTAAAGAATGTGAAATTTTTCCTAAAGGTTCTACAGCCTCTCGAGGATAAATACAGACGTCTCCGTACCGATCCGCGAGACTCTACTAAACCTGCTCATGACTCGTGAGACCTATGTAGCCTAGGCTCTGATACCAACTTGTCACGATCCTAAACCCAAACCCGGTCGTGATGGCGCCTCTCGTGAAGACAAGACCAGCCGACACATTTCCAATTCAAAGTTAAACAGCTAAATAGCAATAAAACAGGCTAAAACATGATTTAATTGCACTAAGTAGCAGATAATATCATAACAATGCGGAAGTACAACCCAAACACAGCCCAAACTGGGGTATCACTAGTCATGAGCATCTACTAAGGTCTAAATACCACTGACAAAGTCGGAAGTGTACTAAGTATAGACTAATAAAATAAAGAGGGAGAAAAGTAGTGCTGCGAACGCCGGCAGCTACCTTGCTAAACTCCGATGACTCTACCTCCGATCAACCAATACCTGCTACCGGGTTCAGAAAATACCTGAATCTGCACACAAGGTGCAGGGAGTACTCAGTGAGTAATAATCATAAATAAATACTGAGTGATAAGAAATCACGAAAAGTGCATCAACATGTTGTATAGAAGTAGTAAAAAACCGGTAAGAAAGCAATGAAGCTGTGAAATCTCTTAAAGCGTCTTAGCTCAGTTTAAACTTCTTCAAAAATGGCTTTTCAACAATTGAGCAAATGAATGCAAAGCAATTAGAACAGATAAGCATAAGGAATACGCCCCTCGAGCACAATTACACAACTAAATAGGTAAATAAGACAGATAAACACATAAAGGTTCGTCCCTCGGGCAAAATGTCAACAACTCTGCCCCTCGGGCAATATCTCAGATCAATACCAGCCCCTCGGGCAATCACATAGAATAATACCAGCCCCTCGGGCAATCACATAGAACCATACCAGCCCCTCGGGCTATATCTCACATCACAATGGGTACCCGCGCTCACTGGGGGTGTGCAGACTCCTGGAGGGGCCCCTTACGGCCCAAGGCAATATCAAGCCATCTCGTGGCATCATAAACAGGCTCTTGGCCTCATATCAATATCAAGCCACCTCGTGGCTTACAATATCAGGCCCTCGGTCTCATAATAAAAATCAGTGTATCACCGTTGCGGCGTGCAGCCCGACCCAAATGATATCCTCACAACACAGGCCCTCGGCCTTACTAAGTCAAAATCACATAAGCCTCTCGGGCAACAGTAAAACAGTGTTTCTCAGCCCAAAACATCATTTATTTATCATTTGAGTATTAAAACTGAGTGAACATGGCTGTGTTTTGAAAACAGTGGAAAATAACATGACTAAGTTCAAGTATAAAGTCAAAACAGTGAGGAAATATCAACAAAAATCTCCGAAGCGTTCAAATAATTGGCATAAAGCCCAAATATGGCATTCAGCCCAAATAATAATGATAACAAATAGATTTCAGTTAAATACGCGGAAGAATCATCAATCGGGATGGACAAGTCACAATCCCCAATAGTGCACGACCACACGCTCATCATCAAGCGTGTGCCTCACCTCAATATAGCACTACGATGTGCAATCCGGGGTCTCAAACCCTCAGAAAATCATTTACAATCATTACTCACCTCGATCCAGTCCAAACTCTAGCCCGCGATGCTTTTGCCCGCACAAATCGACCTCCGGATGCTCCATATCTAGCCACAGTCAGAACATAATCATTAAAATATGCTAAGGGAACGAAGCCCACTCGAAAATATCCAATTCACATCAAAAACCCCGAAATTACTCAAACCCGGCCCCCACGCCCACGTCTCGGAATCTGACAAAAGTCACATCAATAGAATCCTAGTCCTCACACGAGTTTGTACATACCAAGAACATCAAAATCGGACATCAAATGCCCATTCAAATCCTCAAAAGAATTCTCAACTTTTTCTTCCATTCTTCCCCAATTTCCACTCTAATTTCTCAAATTAAATGATGAAATTCAAAACTAAATCATGGAACTAAACCAAATATGAGTGAAGATTACTTACCCCAATAGCTCCACTGAAAATCTCCTCAAATTTCACCTTCTCCCGAGCTCTCCAATGGTTTTTATGATATTGGACTTAAACCCTCGATTTTAAAATATAAACTGTCTGCGTAGATTTTCCTTCATCGCGAACGTGGCATATCCCTTGCGTTCGCGAAGCACACTGCTTCACAGACCAAAATTTCCTTCTATGCGAACGTGAGACCCTCTCGCGAACGTGAAGCTTCTGCTTCCCATACCATCGCGAACGCGACCTCTTAATCGCGAGCGCGAAGCACAAAAGGGCTAGGACCCCAGCTGCTCCATTTACTCTACGCGAACGCGGGAACCTCATCGCGTTCGTGAAGCACTCAGGACCTCACCCTATGCGAACGCGGGACCAACAATGCGAACGCGAAGGCCAAATTCTCAGCCTCATCACGCATCCCTTCGCGAACGCGGTAGCCTTCTCGTGAACGCGAAGGCCAAAAGTCTGCAACACCAACATCAGAAAATTTGCAACTCTCCACAACAAGATTTGATCCGTTCAACCACCTGAAACTCACCCGAGGCCCCCGGAACCTCAACCAAACATGCCAACATATCCCAAAATCTCATTCAAACTTTTTCCAACCTTCGGAACGCTCGAAACAACATGAGAACACCAAATTCACATTGGATTCAAGCCTAAGAATTTCAAGAACTTCCAAATTACGCTTTTGATCAAAAACCCAACCAAACCACGTCCGAATGACCTGAAATTTTTCACACACGTCAAAAATGACACAACGGAGCTACTGCAACTTCCGTAATTTCATTCCTACCCCTATATCAAAATCTCACCTATCAACCGGGAAACGCAAAAATCTCAATTCCGCCAATTCAAGCCTAAACCTTCCACGGACTTCCAAAATGCATTCCGATCACGCTCCTAAGTCCCAAATCACCTAACGGAGCTAACTAAATCATAAAAATTCCGATCCGAGATCATATACAAACAAGTCAAATCTTGGTCAAACCTTTCAAATTTCAAGCTTCAAACTGAGAAGGGTTCTTCCAAATTCATTCCGATTACCCTGAAAACCAAAACCAACAATTTACATAAGTCTTAATACTTCATACGGGGCAAGTCATGCCCGAGAACTGATGGTCAAAGTGCAAAAGCTCAAAACGACCGGTCGGGTCATTACGTTTCTCCATATTCCAATTCTTGAATTTTTACTAACTCAAAGATAATTCAATTTCACTGTACAATTCTGCTGCAAATATAACTATAAGTGTGACCTCTCTGCCAAGTGCTGGAATTGGATTCGAGTTCGACTGAAGTGAGTTTGTTGAGGCGGTCGAGTTCGAGTTTCCGGTGCCGATTTGAGTTTCCGTCCACGATTCGTTATATTTTTGAGTTCAAAGCAGTGAAATAATTAATTTCCAGTTGTATTGAGGTCTATTTCTCACTCTTCTCTTCAAATTATGTGTGCCTTTACCATTGTTTTGATGAATTGAAGCCATCTGATGCATATGTGTTTGAGATTACATGTACATTTGTTATGCATATGTGTTTGAGATTACATGTACATTTGTTTGGCTGGGATTCTTATTGTTTCCCAATGCACTTTCATTAGTTTTGAGAATTATTGTTGAATCATTCGATTGTTAGTAAGCTAATTAAAGGAAGAGTAACGAGATAGTGCTTTGAAAGCTTCCAATTAAAATGGGTTGTGGATTGGCAAACTTTGGAAAAGAAATTTTGGCCAAGATTAGTGAAATGGATTTGGAATGTGGTGCTGGAATCAAAAAGAAACAGAATTGAGATTTGAATGCTACACATTTACATTTTATTTTACTGATTTAATCGCTAGGAACATGTTTAGGTCGACCACCCAGAAGGATTTGTATATATTTTATTCCGGGGAATTATGTCCAACGGGACAGGAAAATTAACGGGACGGGACGGGACGGGACGGGACGATATTTAAGCGGGACGGTGGCGGGATGGGACGAAACGGGACGGGACAAACGGGACGAAACGGTCGTCCCATCCCGTCCCGCTAACAAACGGGATGGGACGGGATGGGACGGGACGGAACGGGACGGGACGGGACGGGTTCGTGGGCCTTAAGTGTATTTTTTTTATAAAAGACGTCTAGTTTTTTGAAAATTACTATGTTTTTAAAGTTTGCAACGACTAGATTTTTGACTAATTTAATAAACTTAAATGTTACTATGTTAGTATGTTAAAACGAAAATTAGAAAACTAAGTAAAGAATTATAAAATATTAAAACAAAAGACTTGTAATAAAATATTCTAGTAAATATAAATTTATAATAGAGTTATAATTTATTTAATATAATTTTAAAGTATTAACTATTAAGTAACTAAGACAATTCATAAAAATAACTCATCGCTTAGAGCCTTTTATTTTATTAATAGAACTTTCAAATCTCAAATACAAATATAATTCTTTTGAAGAGCACCTAATCTACGCAGTCACCTTCTAGGAAGGGTTCTGTTTGAACTAGGCCTCTTAGTAGCCAATTACAAATTATCATACTAATATTTGTAAGCTCCTATATAGCTTCTTTGTAACTTATCAATAATATCTCATGGACATTCTACTGGAATTGGCAATGTTGATTGATGTTCCATGAGCTCCATGCCGTCATCGCTCCCAGTGGTAAGTATCTCATTGTATTCTTCTTCTTCCCTAGTGGTTAGTTTTTCAAAACCAAGATTTCTTCTTTCTGAATTAATCCAATCTCTGAATAAGACGGAAATCTCTAGACTGTCCTCCGCTAATGAATGTCTATGATCTCCAATTTGAAATCTTGCCGCGCTAAATGCACTCTCCGATGCTACTGATGATGATTGAATAGCCAGGATATTTCAGGCCATAATTGAAAGTGTTGGAAAAGCCTTGCCACGCTCCCTCCACCATGACAAAAGTTGTTCCTTGCCTTCTTCGTCTTTAATATTTTTCAATCCTTGATTAAGATAAGAATCAAGTTCATCATCAATAGAGGAATCAAAACCTGTTATATCATCCATATCTTCCCATAAAACTTCTGCTCCAGACTTAGAAGTAGAAGGAGCAGTTTCAGTACTAGTTGTATCCATAGATTTATATTTATCAAACATTGATCTAGCATAAGAATATATGCTAGCTTGGCAGTTTTCGAGAGATGGTTGTTCATTTTCTTGAATTTCTAAATTCTCATAAATTTTACGAACAAGTCCCTTTGCACCTCTTAGTTTTAAAGATGGGTTAAGTAGAGTAGAAATTAAATAAACTTCGGGAATAGAGAAAAAATACTTTTTAAATTTTAAAATCATTTCTTTAATGGCTGGTGCATAAGTTGGATTTTTTTTATACTTACCAAATACAACAGAAATTCCACAAATATACCATAATATTTGTGTAATAGTAGGATAATATATACCAGAAAATTATTTTGTAGCATAATAAAATTTTTCTAAAAATTTAGTAAGCTCTCTGATCTCATCCCAATCAGAATCAACAATTTGATCAACAGGGTAAGTATTATGTATATTAAATACCTTTTGGATGGGCACCCGATAGTCATAAGCAATTGTAAGCATTTCATAAGTAGAATTCCACCTAGTACAAACATCTTTTGGAACTTTTCTAAATGGAAGGCCGGCACTAGCACATTGTTGAGCAAATTCACGAATTCTACTTTGTTTATGAGCACGAAAAATATAGCCACAAGCATGTTGTATTTTACTACAAGCATCAGAAAATAAATTAAGACCATCTTTTACAACCAAGTTAAAAATATGGCATGCACATCTAACATGAAAAATTATTGGATTAATTGGACAAAGTCTAGATTTTAAGCTATTTGCCGCGGTTGTGTTAGCAGAAGCATTATCTAAGGTGATAGTTAGAACTTTATTAACGAGTCCATAAAAATCAAGTATTTGTAGAACAGTAGTTGCAATATATGCTCCAGTGTGTTTTGAATCAACAAATTTATAACCAATAATACGTTTTTGCAAGTTCCAGTGATGATCAACCCAATGACATGTAACAGTTAAATAATCACAACCATTAGGACTACGACCTATATCAGATGTGATAGACACTTTACAATCTAAGTGAAAAAATACACAACGAATATACTAAAGATATTCAGTTTGAAATTTAAAAACATCATTTCTAACCGTGGTCTTAGGAAAACCTTGAAAAGCAGGGTTATAAGTTTCTTGTATATAATGCACAAAAGCAGGGTGAGAAGGAAAAGTAAAAGGTAAGCCACAGGCAGCCACCATTTTTGCTAAGTTCTCACGATCTCTATCTTTGTTATATTTGCGTAAAACATGACCAGAAGCAGGGTCAAGTTGTTGTTGAATTTGATTAGAACCAGATCCACTAGGAGTGCCAGAACTGATGGTAGGATCTATAATTTTTCCAGCTTCTATGTTAGCTTGTATCCATAAATCTTTGTGAGCACTTCTTAAGTGTCTAGTTAAACCCCCCGTCCCACCACTTACTGAGTGTGCAAATTGTTGCTTACATTTTTCACAGATATCATGATGATTGACTTTATCATGTTTAAAAAATTTCCATACAAGTGATGTTTTGGGACGTTCAACCTTAGGCTTACCCCTTACAGGGGGTACATGGGGTAAAGCTCCAGACTGAGATTGACTCTGAGTTGGAGCTTGTGTTGCGGGACTAGTGGGTGTTTCATCTAATTCTTCTTCCTCATTTTCTTCATCCTCATTTTCTTCATCCTCAAAAAAAATATCATTGCCAAATTGTCTTTGTAAAGTTTCATGATCTAATTGTTCTCCGACATGAACATCATAAAATGTGGGGGGTTGGGAAAATGAAGTTTCATCAACATGAGTCATTTCATCAATATGCTTTCTAACTCTAGGGGGTCTAGGAGAAGGGTTAGGATTAGGATTACTACTACTTTCACCTTTACTACTTTTTTTACTAATTTTTTTAAAAATACCAAATACATTTTTAGGTGCCATAATTTAAATACGAAACTAAACTAAAAAAGCTAACACAAATATTAAACACACAAATGAAATACGAAAATATAACACGTAAAGTAAACACAAAAATTAAGCACTAAAATGATACGCAAAAATTATATATTAAAATTAGGAGATGGAACGAGTGCACCGTGATTAAATATTGAAACTTGAAGAAATTGACCGAAATATTGCTCCAAATACTTGACGAATTAATTTGAAGCTTGAAAGTTGCTCCAAAAAATTTGCCCAAATACTTGAAAGTTGAAACTTGAAAGATATCACTTGACACTTGATAGTTGATACTTGATACTTGATAGTAACAAAATTGAGAGAATAATATAGAATATAGATAGAATATTAGAATGTAAGAGATTTGAGAGAGAAGATTGATTTTTTGTAGGGAAAAAATAAAGAAGAAGTGGGGGTATTTATAGTAGAAAATAGGGCAAAGTGTAATTTAATAACGTTAGGGGTTATATTAAAGGTTTAGGGGGGTAGGGGGGGTAAAAAAA
>NC_031993.1:6709248-6778433 GCF_001879085.1 Nicotiana attenuata
GTTTTTCGCCTAATTTAACGTCCGTTCGACCCGAACGGACTTAAAGTTTTTAAAAAAAAAAAAAAAAAAAACTGGCGGGACGCGGGACGGGACGGGACGGGACGAAACGGGACGGGACAAATGGGACGAAATGGCCGTCCCGTCCCATCCCGTGTCCCGTTTAACATTGGCCCATCCCATTTAACTTGAAGCGGGACGGGACGGGACCGAGACGGGACGGGACGCGGGACGGGACGGGCCGGCCCGTCCCGTTGGACAGCCATACAGGGAATACCCCGTAGTATTCTGTAATTGGAGGCTGAAAGCGAACTCATAGTACTTTTATTCTTATTTTATTTTTATATTTATCTTTTGTTTGTTAGGTGGGAATAATCTTGAGCCTCTTATGTGTTAATTTTTTCCATTTATGTGTTTATTACCTCAATTTGATTATTTTAAAAGCCGACTAGATCAAGTATGCAACCGTACTAGTTACGGGACTTGGGGAGTGCCTAACACCTTCACCCCTAGTCAAATGGACCCTCTTACCTAGAACTCTGGTGCAGACTTAGTTTTGGAGTCCAAAGTCTTTTAAAAGGAAAAATCATTTTTAAAACGGTGACCTGGCACACCGAAATCAATGTCAGGTGGCAACTCTGAAAAATCCATTTGAACACAATCTTTTGTCGCTTTCTAATAGAAAACCCTTTTGAGTTTCAAAAATCACTTTTATTATTTTAAGAGGGGTTTAGTGAGTGAAAAAAGGGGTGTGACAGCTTTGGCGACTCCACTGGGGAGTTGCAGGTTCGAGTTGATACTTGATCTTGTTGGCTTTTAGGATATTCAGTTGAGGTGTTTGTTTTTTTTATTTGCTTTGTTTATTTGGTTTGTTAGTCTTATTTCTTGTTTTGTTGGTTATTTGTTTATCGCTTTTCCTTATGTGTTAACCGCTTTATAACTGTCATTTTTTGCATAACCATGGGTCTTCTTTCTGCAACAAGTTTTCTGGAGTACGTTTGAGCGTACACGTCCTTTTTGTGAGTCACCCGTGTCTTTAGGGGGGTGGCGTGGGAGCGTGGAGTGGGCGGACAGCTAGAGCAGCCGTCATCGACCACGTGCCGCCCCGAATTGCCTTGTCTAGTGAACCCCAAACTTAGGTCAGCCTTTAGGTCATGCTTATTTGCATCATGTCATTTACACTTAGCAGGGCTCGGTCCTAAGCACCGTATCCCACTATAGGAGGCCTATCCAAATTATGTCAAAACGGGCCCATAGCCCTAAAAGACATTCAATCATCCCTATGTGATACATGTTGCATCTTTGAGGGTAGAAAGGTCATTCGGCGGATCAATGATGGTTGAGGGTATAAAAATGAAGCAAGTAGGGCTCAGTTATGATTTTCTTTCACAACTTTTACAAGAAAAAGACAATAAAAATGAAAATAAAAAATCCAAAAAGATTTTGCACTTTTTCATAATTTTTCAAAAATAAAATAAAAAAGAAAAAGAAAATCCAAAAAGATTTTACATGTTTTATCATTTTTTTTAAAAAGACAAAAATATGTTTTCTCTAAATTAGTGTTTTATTTAATTTTCTTCCGTATCCAATCTTCCCGAACTACGCATATCTGATTCTCGTCTTGCGGGGCGGGATACGTAGGTAGCCCACATAGGATCCGATCTTCCTAGTAAGTCTTAGGTTTTCGGCTTTGCGGGGTCTTAGCCAAATCTTGCATGTCTAGCCACTTTTGGCCACACCGGTCATTCTAGCAAAATGGGGCCATTTTCGCAAAAGTGATTCAATTACCCATGTCTTAGGATCTTGAGTCCACAACTAGGTGTCATATTACTTTAAGGTCCATCCTTTTTGAGTTTGCATCTTTATCCACTTCTGGCCATATCGGGTGTTTTTGCAATGGGTCATTTTTGCAAAGTAATTTCTAGGACCATGATTATTGGGAGTTTGAAGCCATATAAGCCTTAGTAGGTATTTCCATGTCGTTGGGGTCACCTTTGTTGAGTTTGCACTGATAGCCACTCTTGGCCACGTAAGCCAATTTGCAAAAAATAGCCCAATCATGTCTTCCATGTGTCTAATATGAGGTGTTGTGGTCTCACATAGTGTCTCGAGTCACTAATCTATTTGGTCTTATTTTTCTTATTCAGGTATGGATCTATGTAACAGAGCTCGAGCATGACTGATACCCCAGGACCATCGCATTTGGGAGTTTCTTTGAAGAGGCTTTTTATATTTTGAGTCTGTTTTCGTGTTTTCTTTTACTTTCTTGTCTTGTCTAGTAGTTTTGAGTCTTTTAGGTGGTGTAAGAGTTTTTCTAGTATTTTGTTATCGTACTTCCTATGATGTATTTGAAAACCAAAAAAAGTTATAAATGAAAATTCAAATAGATTTTTGTTTTTAATTTATTTTGTCCATGACTTTTCCAGAACTACGCTTGATCTGATTCATGAGGGACATGATACGTAGGCAACCTACATAGGGTTCGATCCAATAATCTAATTTTAAAAACATTTTAAAAAAAAGAGAATGAAGTTGTGGATGTGAGAAGTGAGAGGAAAGAAAAGAGTGTTTATCAGAAAGATAAGATGAAAGAAAATGAGCGAGCCAAGAAGTACTATAAAAGAAAGAGAAGAGAAAATTGAAATGAACAAAATTGGGATGATGCCAAATGACCTTGTGACCCTCGAAGTCATTCTAGAACCGTTAATTGTTGCTAGGGGCATTGCACGCAATGTGATATTTCAATCTGATAAATGCCCTAACGCTAACATGTTGGCTTTGTTTTGCTCCCCTTTGTTACTTTCATTGTTATCATAACAGAGGGTGGTTAGTTTGTGGCACTTTGGCGAGTCATCTGTACAACACAAGGTCAAAGAGCAAGGTAGACATGGCTAGCAAAGACTTGGGCACAGGAGTTATTTACCCGTCGAGGGAGTTTGTGGAGTCGGAGTCTGAATTGAAAGAGGAGGTCCAAAGGCTAAAACAACAGATGGCAGAAATGTATCAGTCTTGGATCAGGGGGCATCCTCCACCTTCATTCCCCACTAACTACACTGAAAACCCTGCAACTATCCCACCACTATCACAAGCCCAGGTTCCCACTACCGTTGACCTTTCCCCTCAACATGCACTGGGCTTTACCCCTTACAACAATTACCCTGGCACTTCCTCCCAAACTTTCCATGCTCCACCAGCCAAAACAACCGCATACCCTGCTCCGACATCTGCTCCTATTTTTGTAGCCCCTCCACAAGCTACCCCTCATCGATCTTCTAATGAACCTGCGTTCCAAGCCCCAGATACCCAATATTATGCTCCGGAACCAACTTTCAAAGTCACGGATCCTTATTTCTACACCCCTCACTTTGAACCTCCTGTTGAAACTGAGAAACCACACAAGAACGCGGTGCAAGAGGAGATGTTTAGGAAGGTAAAGAGTCTGGAGGAATCATTGAGAAATATGCAAGGGTTAGAAAACCAGGTGAGTGTGGCTTATAAGGATTTATGTTTGTTCCCCGATGCCCAACTGCCTGCCGGGTTCAAGATGCCCAAGTTTGACTTGTATGACGGACATGGGGATCCTGTAGCTCATCTGAGAGGCTATTGCAGTAAAATGAGAGGCACCGGGGGAAAAGACGAATTACTGATGGCATACTTCAGCCAGAGTCTGAATGGGGCAGCCTTAGAATGGTACACCCGCCAGGACGCCAGCAGGTGGTACACATGGAACGATTTGACTCAGGCTTTTGCTCGGCATTTTCAGTACAACAAAGAAATTGTCCCTTAATGTGGCTCAGGCTTTTGCTCGGCATACTTTCTTATTATTATTACTATTATTATTATTATGCTCTCAAAATATTTACATGGCTTTGTGTATAAGTTTAATTTTATAGAGAATATTTGATATGACATTCTCACGATCTAACTACATAACTTATACCAGCGCTTTACCACTTGAAACATCTTATATCTGTATTAAAATCTTTGAGAACATAGTTGAATATATTTATTCTGAAGCATCAATAGAATTATTTGTACTTTTTCCCAAAACAAAAGGGGGTGAAGGAGGATTAATGTGCAATTTGCAGAAGAAAAATCCTTTAAAAGGCATAAAGGTATCCTTGAGACGCCAGGACTCGACCTTGCTATTGCTACTTCATATACTATTTCTTTTGGATAACATTATCATTTGCCAAACACCACGATAATAGTATCCTTTTAAAGCATAGATGATATATGATTGGAGCAAGATCCTATCACGTAACCATTAACCAACAAAGATTGTGGTGGAGTACTAAGTACTCATTCATCCTTAACTAGAGGTTTCGGGTTTGGGCATGAAGCTTTGGGTATGAAGTCGTTTTTGTTAGGGAGCGTTTTACCCTTTTCCCCCCCCCCCCCCCCTCCCCAACATGGGACTTCCCGGCGCGGATTCGGATTTAGTCGGGCCCCAATGCGGGTACCAACACCCGGTGGGAAACCAAAAGAAATAGATCCTATCTTGTGAAAATCATGTGTCTGCCTCTTTGTGAAGTTGTTCTTTTGATATTTTATACTCTCTTTTATATAGTGGATTGCTCATCTTCGCTTGTGGATATAGATCAATTGACTAACTTTTTTGGTATATATTTTGTTTTGTTGTATAATTTATAGTCATTGAGACTATGCTATGTTAGCTTACGCATATTATTTCGATCCTAACAATCATATATGTGTACATCCAGGATTTATAGAGCTTTATCTGCTATGCCAAATTAAAGGCTTTTGTCTTTTTCTCCTTGAGTTCCTTTTAGGCACCGACCCAATAAAAAAAATTACTTATCAATCGTTCAAAAAATAATTACACATAATTATTCATGCCGAAGGTTTTTTTAGTTTCTTTGTTTTGTTAGTTACCTAGTCATCTTCAAATTGTACTTTATTGAAGGGGACTATCTAGGTTAATGGGTATGGGTTCATGTGAACCCATGCTTTTCTCTTTAAATCGGGAGAAATTCAAAAATAGCCAGATTTACCACTGGTCGTTGAAAAATAGCCAAGTTTCAAAAGTCATCGAAATTTAGCCACTTTAAATCTGAGCGAAAACACTGTTCAAAATCCGGAAAAATACGCCCGCAAATTTTACGGGAGTTCCAGCATAAGTATGCTTGAACTCCCGTAAATTTTATGGGAGTTCCAGGATAACTATGCTGGAACTCCCGCAAATTTTACGGGAGTTCCAGCAAGTATAATTGTCCAGTATAATATACTGGAGTTTGGAGCACTGGTGCTCCAGTCTCCCGCAAATTTTACAGGAGTTAGCAAAGTATACCGGTCCAGCATAATATGCTGGAGTTCGTACACAAATGCACCAGAACTCCCGTATATTATACTGGACCGGTCCCTGTTGCAGCAAAATAGTGGCTATTTTTCATTGACTTGATAAACGCTGGCTATTTTTCATTGACCAGTGTGAAAACTGGCTATACCATGATATTTTAACCTTTAAATCATGTATTTGGATTGTATGTAAATAATCTCAAAATATACACTTTATCAGTAAATATAGATAATCATTGGATATTAACTACATGAAAAAAATTAACCATTTCTTCTATTTTTCTTTTTTGATACCATTCTTGCCGGTGTCATTGGATCCTAAAAATAGACAGGAAGCAAAATATAACTCATATTTATGGCAAAACAATCAAATGTTGAGACAATGAATGACTCTATGGATAAGACTTAACTCTTTTGCTACTACTTAAAACTCTTATTTGGTGTGTTGATATCTCTTAAAAAATATTTCTTTCTTAAAATTTCAGTTTCTAAAACATTATTTATCAATAATAGTTATTTTTATAATAATGTAATTGAAAATATTATTCTTAATTCAAAACTCAGTTTAGTTGGCTATCTAAAAATATAAAAAATTCTTTAGCTGGTGAATTTTTTTTTACTCCATTTTGATATTTGACTAACCATGTTAAATATCTGAGTTATTTGAATTATATGTAAATAACCTTAACATTTAAACCTTCTAAATAATTATAGATAATCGTCAGATATTAATTAAGAAACACTACATGAAAAAAGATTAAAATTTTCTCAATTCTCGTAGTGATAATTTTATTTTTGCACTATTCTCATAGGTGTCATTGGAACCTAAAATAGCCACAAAGTGAAATAATAACTCATATTTATGGCAAAGCACAAAGGTTGACACGATATAAACGATTCTTTGATTATCACGTGACTCTTATACTACGACTTGAACTCTTATTTGGTACGATTTTATCTTTCAAAAAATATTTCTATTTTGAAATTTCAATTTCTAAAACTTTATATATAATATAATAGTGATTATCTTTATAATGATGCAAGTGAAGATATTATCCTTAATTTAAAATTCACTTTAATCGGCTATTAAAAATTTAAATGATTCTTTGGCCGGATTTATTTCAGTATGACTCAACTTTAAGTTTATCGATATCTCTAGCCCTAGAATTTGAATTTTTAATACCCTATATATACAAAAAATTTGTTCTTTGAATCATTAAATATTAAATTAGTTGATTATTATTATCACAAAACATTGCATATATTATCTTAAAATTGTCAAGTAGTTTATTTTTCGATACCATACTTGGCTTAACCTCAATGCAAACTACTCAAATTGCATTTCAATTCAAATTCCAATATCATATCAGTTTGTTAGTAATAGTGATTTTTTAAAAACGACACATAATGTAAATTAAAAAAAAAATATTCGAAGATATCCTTATCTTATAATCTATGTATTTGATTTGAAAAAAAAATATTTGAAATCGATGAGATTAACTTTCAAATTATTATACTCAACAAAGATGAAACAGGTATAACCAGGTAGGGTGCAAAATAGGACGACACATATGAATACGTAGACCCAGGGTCAAATAGCACTGAAGCATCCCTATCACAGACCAGAATAGTACCTGTAATGACTGCATCTGAAGACTCAGCCTCTGGCCTGGCTAAAAGAGCATAACACCGGGGCTGGGACCCATCTCCCCGAACCATATCTCTGGGACGATCGGCTGCTGGCTGGCCTCTACCTCTGGCGGTCCGAGCTCCACCTCTATGGTCCCTACCTCCACCTCTATGGCCTCTACCCCCGCCTCTAGCTGGCTGGGCGGCCTGCGGATCACCTGATGCCTGAATCATAGGGCGAGGACCCTGCTACTGAGAGCTGTCCAAAGCTCGAGGGAAAAACCTAGCAATGTGCCTCGTGTCGCCACATGTGTAACAAGCCCTCGGCTGCTGAGAGTAGCGGAGTGGTGGTGCGCTGATGGGTGCTGATGGCGAACTGAAAAGCTGCTGATCAGAAGACTGCGGCTGAGAGCCACGACCACCTGAAGTACCATGTGAGACCTGTAGGGCTGACTGAAAGGGCCTCGGAGGATAGCCTCTACCATAAGAATCCCCACCTCAAGACGAGGTACCACTGAATCTACCTGCATGACGGGGCCTCTTATCTGACCCATGACCACCTCCCCGTGCAAGAGCCATCTCAACTCTACGGGCCGCATTGGCCGCCTCCTGAAAAGAAATCTCACTCCCGGCTCCCATAGCCATCTGGAGACGGATCGGCTGAATCAACCCATCAATAAACCTCCGCACCCTCTCTCTCTCGGTGGGGAGTATAACAATAGCATGGCGTGCTAGATCAATGAACCGAGTCTCATACTGAGTAACTGTCGCAGAGCCCTGCTGGAGGCGCTCAAACTGCATACGAAGAGCATCTCGCTGAGTAACTGGGAGAAACTTCTCCAAAAATAACTCTGCAAACTGGTCCCAAGTCAATGATGGCGACCCTGCTGGTCTGGATAAACAATAGTCCCTCCACCAAGTCTTGGCGGATCCTGCTAGTCGAAAAGTGGCGAAGTCGACCCCATTGGTCTCCACAATACCCATAGTCCGAAGAACCTCATGGAAGCTATACAAGAAATCCTGGGGGTCCTCTGAAGAAGCACCGCTGAATGTGGTGGTGAAGATCTTGGAGAACCTATCAAGCCTCCACAAAGCATCTGAGGACATAGCCGCTCCATCACCGGTCTGAGTCACAATACCCGGCTGAACTGCCACAGCTGGCTGAACCATTGGAACCTGAGCCTGCGGAGCTACCTGCTCCGGAGTACCTGTAGCAGGAGTCTGCACCCCTCCTCCAGCCTGAGAAGTGGCTGGTGCTACTGGAAGCAAACCCGCTCTAGCGACGCTCTCCACAAAGCCTACCAATCTGACCAGGGCGTCCTGAAGAACTGGGGTAGCTATGAACCCCTCTAGGACCTGAGCTGGGCCCACCGGAGCTGCTGGGGCTGGAACCTCCTCATCATAATCAACATGAGGCTCCACCTCTGGGACTGCTGCTCGGGGCTGAGCTTTGCCCCGGCCTCGGCCTCTGCCCCTTGTAGGAGCTGCTGCTGGGGGCTCGGGCTGCTGCGCGGTAGAAGAGGAAGCACGTGTTCTCGCCATCTGCGAAAGAACATAGTAGAAAGACAATCAGTATTTGAGGAACAGAATCGCACGACAAGAAGGAAAAAAAGTGAAATTTTCCCTAACTCCGTAGCCTATGGGGGATAAATACGGACGTCTCCGTACCGATCCCTCAGACTCTACTAAGTTTGTCCGTGAGTAGCGAGACCTATATAACCTAGGGATCTGATACCAACTTGTCACGATCCGGATTTCCCACCCTCGGGAGTCTTGATGGCGCCTACTAATGGGAGCTAGGCAAGCCAATTTAATCTACCTTTTTGCAACAATTACCAACCATTTAATAAAATCCAACATAATGACATAAAGCGGAAGTCCTAAAAACATAGATAACTGAAAACCAAATGCGGAAGTTTAAATACAACTCTACCCAGATCCGGTGTCACTAACTCACGAACTACTAAAGAGTGCTAAAAACAAGTCTGAATAGAAGTACATCAATGTTTGTCTCGGTACAAGGAAAACAAACTAATAACATAGAAGGGACTCCGGCCTGCGGACGTCAGCTAGGCTACCTCGAAAGTCCCTGGACTGAAGTCAGCTCCCGATCAAATCCTACTGCTGAGGCCCAAAAGCTGCTCCTGGATCTGTGCAAAAAGATGCACAGAGTGTAGCATCAGCACAACCGACCCCATGTGCTGGTAAGTGCCTGGCCAAACCCCGGTGAAGTAGTGACGAGGCTAGACAGGACCTACCAAAAACAACCTGTGCAGATATATATGTATATACAAGTGCAACGAAATAACAGCAGAAAATACCAATTAAGGCGGGAAGGGGACATGCTTAGGGAAAATACAGATGAAAACAACTTATCAGAAGTAAACACGAAACTACATCAGTTCTCATAATCTATATAAGTGGTCGGTGTGCCACACGATCCCATTTCATAGTATATAAGTGGTCGGCGTGCCACACGATCCCATTTCATAATATATATAAGTGGTCGGCGTGCCACACGATCCCATTTCATAATATATAAGTGGTCGGAGTGCCACACGATCCCATTTCATAATATATAAGTGGTCGGCGTGCCACACGATCCCATTTCATAATATATAAGTGGTTTCCCGGCAAGGGAGAATACGACTAAGTAGTTAAATCCCGGCAAGGGAGCAACAACAATAACTTACACGTCCCGGCGAGGGAATAATCACATTTCTTTCTCTTACGTTCATTTCTTACTTTTTAATCGAGTCAAAGATCGAGCCAGTGCTCCAAAGAGTTTACACATCATATTTCCTTCTCATTTTCTTCATATCATATAGAAACCATCAATTAACAAGGGAGAGTCACTACAGAATCCCAATTAAGCACAAATAAAGACCCACGGTCATGCTAGACACCGGTGTATAGATACTCGTCACCATGCCTATACACCGTACTCAACATTTAGCAATTAGCAAATAATACTCTAATCATATTCCCTCAAGCCAAAGTTAGATCAAACACTTACCTCAAATGCTCCAAAATCAACTCAAGCCTCTAGTATAGCTTTACCCCTCGAATTCGGCTCCAACACAGGCAAATCTATGAAATAACGACTTTACAATATTAATAATGGCTAAACAAACTAAACTCAATGCCTAAATATGAATTTCTAAGCTTTCTTCTCAAAATTCAAAAAATCGACCCCGGGCCCGCTTGGTCAAAACACGAGGTTCGAACCAAGTTCATATCACCCATTCACCCACGAGCCCGAATATATAATTTGTTTTCAAATTCGACCCCAAAACGAGGTCTAAATCAAGGAAAATTGAAAAACCCTAACTCTACCGTTTCCCCCCAATGGAAATGAGTGGGAATTTACTCACTCAAGAAGCTTTGGTGAAGAAGTGCTCAAAATTCGCTCAAGAGCTGTGGAGAAGAAGAACTCGTGTGAAATATGGACTAAATCCCGTCACTGTTCTGTTTTGGAGTATTTAAAATCACTGGGCAAAAATGCCCTTCGCGTTCGCGGGAAGGGGATCGCATTCGCGAAGGGTAAGCTGGCGAAGCATCGCGAACGCGGAAGGTGAGTCGCGAACGCGTAGAAGGAAAAAGGCTGGGGTCCTGGGCCTGGCCTACGCGAACGCGTGAGGGGACACGCAAACGCGATGAAGAAGAGGCTGATACTACGCGAACGCGAGGACCAGTTCGCGAACGTGATGAAGGAATTACTGGGGGTCCTGAGTTTGGCTTACGCGATCGCGATGATGGAGACGCGAACGCGAAGGAAACCAACACTGAAGTTATGCGAACGCGAAGAAGGAATTCACTGTGTAAAAATTGCAGAAAATGTGCTAACTCCCTAAGTCCAAAACTACCCCGAACACCTCCGAACACCCCCCGAGCCCTCGGGGCTCCTAACCAATCACACAAACTAACTCAACAGCATCCTACGAACTTAACCGTGCGATCAAATCGCCAAAATAACATCAAAATCAATGAATTAAACCTCAAAATCATCACTTTTTCATCAAACTTCATAAACTTCCATTTTTAGATGTTTAGGTCCGAAACACGTCAAATGACGTCCGATTTCAACCGAATTTCACAGAAAGTGCTTAAACCATATATAAGACTTGTATCGGGCGTCGGAACCAAAATACGAGCCCGATACCACAGTCTTTTAATCAATTTTCATTTCCATTTTCCTTAATAATTTCAGAAAAACAATTTCACAAAAAAATTCATTTCTCGGGCTCTAGACCTCGGAATTCGACTCCGGGCATATGTCCGAGTCCCATATTTTTCTACGGACCCTCCGGGACCGTCAAATCACGGGTCCGGGTCCGTTTACCAAAAATATTGACCAAAGTCAACTTTAATCATTTTAAAGCCACATTTTGAAATTTTTCACAGAATTTAACATATAAGCTTTCCGGCTACGCCCGCACTGCGCACGCAAATCGAGGCAAGTTAAAATGAGGTTTTCAAGGCCTCGGAAGCACGGAATGAAAGAGAAAACAGGTGATGACCCTTTGGGTCGTCACAGTATGATAACATGATAAAAAAGATAAATATTATTTTTAATTTAAATATGAATTTTAGAACTTTATCTATAAATTTAAAATTATCTTTTAATTCAAATTTCGTATATATATATATATATATTGTATTATATTTGTATTTAACTAAAATAGTCAAATATAGAATAAAGTTATCATATACTATTGACATTTATTAGCTTGCCACTTGGCTTAACCATAATGTCAATTATATATGGTAACTTTCTTGCTTTAATATATATATATATATAGATAATTAATCTTTCTCCAACTAATTCGGTCCTAAAAATTTAGTCTGCTATATATTGATTTCTCGGTGTACCAAAACATTGTCCAAATTTGAGAATCAGTACAATCAGTGGCGGAGGCAAGATTTCCTATAAGGGAGTTCAAAAATTTCCGATAAGAGGATTCAAAAGAGAAAAAGTTAAAATAGTAGAAGAGATTGTGGCTAGAGGGAATTTTACTAGTGACCTTATAAAGCTTTTGAACCCCCTTGACCGCCGAGCTATGCTTTTTAGTTGTGTCGAGAGACTTCAAAATATAAAATATAGAGGTACATAACAGATTTTGCCTTATATGATGTACGGTGTAACTTTCCGGCAAAGGGGGTTCAGGTGAACCCCATCCACCCCCTAAATCCACCCCTCACTACAATGAATTATTAAAACTTGTATAATTACCCTATATAAATAAATGGTTGAAAAGGATGAAAGACAAAACTATAAAATTATCAAAGCATTCGTAAAAAGTAATAGGAAGAGAAAATAGATGTACCTGATTTAACACTTGTAGATGAGTTTGGTGTGTTGGAGATGGTGACCACATGAAAATTTAAAGAACAGTGTTTCTTATCAAAAGAGTGATTGAGTTTAATTTATCCTTCACTCATAATAATTAAAAAATGACATACATGAATGTATAATTATTATTGGAAGATAAAAGAAACAAATACTGAATAGATATTCTAAAGGTTGTTAACAAACTATTCATTTGCATATCAGTGGAAGATTAACCAATTTTAAGAAATTGAATAGGTTGCAATATACTTCCTCCATCTCGTATTATGTATTATGGTTTTTAAAAATAGTTATCTCAAATTATTTGTCATTTTAGAAGTTCAAGACTAAATTAATTTTCTTTTTCCTATTCTACCCTTTATATTAATTGTTCTTGAAGACTACAAATACCTTAATTATAAGTAAATATATTAAATGAAGAGAGATTATATCTTAAGATATAAATAAGGGTAAAATAGTCAAAAATCTCTCCTATTTAATATTTTTTTAAGAGACGTGTAAAAGAAAAACGCGACAGATAATTTGAGACAGGGGGAATAATAAATAACATTAGTTTTAGAAACATGTTCCCACATCCACAATTCAATGTTATGATGATTGGTATCCAAACAGTCCGCATAGGATTCATCTTTATTGAATGGTAAATTTACATTTTAGTACAAAAATATTGTATGAAAAGTTTTCAAATAAAGTGTAAAATAATCACTCAAATTTTTATGAATATTTTAGTAAATTTGTATAATATAAGGATCTAATTGTAAATTATTCAATAATAAAATTGAATTTAAACTAAGTAGCTAGATGCTGACTTCGTCTTACCCACCCAATTGATATAGCGGTGCATGGCAATTTTCAACAACCAGAATGCATGATAAGGATGGATAAACCTGGTAACTTGCACTATACACATACAAAACCCCAAAAGAAGTAAACAACCTTGGTTACCAAAATTATAGATGGAGGGCGTCATTGATTGGAGTTGTGGAGGGTCAGAGAAATAACATATATCGTTTTTGTTGTTTTGTCACCGAATTTTAGCTCGCTTTTGATTTGAGTCCAGATAAAAGCGGATTCAGGATTTAAATTTACAGCATTAAACTCATTGTATTATTAAAATTGTAGTTCAAATTGATATTTATTAAGATTTTAGTAGGTTTTACATATACATCTATATTCCGTGTCGAAATTTTGTGGGTTCAATTAAACATTGTAGCTGATAGGCTACATCTGCCCCCTGAGCCCAGACCACTGCTAAAAAATTTGATTTTAGCGACGAACAAATTATGTAGCTAAACAGAAAAATCGGTCGCTAATCTCATTTAGCGACATATTATCAAGAAATTCTGCTAGCTACGGGTAATTTAGCGACAACGTTCGTAGCTAATTCTATTTTTTTTTTGTACTGGACCAAATTTCTATTAAATTTTACGGGACGAATTATTCAAATAGTCGTTTTTAGGACAACGAGAATAGTCGAAATTTGTAAAGTTTTTAAAGTTCGACACCGGATTAGAAAGACTCGTTCATAATTTTATTTTTTTAAAAAAATTATTGTTTATAATTATACGAAACTATTCTCAACTTACAGCTTGTTTGGATGGTTGTTACCTATCGTATCGTATCGTATTGTTACTTTAAATACAATGTTTGTTTTGATTGTTACTTAAATTTTATTGTATTGTATCGTTAAATCCGTCGTTACGTAACGATGAAATGTGCCACTTTATGTAACGACCAATTTGGTGTGGTCGCGTCGTTTCCTTGTATTTTTCTCTCAATCTCACCCTTCATTATTATTAAATAATTTTATTTTATCATTTACCCTACTTTTTTTGTATACCGTATCATAATTTTTCTTTATAATATTGCAAGTTTATTCATCATATTACAGGTGCGTGATACCATGAAACGACGCCCAAACGACACAATCCATCCAAACGTTGTATTCATCAAACGATACAGTACAATACCATACAATACGATACGACATTATGAAACAACCATCCAAACAAGCTATTAAGCACCACAAAAACTCGTGCGCCAACCTGGACGTGACGGGCTAAACAATGCAGGATGTGTGCATGAAATAACATGTAGAGTTGAAGTTGGAGTCCGCTCTTTGTATTTGTTTAGTTTTGCACATCAATATTCGCATAAATATAAATGTTTATTACTATGTGTAAGCTTGCTATTTGGTTGTATGGAAGTTAGATTTATTGCATGAATTTGTGTAAAAAAAAGAACAAGCCAAATATTTCTATAAAAGAAAGCATTGGTCCACATAATTATCATAAACGTTTTAGGGAGTATTGCACATAATTTGTGATATTGCTGTAGAAAGAGGCAAAGTTCTCCGACGATATTATTAGTACTCTTTTCTTTTTCTTGAATTAATATTCTAAACTTTAAGGTTAAATCTATAGTATTGTCACTTATTTTTGTAGGACTATTTACTATTTCAATTGAAAAAAATGAATTTTATTACCTTCTAAAAACAAGTTTACTTGGATTAGAGATTGCACATCTAATCCAATTCTTTATTGCATAACTAAATGGTTCCGATCAAGTTTTAATTGGAATAAGTCGGACTTTAGGTTAGAATCTTTAATTGTATTGGTACTTGAGCAAATGTAATTGCTTTAGACTTAATCATCATTGGAACTTCTATCCCCATATAAGCGAAAGAGAAATTGGAACGATTATATAACTATTGTGAAGTCAATACGAGATTATTCCTCACAAAGATGATAAATTATATTTTAAAAGAGGAATATTTAAATATCGGCTGAGAAAAAATAAATGCTTTATAGTATGACTCTGATAATTACTATTTGGAAATCTAGAGCAAGGACACCAATTATCTAAATTCAAGCAATATTCAACAATTTTTTATTTATGGACTTGGTGAATACATGCAATTAAGAACGTATCTTTTTAAAATATATTTTATAACAATTGATAAGAGATATACGTGCAACGCACGTGTGTATATATATATAGAGAGAGGGGGGGGGGGGGGGGGGGGAGGGGGACACCTAAAAATAGCTTTAAAGGCAGATTAAGAAATTAGTTCTCAAGGTCAAGCAAATGCAATGCGGCATCCAAGTAAAAAAGTAACAATCACAATCACAATCACAACTCTGTAAAATCCCACAAGTGGAGTCTGGGGAGGGTAGTGTGTACGCATACGTTACCCTACCCTGAGGAAGTAGAGATGTTATTTCCGATAGACCCTCGGCTCAAGAAACAAAAGAGATACTATATCAGTACCAGCAATAGAAACAACATAAATAAACAACATCGTAAGAACCAGAAAATAGATGGAAATAGATGAAAAGCAACAACAATAACCAATAAATAAGGCCAGGAAGTATGAAAAACGGAAGAATAGTATAAACACAATATTAACCACTAGCAGTCTAAGACAAAACCCTATCAAACTAGCTTCCCATCCGGTACGAAGTAGATAAATGCTCAACTAGCTCCTAACCTACAATCCTAATGCTCGATCTCCACTCCTTCCTATCAAGGGTCATGTCCTCGAAAATCTGAAGCCGTGCCATGTCCTGTACGATCACCTCTCCCCAATACTTCTTAGGCCTCCTCTACCTCTTCTTATACCCGTCAAAGCCAACCGCACATGTCCGAACCATCTGAGCCTCCCTTCCCACATCTTGTCGTCCATAGGAGCCACACCCACCTTCTCCCGAATATCTTCATTCTTAATCTTATCCATCCTAGTGCGCCCGCTCATCTACCTCAACGTCCTTATTTCTGCTACTTTTATCTTTTGAATATGGGAGTTCTTAACTGGCCAATACTTTGCCCCATACATTATGGACGGTCTAACCAATGCTCTATAAAACTTACCTTTGAGTATTAGTATTGCACTCTCTTGTCACAAAGGACTCCAGATTCTAACCTCTATTTCATCCACTCACCCCAATACGGTGTGTGACATCCTCGTCGATCTTCCCATCCCCATGGATACCCGACCCAAAGTACCTGCAAGGCTGCAACTGCCTCTCTTGAGGATGACGTGTGATTCAAGCCTCAAATACATGCCCTCTTCCCTCGCCTCGTTGCTGAACTTGCACTCCAGGTATTTGATCTTAGTCCTGCTCAAGTTGTAACCTCCAGCCTCTCGTGAACGCAGCCTCGCGTCTCATCAATCAGAACTATGTCATCAACGAACACACACCATGGCAATATGGTGTGTCAGTGCGTCCATTACTAAGGCGAATAAGAACGGGCTGAGCACAGATCCTTGTTGTAACCCCATAACCACCGAAAAATGCTCTGAGTTGCCTTCCACTGTTCTATCCCGAGTCTTGGCTCCATCTTACAGGTCTCTAATCACCCTAATGTAATCTATCGTCACACATTTTACCTCCAGGCATCTCCAAAGAGCCTCCCCAAGGAACCTTATTATACGCTTCTCCAGCTCAATAAACACCATATTTACATCCTTCTTCCTATCCCTGTACTACTCTACCAAGTTCCTACCAAGGTGGATAACTTTCGTAGTTGAACGATCCGACATGAACTCGAACTGGTTGTCAGGTATAGACACTGTCTTTCTCATCTCGCTTCCACCACCCTCTCCCAAATTTTCATTGTATGACTTAGTAATTTGATACCCCTATAGTTGTTACAACTCTCACATTTGTTCTTGTATAACAGAACCATCGTACTCCACCTCCACTCATCTGACATTCTTTTCGTCTTAAAAATAACATTAAACAGCCCAGTCAGCCACTCCAAGCCTGCTCTACCAATACACCTCCAAAATTTTACCGGAATCGTCTGGCTCGGTTGCTCTGCCCATACTCATCTTACACGTAGCCCCCACAACATCTGGGCAAAAAGAAAGTGAAATATGAGAACATGCATGGTTTAAAAAGTAAGCAAGAATTTCTTCAGCCAGAGATTAAACTCGAGAAAATAATTATTAGGACTAAAAATAAAGCTATTTTTCCTACAAATAATCGTAGGTTATATTCCTTTAGTAGTCCCCTTAATTTTGGCAAACTCGTACTTAGAAAAATTTCCATCAACAAATAATACTAATATTTTAGAACTAGTTTATAGTGGTTTCTGAAAGGTAATATGGTTGCCGTAATAGTTAAGGAACAGTCCAACTACTAAACAACTCACCTATATATATATATATATATATATATATATATATATATATATATATATATATATATATATATATACTTTCAGAGTCTAAATTTGGTTTTCTTTTTAGCTAAGCATGTCAGGAGATAAAGATCACGAGATTTACATTAGTAAGTAAAACTATACTAATGGAATAAAAATTACTCCAGTTAAAATATAAATTCTTTAGAATTGCAAAAAGTAAAGCAGAAACTGCAAAAAATAGAAGGTATAGTAGCAAGAATGAAGCAGAAATTTCAGTTCAGCACGAAAAAGAGAATGTTATGTGCAGACAAACGTGAGCTACACCATTGCATCATACTCTGATATGTACATGATAAAGCCTTCCTCTTTCTCTTTTTCAGAACCCCACCCCCACCCCCACCCACCCACCCCCACCTTCCTCAAGAAACACCTATACATACGTATAATATATGTATTGCTCTATCTTATAGTTTTACCCCTTTAGAAAATTTCCAAGAAATTCTCAAGAAACTATGCACACACACATAATATTAGAGTGTATATACTCTTTACCCTTTGGAAAATTTCCAAGAAAATTCTAACACAAATACTAAAACTAAAGAGTCCTCACCCAAAATTTTCCTCCCGTTTACTAAATTTGAACATTTGTTCTGTCCTCTCTCTCTCTCCTCTGTCTCTTTCTCAATCTTCCTGTTTTCTTCCCTTTGGGTTTTTCACAACCGACTCTTCTTCTGTGTATTGTACACTTTGTATTGTATCCATTAATATAAAGGAAAATAATTCCTTTCTTACCCCCTTCACCTCAAGATCCATACATACATATACATCACACATACATCACATCTGTTTGTATACATATTACATATACATAATACAATATCTTTTTTTGTTATTGGTATATATAGAAGGATAAAGATTGGATTTTGGGAAGTGGGTGTGTTGTATTTTAAAGTTTTGACAATTCTTGAAAATGGATCTGAGGAGAAAAGGGTGTTTGATATTGCTTTTGGTTTTGGTTTTGGTAGTAAAGGGAGATAATAATGTAGTGTTTAATGTGAAGCATAAATATGGTGGGCGTGGAGGTTCAGTCTTGAATGAACTCAAAGCACATGATAGTCGCCGCCATGGCAGAATGCTTGCCGCCGTTGACTTCCAATTAGGTGGCAATGGTCAACCCACTGATGCTGCGTTAGTTCCCTCTCTTTCTTGTTCTTTAATTCTACTTGTTTTTAATGATGTTTTTTCTTACATTATGGGAAAAAATATTGTTACCTGTGCATTGTAACTGGGATATTTTTTTTTTGTTTCATAATTATTGCCACAAAGATTGATTAAAGTGCATGTATAAGTGAATGAAATGGGTTGACTTGTGTGTTTAGATCAAATTTATCTGCTTTATATGCTAAGTTGAATGAGGAGCAGGAGTTAATTTTCCTTTTAGGAATGAGATTTTGTCTTAGTGGTTTATTTTGTGTCTGCTTATTTCCTTGAAGAGGGAAATGAATGGAGTTGTTAGCTTTTTACTTGTTAATGTTTCTGCTCTGAGGATATAGTTCGGCGAGATGGAGGAATTTTATGGTCTTATGGAGCAACATATTGGATTATTCTTTCTGATTCTTAATTGTATTTCAAGATATATGAATTAGTTCCTTTGGATATCTTCTGTTGTATAGCTATTGAGATACAGTTAGTTATCGCTTAAGCATTTGTTTCCCTAAGAAGAAATATCTAATGTTTAGCTACAGGAAAGGTTTGATTGCTCCAGTTGATACTAGCATGTTTCTTGTATCTGTTATTTTTCTTTAAAGATGGGCATCGAGTGTTAGTATTTTAAGAAAGCACGAAGCTTTGTGACTTGATCTTTATTGCTGTTATGGCTTCTTTGTTTTGCTCAGCGAGTTCTATTATAACAAATTAGTAGGTCTTATTATATAAAATTGTGCCCCTCATCCAACCAATAGAAAACAAATAGTGCTGCTCATATGCAGGAAATCAGTTAAGACAATTGCGGTGGAGGGTGGGAAGCATTGGATAATTCATGTATGCACATTCTTTCTGGTGCAATTGTGGTCATGTTTTCTTCATAAATATATTATGCAGGCTCTATTACACTAAGCTTACAATCGGGACTCCTCCAAAAGACTATCATGTTCAGGTAGATACTGGAAGTGACATCTTATGGGTGAATTGTGCTAGCTGTAGGAGATGTCCTTCAAAAAGCAGTCTTGGGGTATGATCATTCTTCTAATTTACATGATCTCGTGCCTTCCCCCCTGCTCAAAGAGAATAGATATTCAATTTGTTGTCTTTCTCTTCTTGATCCATCCAAGTAGTTTCTCATCTATGTTGTTAACCACAGATAGACTTGACGCTGTATGATTTGAAAGCCTCAGCATCTGGGAAAACCGTTAGTTGCGACCAAGACTTTTGCACTGATATGTTTAATGCTCCCTACTCAGATTGCAGAGTGGGAGCACCCTGTGAATATCAGGTTACTTACGGAGACGGCAGCTCAACTTCTGGGTACTTTGTAAAGGATTACATTCATTTTGATCAAGTGTCTGGAAATCTTAAAACCACATCAATGAATGGGTCAATAGCATTTGGGTAGTTTTCTCTTTATGATCTACATCTATTTATGCTAATTGTTGCCAAATGAATTCATGATTGACTTGGATGACTACTATGGGAATCTGTTGTCCAATAGCTTTTCTTTGGTAGCCACTGTTTTACTTCATCGAGTTCTACTACCCTATCTCATTTTCTTAGTTGTCCAAACAATATTCAAATTCTGCTTGTGTTTACATAGATTCTGTTGCAGTTATTTGGGAAGAGAAACAAAATATGTTTCTTACACCAGAAAAAAAGATAGATTTGTTGTAGTAGCAGCATCTGGCACCAGCGCTTCAAGTACAAATAGAACATGTGCCATATTGCATATCTGTAATGTAGATATTTAAATTGATAGATGAATTGCAATGGTTAATTTAAAACCTTTCTCTTGAGCTGGAGAACATGGGAAGGAGATTTTTAAAATAGGAATTTTTTAATGTCTCAGTCTCAGCTATATCATCGTAAATAAGTTCCCTACTGAGGAAACGTGTAAAGTAGTTAGATGCACACATTTGATTATATACGTCATAAAGCTCTCTAAAACAGAGATGTCACTGGAATGGTAAAGCACTATAAAGTACTATATGCAGCGCTGTATCATGAATAATTTTATCCGTGTACAGAGTAAAAAGGCAAGGTCTAGAAAAAAAGGAAAACTCTTCCTAACTCAACTTTCATGTATATTGTTTCCCAATCCTATTTTCGTTAAGTGAATGGAATATTGTGTGGGTTTGTGGAACAATTTCAGCAGTACAGTCTCTTAGACTAAATCACCTGTTTTATCCATCACTGGTAAATTCAATATATTGAAGGTTCTGATGGCATGTAATATGTGTTTCTGCAATTCTGTATCCCGAGCATAATAAAGTTGTACTTCCAGATTAGATTGTTATACTGTCATGTTTAGCTTCTTTGCTATCTCCTCCCTTCATTTTTTCAATGGGAAAGCAGTACCGACAGCAGAAAATGGGCTGCACTTTTCCAATGAAGTAACTTCTTCCTAGCTGATATGTTTCAATGGTTTTGATCTTTAATTCCTCCTCCTATAAATGTTAGTTCTGTTTTTTCACCATAACTTGTGTGGGGTTTCTTGGATGTAAATAATGCTACTCATGCGTGTGATATTGTATACTCTTTTCAGTAAGTAATTTATCTCGTGATAACATATATTTAGCTTACATGTTTTTTATCGAAGATAGGTGCTCATCTAGTCAATCAGGAGAGCTAGGTTCATCTACTCAAGCAGTTGATGGAATAATTGGTTTTGGGCAAGCAAACTCATCCCTTATTTCGCAGCTAGCTGTATCCGGGAAGGTGAAGAAAGTATTTGCACATTGCCTGGACGGCAATAATGGTGGTGGCATATTTGCCATTGGACAAGTAGTTCAGCCGAAAGTAAAGTCAACACCACTAGTCCCAAATGAGTAAGTATATGCATTGTCTTCTCTTCTTCTTCCCTGCTGCCACCCCAAATAAAGAAAAGAAGAAAAGGAAAAGGAGAGATCGAAAAATAAGATTTAGCGCCGTTTTATTTGAAGTTGTATAAACTTTCTTCTTATTCTTCTAGCCTGTAAATTTGTATTCCATTTTCGAGGTTTGCATAACATTTTATTGGTAGGTCTATCCATTCATATCCTCTTGAGCTCAATCCATATGCATGCATGCAAGGTTTGGTGATAGAAGATCCGTACCGAGTTTTAAGAAATATTTTAGAAATCAAATAATTCTTTTGGAAATATGAACTATAGGGAAAAGAAATTTTATTGTCTTCTAAGAATTTAGTAACAGTCAACCTAGCTTTCACGTGTCAATTCTTCAGGATAACCACCTATCAATTTGAATTTTCTTCCTCAACCATAAGTGAGCCTACCTTGGATCAAGGAAAGAGTAGATTCACAACCTATACCTTTCTTTTATGAGTAGCTGCTTTGGCTTTATTTGCTTCAATCAGGTGTAGCTAGGGCTGGGAGTCTATTAGCCTGAGCTATGATAGAAATAGTGGTAATTGAATTTGAAGTAGCCGTTGACCCAGTGTTGGATGCTGAATTATTGGTTTTAGGACTCAGTTGACCATCTTTAATTTAAAGCTGAGGATCTATTTTTATATCAAATCTTGATCCTGATCTTCAAACTTTGAAATGAAAAACACGACCATCGATTAAAACTCAAAGGAGATTAGATAAGCAGACAACTGATATACAGCAGCCTCGTGAGCTAAAGTGGCATTGATTTAGTGCTGAACAGGGTAGAAGCTATTGCTTTAAATGGATTGCTTGATGCATATGCGGTATGCCTGACAGAGTGACAGTTGATTTAAGGAAAAAAGACATGGTGAGAAATTGAAAACACAGAATGTTTTCATGATATGTGCTTAGGCTTTTTTTAACAAAAGGAATATCCCTAACTATCGGGATAGTGATTTTTTGCATTGTTATTGTTGTCATTCACTTCTCTTGCTTTTTCTTTTTATTCCATTATACCATCATCTTTTTGATTGTTAAACATCCGTATTTTCTTAACATCACATTGACTCCGCTATTTCTTGACTTTAACTATATATTTTTTCCACTTTAGGCCACATTACAATGTTGTCATGAAGGGAATTGAGGTTAATGGTAAAGCTCTTGACATCCCTACAACTATCTTTGATGCTGGATCCAATAGAGGAACAATAATTGACAGTGGTACAACCTTAGCGTATCTTCCTAACAAGGTCTATAATGCTCTTATGTCCAAGGTAGGTATAGGTTAGACATTTCAAACCTGCATTTATGTGTTGGATATATATTTTTTCCTCCTGCCTGATTCTTCACTTTGCCTGTTACTATAGTTGATGGTTAAGCAACCAGATTTGCCGACTCATCTTGTTGAGGGGAGCTTCCACTGCTTTTACTACAGTAGAAAGTAAGGTTCTTTTTGCCCTCTCCACATGAATATCGTAATTTTTTCTGTTATGATTTAGTTTGTGAGATCTTTTCATTTCCTCTGAGTATGTACACTATAACATAGTAGGGCAGGTAAGATTAAGTATTTTTGTGTCCTACATTTCAGCATCTGCTGTGACCTTTGGAAATGTGTATGACTACGAAGCGAGCTATTGTTTGTGATGAAAATGGAACTGTTCATTTGCAGATGTCAGGAGTGTTTGTGATGCTTTGTTATACGGCTAACTGCAAGATAAAATTGTCAAATTTGTTGCTTGAAATTTTACATGTATTTTGGAGGGTGGGGTTGGGGGTGGAGGCTGGAGAGTAAAGTACACTATTGAAAACAGATTTTTCCTATAATTCAGAATGGCAAGCACTAGTTGAGTGGCTTTGGAGGTGCTTATTACTTCTTTAAGGATCTCTCGTACCTAACGGCTCTATACTGCGGATGCATATAACAGTGTGCTTTAAACTATGATGACTCATTAAGCATGTTTCGTCCTTCTCCTGCTTTGAATCTTAATTCTGCGTAAAGGGAGTAGACCGACACACTTTACGCCCAAAAAAGGTGAGTAGACCGACGCAAAAGTCATTCTGCAGGTTATCCGAATAGATCTCGTGCATCTCATTTGACCTTATTTTTAATTCTGACTTCTTGTGATTAGCCACTTCTCTATTAGCTTTCTCATATTCCAAGCTCCATTTATGATGGATGCATGGATGTACTAGTATATGTAATTCAGTGGTGGTTAGATCATTAATAGTAATAATGCTCCATAACCCGGTCTTCATTTCAGAATGACATAATCTGGATTTCCAGAGATTAATTGGTGCAATGCAGATAATTGCTGTTAATAACTTGCTCTTTTAACTTCTCTTTTCCTCTGGTGGTGCAGGGTTGATGATGGTTTCCCCGTTGTAACCTTTCAGTTTGCTAATTCTCTGTCTTTGACAGTTTATCCGCACGATTATCTTTTCCAAGTTAGTGTAAGTATCTAGCTTTGCTGAATTTCTCCAACTCTTTCTTTACTTAATCAGATTAAGAGGGTGTTTGGATTGACTTATTTTAAGTGCTTATTGGCTTTTAAGCACTTTTTTAGTTTGTGTGGTGTTTGACAATGATAAAAAGTGCTTAAAAGCACTTACTTTTAGGCATAAAAAGTACAAAAATAAGCCAAAAGCCAAAAGTTGGGTATTACCAACTTATGGCTTTTGGCTTTTAGCTTAAAGCTACTTTTTATAAGCCAATCCAAACACCCTCTAAATTTGCTAGCTGGCCAAAAATAGTTTGCCCTGTTAGTATTTGAATATTGGATCCTTTGATCGTTTATGCCAGTTACTTAGTTTCTCAAGCCCAGTGTTATTAAAAGGCATCCCTTTGTCGCTTAAAACGATGATGCAAAGTGAAGCGAGTGGTTATCGCTTCATGGATGAAGTCATGCGCTTCAAACAATGACGCGCAAAGTGATCCAAATGAGAACACCATGTAACTTCTTTGCGCTTTTCCCTTTTTAAACCACTGCTCCAGCCATTATCTGGATGGAATTCACTAATCAGTATAGGCCTAGGCCTGTTGATTTGTCATCACGAATTTCCAGTCAGCACAGTGATAAGCGACTGGTCTTATATGTTTTCATATCTTAGAGCCTAGCATTCATGGGAAGTTGTTTCGCTGTCTTTTCTATTTGGTCTCACTTGCTTAGGTGATTATTTTTACAATTTTTTCGGTGTTGTAAATGTCGGTATGAGTTTGTCCAACTTCTGTAAACTCTTACCAATAGATACATTCATTTGTTATTTATGTGTAGTCCAATGCAAACAATAGGGTACTAAAATAAGGGTCCTAGAGATACAATTCACATTTTATACGCATGGAAGGGAAAGCAACTGGATACACTTTGTAGTTTGGATAACATGACTTACAAACACCTTTCGTTTTGAATATCTTCACAATGTTTAATTTTGCAGGACAACGAATGGTGTATTGGTTGGCAGGACAGTGGAATGCAGACAAAGGATGGAAAGGAAATAACTCTGTTAGGAGGTATCATTTAACCACTTATAGCGCTTAAAAGTAAATCAGTTTGATGGTGAACTGCATTTAGAATTTTAACTAATGTCACGAAACTAATCTTGGCCAAATAGAGTCAATAGTTTGTTCAATGATATTTTTTCAAGTGTGATTATAAGACAGTTGAACAACATGGGATAAATAATTATTGTTGGTCAAGCTAGCTGCCACCCGGAGATACTAGAGATTACGTAAATAAGTTGTGTCCCAAACACGTTTAACTTCACGTCATAACTGACGAATACTAAAGAATATTTAAAATTGTGGTCAACCTGTTATGGTAGAGTTTGAAAAAATAAGTCTTAGAGAAGTTGGTAGAAGAGCATGATCTGGTCCTCATGCAAGTAGTCATAGATCATATACAGATGTCAGGGAGAATGCATGTAAAGAAGCCGGCATAAAAATCAAGAATATTTACTGTGTCATTAGTTGTTGATTCCAATTCTCTGTTGATGGTGTCCAATGTCTTTCCAAGGATAGACAACTTCTTTTCTGTGTTTCTGAAGGTTCTATCTAAACCTGTATTGTCCTCCACATACCCACATGAAGGGAAAAGATAAAAAACAAAAAACAAAAAACAAAGAAGTGTTTGAGATGTAAAGACTGACATAGAAGAGTTTTGCAGATTCTTTGTCAATCCATTCTTAAGCTAGGGAAATTTTCTTTCATTGACGAAACCCTTTAAGGGTAATATTAGATAATCGTTGTAGACCTGGAACTGGAATCAAACAATAAGTTGACATGCTTATGGCTCAATTAGTTAATATTCTTGCGAGCAAAATTACTCCCTACGTCCAGCTTTTTAAATACACTTTCCAATTTATGTCATCTTAAGATATTTGTCATAACTTCATAACAATTTCAATCAATGAATGAACTATATCTCAATACCGAAAAAGTTCGGATGGTGACAGAAATCCTCTATGTACTCAGCTCCATTCGTTGAGTTTGCCGGAGGAAGATGCTCGGGGATGAAGATATGTCTGTAATGAAAAGTTGGGACCAATTTCATTACGAGCATGACACAACTTATGCATTGCTAAGAGGACTTAATTTGACCTTTTGCAATTGCCATCAACTTATCGCAATCACCCTCCTTTATCCGAACTTGAACCATTTTTTACTAAATGTATGTAAAAAACTCAAAATTAATCTTTACAATTCAAGACTTTCCAACCATTACTTAAGTTTTTGTTTCATCTTTTACCAGTAATATGTACATGTTATATTTGTATTATGAAACTCGTCCATTTATGCTACTTAATTATGGTTTTTACTGAAGGTCATATTTCTATGTTAATTTCGTCCAGGGGGTGTTATTTATTTGTAATATCAATAATAAAAGTTAACCAGCCTATTGGCATCAACAAAAAGATCTAACCATTTATAGGCTTTCATAATTATGGTTTTTACTGAAGGTCATATTTCTATGTTAATTTCGTCTAAGCAAAGATGATATTAGTTCAAAAGGGAGGGATAGTAAGATTTTGAATAATTTAGTTGGCCACAATAAATTTCTTGGCGTTTTCGCTTAAATCAAGTTTAATATCTGCTTTATCTGTTTAGCTGGTCAGAAGCTTACATCTTAAACTACACCTTGAGCACTTCAACATTTGATTATGTTATAATATGCAGATCACTTTTATTTCTCTATAATAATTAATACTCCAAAGCGATATTCTTCAAAGCTTACTTTTTCTTAGTTATTGTAAATACTACTAATTTTATAGTTGAAATGGAGCTGTTTCCCTAGTATTTATTATGTATTAATAAAATACTAGTCACTGGAGAGTCGACTGGTCATTCTGCATCATCACTTACATCTCATTTCCATTTCTTCAGTCTTTTCAAATGCTTGATATAATAACAGCTCACAGAAAAAATTACATGATGTACGTGCACCTTCCCAGAATTGAGTTTAAGCTGATACAATCATGATAGATTTGGAGAATCTAGTTTCTAATATGTCTTAAAAGACAAATTATTTAGTGTTGGAATGAAATGACTTGTATAGAGCAAAATGGATGCAAAGGGTTCATATAATTGACTCACTAGTTCATGATTGAGATAAAGTTGATCGATTGTTTTATCGATATTTTGATGCAGATCTTGTGCTATCCAACAAGCTTGTTCTGTATGATCTTGAAAATCAGAGTATTGGCTGGACTGAATATAACTGTGAGTATAGCTTTACCATTTAATTCAAGGACTTAATACTTTATTAACTTATTTCTGCGTCATTGTGTAGAATCTATTTTCCATATTGAAATAGTACCAATTGTTTCCTTCTTCAGGCTTGGATTATTCAGATCTGTTTTCAGCACAATGTTAGTTTTATTTGAAGAGTTCCCTTTGAGGACTTTTTCTTAAAAGTATTTGTTGGTTTATTTCAGGCTCTTCGAGCATCAAAGTCAGAGATGAAACTTCTGGAAAAGATTATACCATAGGTGCTCACAATATCTCATCAGCTTCGACTTGCAATTCAAGAATGGTTTTTGCGTTCTTCGTATTAATCATCTCCATCCTATGCAATCTTTGAGATATACCAGAAACAACTGTACAGGGAGTCATTGTTGTGCCATAACATTCAGCGATTTGATGATTCATTGGAATTACAAGTCCTCTTCTTATACCTTCAACATGATTCTTTGACATTACACAAATACGGACAAAACTTGTTTGATGAAACTTACATTCTGCAGTTCCACTTCTGTTCTAACACATAGAGATCACCTCATAGATGATGGTCTAAATAGTTTTTTTTTTTTCTCATTCTGTTTCATTTTATTTTATTTCACTGCCTTTTCTCTTGGGACATGTGATGGAAAATACAAACAGTGATGAATAGATGCAAGCAAATGCTTGGATAGGATAGTCCCTTTTTTCTTTCTTTTGAAGTTATTCATTAGTTTGTTTCAATGTTATGGTGAGGTAATTCCAGCTTTTGTGAGAATGTCATGTTAGTGTTTGCTTCCTTTTGAGTTTTTGGTGTATTTCCTAATTTATGAGTGTCTGATAAGAATTGTTGTAATTGTAGCTTTTCTGACGATGTGCATGTTAATGATATTTATATAATGATCAGTTACCACCTATTGGCAGTTACTTCTTTTGCTTTACAGTGATTTGAACAACTTTTCGTATCGTTAATGAAAAGCTTTTATAGTCATACAAATGTTATGGTCATGTTTAGATCATAAGTTTTAAAAAGTTTAGACATGTGTAAGACTATTGTTTTCAAATGTTTTCATTTCTTTCTTAAACTTAGGGGTCGTTTGGTATGAGGTATAAGAAGGTATAAGGGTGGTATAAAAGTTTAGCGTGCATTTCTTTTCCTTGAAATTAATCAGAGGATAAATAACAACATACCCAGATTATCCCACACCAGTGAGGTATCAAGAGGGTAGTATGTACGCATGCCTTACCCCTACTTTGTGAGGATAGAGATGCTGTTTCCAATAGAGCCATAAGCACCACAAGCGGACAAATATAGAATGAAATATATATGATTCTTTTGATTCAGCTGCATTAACTAAAGGAACAAAATATATTTTGATATGAAATCTTCCTTAAGTATGTATTTAGATACAAACATCAATTAATAATTACAATTATACAATCTTACTTATAGCAATTTGGGAAAAAGTCTCATAAAGTTGTTTTCAAGAACTGTACGACAAAATATATAACTGCTAGGAGCAATGCAATTTGGTAGAAATCCCTTTGGAAGCTGTCATCCCTTTGAAAGAACTGCATCATAAAAGTAGACAATTTTCATCAGATTACACTAAAAAATTTTTCTCAATAGAATTCAAGATTTGAGACTTAAATTTTGAACAAGAAATACCTTTTTTGGATCACCATAAGGGTCAGGATAAACATCCATGTTTTTATTCTCTGAAGTAGACTTAGAATTCAAGTCTTTCACAAAATCAGCAACATCTTTCCCAGCTTCAACTGTGGCAAAGAGACGTCGCGATGCCCAGAAATAAGCTTGAGCGATGACGGATGATCCTGATAAATCCCAGAGCTCTTCATGTTCAACTACTTGCCCACTGATTTGGTTCAAAGTGAATTTTGAGTTCACTTTGATGATCAGATCCCCTCCTATGGCAGCAAGTATAGACTTTGGCTTTCCTTTAATTGTCCACTTAATATTCAACACACTCGTTGATAACATCACCATTTCTTGCACACTCTGCATAGCAAAATGACGGAAAATATATCTCTACGTCGTTGAAGGCTATAGAATAGTTAATATCATGATACTGGGAGGAGGTGCAACGGAAGACACTTCTGCACTCGGTGTTTACACTACACCAAATCAAATAATTTAATCTTAAGAGTCACAAATTAAAGTGAGAGTACACTTCAGTGATAAAAGTATATGGAAAATATGTCATTCATTCATTCATTCAGTCGTCTGATGCAACCACTGGATACAACTAGACTATCCTGTGCACGACATAGGTTCATCTATTAGCCCAAGTATTTTGCCTGTCATCTTTTACATTAAAAGCTTGCAAGTCTAAAAGTTGTTAAGTATTTGAAAGCTATAGCCTTATAATAGCAGTCAGTCAAACAAACATCTAAAAGCTCCTTAATATGTTACCGTTCTAGCGTTCTGCAGTGCGTCAGTTATCCATAGCGGTCTCTTGTACTTCTCTCGCCCCGTGAAACTTCTGACTGGATCCTGCATTTGATTGTTTGGCAATAGATTGAGATACTGAACAATGAATATAATCCAGTATATTAGTCCATATAAATCTAAATACTTCCAAATACTGGTGAAGTTAAAGCATGCGTGCATAGTTTAAGCAACTTAAGTTGCAGACATGCATCATAATTCTATAATAAGTGAAATTGGGGACAAGTGATTATTTGCAGAAGTTGTTTGATTGATTTGGTAATGTCTCATCAAATTAGTTTGAGAACAACTAAAAAAGGGGGAGCCAGGAATTCTAATAAGGGAATTGAAGAAATACAAAAAATGCTACACCTAGAATTCAGACCCGCAACTTAAAGCAATATTTGAGCTACCTTTGTTGTTACACTAGAAACTTTCCTTGTGATTCAACATTGTATATATATATATATATATATAGTATAATTTTTGGACGAAAGAAAATTCAATTGAATCCTTGTCGGACCATTTAGCTACGCCCCTGAATCTTTTAAGGCTAATAAGCTAAAACCATCCAATTATCCAAAGAAGTAGCCAAAACCAAATTCAACATTAGAATACAAGATATTAGAAAATGTAGTAATAGAGCAAGTGAATATAGTAGATGAACAAGCGATGGAGAACCTTGTATTTGACAGAAAGAGCAAAGGTACCAAGGGCACGATTGCCTTGGCGAAGCTCAAGAATATCTCGAACAAGTTGCCTAGCTGTAGCTTCAACAGAAGGGCTGCTAATACATTCAAATTCATCGCAAAGTTCCCCAAAATCCATTCCATCTACAAGCTTATCACCATCCGAAGTCGATAACTCTGTCCTATTGGAGTCATTAACAACTGCCATACATTCAAGGAATTAAGCATTAGATATTACTATACATTCAGTTCTTTTTTCGTATGACAATCAGCTATCTATCTGGTCCCACTGGTCCGACTAATTCAGACTCATGCCGCATAACCCCATTTTAGAGACAAGCACTCTCTACGAGGGATTTCTTTATCGCTAAGGCTCGAATTCGAGACCCCTTATTAAGGATGCTAAGGATGGAGGGATTCATTCATCCCTTTATACCTTTTGATGGTTACATATTCAGTTCTTATTAATACAACAATAACAATAGACCCAATGAAATTGGTCCACAGAGGATGGTGGGTACCCAGACCTAATCGCTACCTTGTGAAGGTACAGAGGCTATTTCAAATAGACTCTTCGGCTCAAAGAAAGCATATTATTAATATATATAATATGAAAAAAAGAGGGACATGCACCTCGCAAGGAGAATCTATGAATGGAATTAAACTTTGTGGAGATGCCATTGATGTTGTGGAAGGAGAAAAGCTTATTGTGATTGGTGGGAAGAGAAATGGTAGTAGTAGAAGAAGAAGAAGAAGAAGGAAGAAGAACAGCAGAAAAGCTCATCTCGTTTGTATCCCCATGATTACTAGCTAGCCCATGGGGGATGAGATGGAACCTCTCTTACTTTCATTCTCTATATTTGGATAAGGTATGATTTTGTCTATGTGGTTCTTGATTTTTTTAGTCACACTAGCTGTAATAGTTCATGAGTATTTAGGTGGGGACAGATTATTATCTGGGCAAATTCTTGGTTATCATAATTTGCAGTATTTTCTAGAACTTTGTGTGAGGGAGTAGTTACTAATTTTCTGAATGATTACTTGTATACTTTGTTAACTCTTACTTTCTTGTTACTGTTGATTTTTATATATTTGTACTTTAGTTCTTAGTAATACATATATTTGCTTTTTTACTTTTATCCATATTTTTTACATCGTACCTAAAAGGATCTTTTGTTACTCTTGGTGTTCTATTTTATGTGTCTTTTCTTTTTTAATAGAAATTAGGGGTCCACCAAACTATATAGAGAACCAGGTTCTCTATTAGTTCTCACAGAACACACGTACACTGCCGTTAGTAAATGACACAATGGAGTTTTACGTGGAAAACTCCCAGCTCACGGGATCAAAAATCACGACCTACCCTTGTAGGATTTCAACTTCACTGCTGAGCAAACTTTAGATTACAAACTATTGTAACCTAGGAATTAACCTCTTAGTCCCTCACTAACTTGTAACAACACTTTTACAAGCCACTTTGTAATAACTTTATTACAAAGACTTTACAACTCGACCAACTCTAGCCAACACACAAACACAAGGGTTTGTGATTTACAAAAATTTCCTACGCAATGCTTCTAACTAAGTTAAGTAGGAATTACAAGTAGAGTGCCTTAACAAAGGTACAACATAACTAAGGACATATAATAACTCGATACATGAAACTAGTCCGTTGTTATGTTGTTCTTTCTTCTTGATGCCCTTGAGAGTCACTTGCAAGATTGATAGATGACGTGCGAGAATGCTTGATTAATTCTTGAATGTGCAAGTGTTTTGTTTTACCTTTGCTTGATATTAATAAGTCATTTGTACATCACTTGAATGATGCAAGCAAGTTAGGTAAAGGGCATTCCCCATAAAGTTGACTGCTGCACTGTTTTCGCACTATTGTGTGTGCAGGCAGCAACTTTAGAGCTGGGGGAGTTGACTTGTACAGTCACCTCGGGAACTGGTTGCTATTTGTTCCCTCTGCTGTTCCTTTGACTCTGAAGAGTTGAACTGTGTCTCCAACTGGAGACTTGTTGATCTTTACGTTCTTGAGGGTGTGTATCATGTTCCTTATCTGGTTCGTAACAATAAGTTTGTTAGATCATCAAAACATAACAGGGATACACATATAACCTATTTACTTTTATTATTATTATTATTTTACTTTAGAAAAGAATGATATCTATTTTGAAAATAATTTTCATTTAAATCTCCCTTACTTTTATATTTTTATACGTATGTAAATATCATGATATATTTAAAATCATAAGAATTTTTTTTTTCTTTTAAATTTTGTGCATAATACACTACCATTTAAATTGAAAAGAAAAGAGTAATCATATTGACTGATATAAACTTTTTTCATGACAACAAGCGCTAAACTAACAGAGTAAGAGATAGCCAGTCAATCCTATAAAATTAGAAAATGCCAATAAGTTTCTCAAGGTGTTTACCAAATTAATAACTTGTGCTTCTTTTAACTCTTTAGAATTGGATAAGTACGAATTTTCAATTATTTAACTCCTACTTATCTCTGGGCAATAGCATATGGAAACCTCTCCTCGAGCTTAAAAAGTTCAAAAAAAATGAAGAATTCTGGGCAGTTTAATTTGCATTTTTGTCGTCTATGTACAATGATTTAGGAAAGTCTTCCAAAAAAATAAATAAATATTTTACTCAAATGTATTTTTGTGATGTACACTATTCAAGAGGAACAATCTTTTCGTCTTATATACATCATTTCATGTTATATATCATGATACGGAGTGCAGAATCAAATTTACTTGATTTCCGGTATGGATTTGGATATATAATCTTTAAATTTGTTTAAAAAATTATATATTTACAAATTATATAAAAGGTATTATAAGTCATGATAGTTGCTATTCAAAATATTTTTATAATATTTGAGAAAATCACGATCAAAGAAAAACTTAGTGTCACATAAAGTGAACAAATGGAATTATTTATTTCAATATGATATTCCCGAGCAATTTTCAGTTGATAATGTATACTAAGTACGTCTAAATCTCAAGCAAATTAAGTTCAAACTTATGAACTCTCAGTGTTTATATCGCTTCATTTAAACTTTTCTCAGTCTAATGCATGCATGATATTATTGTAATATAGATACCGCACATGTAATAGTTAGTTAGTCACATGTTTTTTCTTGTTAATGACAGCAGTTAATGAGCTGTCAATTAGTTAGTGGGTTAGCTTAAGTTAATGGTAGTTAGATGTATAAAAGTACTGTTCTTCTTCTTCTTCAATAAAAACAGTAATTCATTTCCTCTCTTAACCGTCTCTCTTCTCAGAGTTCCCACCATTGTTATACCTTCAAATCCTTGCAATTTGTCATGGTATCAGAGCAGGAGATACTGGAATCTCATGCTGTGACGCACCTAAGCTGATTACTGGTCTAAATTCTTCCATCTTTCGTTGATCAATTGCTGCTATTGACGCAACAATGGCAGAAAACACAATTGACCACACACATCCCCTGTTTTTGGGTCCTTCAAACACTCCGAGCTCAGTATCGATTCCGGTAAAGCTCACTGGGTCAGAAAACTATGTGCTATGGAGTAGGTCGATGAGGATTGCACTTTTGGGGAAGAGGAAGCTAGGGTTTGTGACCGGTACATGCAAAAAGGAAACCTACAAGACGGCTGATTTACTGGAGCAATGGGAGACCTGTAATGCTATAGTTTTGTCATGGATCATGAATAATGTGTGTGAGGAGCTCCTTGGTGGGATCGTGTATGCATCAGATGCTCATCTCGTTTGGGAGGATCTACGGGAGAGATTCGATAAAGTCAATCGAGTAAGAGTTTTTCAATTACATCGTGAAATTGCAACTCTCTCACAAGGAACTAGCTAAGTTTCAGTTTACTTCACAAAGCTAAAGGAACTTTAGCATGAGTATGATTTGCTTTTCCCTTTTTCTAATTGTGGATGCCCTAAGTCTAAGGAAAATCTAGAACAAATACATCAACAACGAGTTATGCAATTTCTCAGCGGATTGAATGAGTCTTATGATCAGGCTAGAAGGCAAATTCTCATGAAGACAACTGCACCTACGCTGAATCAGGCCTATGCAATGATTGTACAGGATGAAAGTTAGCAGAGTGTGGGTGACAATGTTGTGACTGATAGAGCTGATCCTACCTTGGCTATGCAAGCAACTGGAAGAGGACAAGGATATCGAGGCAAGAAACAATTTATGCAATGTGAACACTGCCGGATGAAAGGGCACACCAAGGAAAATTGCTACAAAATTATTGGCTATCCATAAGATTTTGTTCCAAAGAAGAAACATGGTACAGGGCAGCCTGACAACTGGAGAACTATCAACAATGGGAATCAAAATGGTGGAGGAAGGCCAGACAATTGGAGGAGAGAACCCCTAGCAGCTGTGAATCAGGAAGATATTGGATCATGTTCACAAGGAGATGGCCATGGACAGACAACAGCTGAAAACAAGGGATATTACTTCACTGATGCACAGTATAATCAAATTCTGAATTTGCTAAATAAAGATTGTGGTGATCACCAGGCTAACGTGGCAGGTAATGTCACTTGTTTAATGTCTAATTCCAACCAAAAGGAAGAAGAGTGGATTGTTGACTCAGGAGCAACTCATCACATTGCCTCAAAATTAGAACTGTTAGCTAATACTAGAACTACAGATAAATCTAACAATGACAGGGTACATCTACCTACAGGGGGAAAAGCTGATATCACTCATACTGGTAGTACATGTTTGCTGGATAAAGAAACAGTAAAAAATGTTCTTTATGTACCTGATTTTAGGTTCAACCTATTGTCAGTCTCAAAGCTCACAAGAGCACTGTCTTGCAATGTCAACTTCTTTCCTGACTTCTGTGTATTTCATGACCTTTGCAATGGCAGGGTGAAGGGGATTGATAGAGAGAGAGGTGGATTGTATTTGCTTAGAAATGGAAGATTAACTAACAAGTTGAAGGCCATTTGTGCAATGAGCAGATTGTGTGGAGGAACCAGCAGCCTGTGGCACATGAGGCTGGGACTTCCCTCATTGTCAACTATGAAGAATATAAAGGACCTACATAGCTATGTTAGTAGTATAACAGAGAATAATTGTTTTTGTTTGTCCCTTAGCAAAACAATCTAGGTTGAAATTCCCGCTTAGTGACTCTAGAGCTGATGGATTGTTTCATCTTGTACATATGGATCTATGGGGTCCTTATAAGGTTCCTACATTCAATAACAAGTATTACTTCCTTACTATTGTAGACGATCATTCTAGATACACATGGGTGTATTTCTTGCAACTAAAGTCTGAAGTGATAGTAGCAATAAAACAATTTTTTAACATGATTCAAAATTAGTTTGGAGTCATGGTTAAGATACTGAGATCAGATAATGGGACTGAGTTCTTTAACTCACAATGTGCAGCCTTGTTGAGTAACCTTGGCATCATTCATCAGAGTAGTTGTCCTTATACCCCTCAACAGAATGGCATAGTAGAACGGAAGCATAGGCACATTCTTGACACAGCCAGGGCATTGAAGTTTCAGGGGTCCATTCCTATAAGGTATTGGGGCATGTGTGTGAATGATGCAGTATATTTGATTAATAGGTTACCATCAACAACTCTAGGGGGCAAGGTGCCCTTTGAGCTACTATATGGTAGGAAGACATCTCTCATTCATCTAAGAGTTATAGGTTGTCTGTGTTATGCAACAAGCCTGCCCAAGGGAGACAAATTTGCTGAAAGAGCCAAAGCAGCAGTTTTAATGGGATACTCTGAGACACAGAAGGGATATATACTTCTGGATCTACAACTAGGCAATTCTTCACTAGCAGGGATGTTGTTTTCAGGGAATCTGAGTTTCCTTTTACCAAAGGAAGCACTAACATGAGCAAGGAATCTGAACTGTCTATGTCTTCTCCTCTACATATAAAAATGTCAGATCACAGCAGTACTCCAGGAGAATCAAACTTACCAAAAACAACAGTAAATGCAGATAACACAGAAACAGAAGATGATACACAACATGCAGTTGAGGAGGCAGATTCTGATAGTTCTGATGCAGCAATCCTTCAGGATGCATAAGTTCAAAGTCCTATTATTCATGATGCAGAGGCTCAGAATGAGTCACACAATGAAAGGCAGCAATCACTTGAAGAAGAAAATGGAAGTGTACCATCAAACATGGGCAGGAAGTCCTCAAGACAGACCAAGGAGCCACTATGGATGAAAGATTATATCACTACAAAGAAGGGTGCTGCTTGCAACTATCCAATTTCAAACTATTTGTCTTATGACAAAACATCCTCCAACTATCAATGTTATTTGGCCAAGTTCTCTCAACAGATTGAGCCACGGTCCTTCAGAGAAGCTGTTAAAGACAGTAGATGGATTGAGGCTATGAAACAGGAGATAAAGGCTTTAGAAGATAACAAAACATGGTGCATAGTTGATTTTCCAAAGGGAAAGAACATAGTGGTCTCAAAATGGGTATATAAGATTAAATATAAAGCAAATGGGGACATTGAGAGATATAAGGCAAGGCTAGTGACAAAGGGGTATAGTCAAAGGGAAGGATTGGACTATCATGACACCTTTTCACCCGTGGCAAAAATGGTCACTGTGAGGTCAATCATAGCTCTTGCTGCCTCAAAAGGTTGGAATCTGTTCCAAATGGATGTGTACAATGCCTTCTTGCAAGGTGATTTGTATGAGGAAGTTTATATGGAATTACCTGAGGGTTTCAGACAACAAGGTGACAAGATAGTTTGCAAGTTAATGAAGTCCTTATATGGGCTTAAATAAGCTTCAAGACAGTGGAATATCAAGCTAACAGAAGCACTTCTAAGTGCAGGCTTCATCCAAAGCAACTATGACTACTCTCTATTCACTATGAGAAGCCAGGAAGAGGTAGTGATTGTCCTAGTTTATGTGGATGATCTTCTCATCACAGGAAGCAGTGCAAACTTGATCAAACAGGCCAAGGATATTCTACACCAGAAGTTCAAAGTTAAGGACCTAGGAGAGCTCAAGTACTTCCTGGGAATTGAAGTGCTAAGATCCAAGGCTGGCATTTTGCTGAACCAGAGGAAGTATGTACTGGAGCTTATCTCAGAGATGGGATTAAGTGGGGCTAAGCCTGCTTGCACACCCTTGGAGGCTAATGCAAAACTCACTTCAGTAGAATATGATCAGGCAAATGAAGTCAAGGATGATCCCCTGTTGCAGGATATTAATGCCTATCAAAGGCTAGTTGGAAAATTGCTGTATGTTACCATTACAAGACCAGACATCAATTATGCTGCACAAACCTTGAGCCAGTTCACGCAAAGGCCCAAGAAGTCTCATTGGGATGCTGCAGTTAGAGTTGTAAGATACTTAAAGGATGCACCAGGACAGGGAATCTTAATGGCTTCTAATCACACAGGGGAGTTAACATGCTGGTGTGATTCAGACTGGGTAGCATGTCCTAATACAAGAAGGTCAGTTACTGGTTATGTGATAAAGTTTGGAACTTCCTTGGTGTCTTGGAAATCAAAGAAGCAACAAATGTGTCAAGAAGCTCAGCTGAAGCCGAGTACAGAAGCATGGCTGCTGCAACTGCTGAAATCGTATGGTTACTAGGTCTGTTTAAAGAGTTGGGTGTGAAGATTACACAACCAGTGACAATTCTTAGTGACAGTAAATCTGCCATTCAGATAGCAGCAAATCCCATACTACATGAACAGACAATACATATAAAAATCGACTGTCATTTCATTAGGGACAAGATCAAAGAAGGGATAGTTCAGGCAGTGCATGTGAATGCAAAGGAGCAGCAAACTGATTTGCTAACCAAAGGTTTGGGTACTGCTCAACATGTGCATCTTCTTGACAAGCCGGGAGTGCTCAACATTCTACACCCTCCAGCTTGAAGGGGCATATTGTAATATAGATACAGCACATGTAACAGTTAGTTAGTCACGTGTTTTTTCTTGTTAATGAGCTGACAATTAGTTAGTGGGTTAGCTTAAGTTAATGGTACTTAGATGTATAAAAGTACTGTTCTTCTTCTTCAATAAAAACAATAATTCATTTTCTCTCTTAACCGTCTCTCTTCTCAGAGTTTCCACCATTGATATACCTTCAAATCCTTGCAATTTGTCAAATATTTGTGTGCGAGAACATGAGTGCCCTCTTCATTTTTGGAACATTTGCACTTGGTTTGAGGGATGAGATTTGTGTGCAAGAACATTTGCCCTCGGCCATTTATCATATACTTTCGCAACTCCCAAATGGAGATGGAGAAGCTGGTTTATGGTTGAACTAGACACAAAAAATCATGAAACTTCTGCATAAAGTAAATTTATTGAAGTAAAATCTTGGACACAAAAGCTGCATTTCTTGGGAAAAGATAATTTCTCAGCTCCTGTTGCTCCATACATGTAAAGTTATCCATTTTGACATCCTTTAGATTATGCTTCTGTTGGGTTTTGGATGTATTTAATTAATATATTAAATACTTAAAAGAGGGTGAATGGAAAATGGAGGGAATGAAATTTTTGAGTGAAATTTTAAGTTCCCCCCTTGGCAAATGGGCATTGTCCCATATTGGAAGAGGAAGAGGTTTTTTATGGGTATATAAGCAATTGCTCTTCTTCTAGCTCTTAAAGAGTTGAGAAGAAGGCAAGCCTCGCGCCGTCGTCGTCGTCGCTCGCTCGGCTCGGCTTCGGCTTCGGCTACGGCTTCGGCTTCGGATTCGGATTCGGATTTGGATTTGGTCAAATGATTGATTGATTAACTTTTTGGACCAAATTTATTTGTTAATAGTAAAATATTAACAGAAATGTTATTAAATAGTTGTTTTAATAACAGAATATTAATATTAAATCCAATCCGTTTTTCTGTTTTGATAACAGAAAAGTAACTACCCTCTTCAATTTTTCCTCTTTATTTTCCCTCTTTATTGTTGAGTAAATGGCCATTTATGTAATGGCATTTATATTGTGGGCGTTTTGCATAAACAGCCATTCTGAAGAGTTGCACCTCTTCAGATTTTAGCCCAACTTTGGCTATAAATACAACACTATTCTGCTCAGAATTTCACTACGATTTTCTGAGTTTCTTCTCCTTCTTCTGCATATTTTTAGCATCAAACAAAGCATAAAGTAAGTGTGATTTGCTACCGGATTTTGTATTCGCTGAAACACTGGGGTTTGAAGTACCACTACACCAGTGTGTAATTCGTTCTATCCTGGGAGGAAATAATCCATAACCTTGGGTACTAGGAGGGGATTAAATTCCTTAAGGAAACACTGTGAATTCAGTGGGCTCGAATTGATTTTTTATTATTTCGTTGTTCATTTCTGTTTATGTTCATTTCTGTTTATATTCACTTATATTTCCAGAATTATTTTACAAATACAGAAGCTTGTTAAGTTAGGAGTATGCAGTTCAATATTAATCAGATTAAAGCAAAATGATACATACAATCAATGTAAAGATTTTCAAGATTGGATGCTACAATATCAACCATACATATGTAAATCATAAAGACAATCCAACCAAACACTCCTCAGTTTGGATAAAGACGTTCCTCCAATTTGTAAACTGGCTAGTCCGTGACATTCATTTAACTTTAAATCCTCTAAGCCACTGCAGCTTTCACATACAGCTCGAATAAAGTGCTCGCTCAAAAGTGCCTTAGAGAGGTGTAACACTCTCAAAGACGAATACTTTATGCCATTATTGTGGGGCAATTCAAGCTTAAATCCCTGTAAATTAAGAACATTTAGTTCTTTTGCAGCAAAGATTGCTTCAGGCAAAATCATGTTGTAACCATCGTTAGGTGTATCAACACTTAAAATCAACTCTTTGATGTTAAGCGATACAAGTGTATTAATCCAGCCATGAATATAAGAACTCCAATGAGAAGACGGTAATGTTAACCACAACTTTTGTATAGAAATTTTCTGATTCTGCCGATTTGCTAGATCCGTTATATTTTCTGCTAGTATCCATTGGTCATCATCCCCTTGATGATAGAAAAATTTATAACCAAAATTTAGGTAGGAGAGGGTAGTCCAAGCACTATTCAAAGACTTGGACAATGTATTCAATTGTGCAACATCTTTAGCAAGAAAGGAAGATAGAATTTTCTGCAAAACTGGCACTGCCAATTTGGATATGTGATCCACTGCTGGATCCATAATTTCCTCTTCCATCGTTATCAAAATTTTTATTATCTCTCTCTTTTGACGCAGCAGCCTTAACCAATTTGACGATGGATACTATAAAAACCAAACACCAAAAGGAAAAGTTAGGAAAAGAAAATTAGTTTGTTGTATACGGTGGAAATCGGGGCTACCCGATTTCATTCTTCGATGGAAAAGGTGATACCACGTCGAGAGGCCAGGACGCCGAGCTCGGGGTCGAGGCTCCTTTCCAATATCGAGGTCGAGGTCGAAATGATTTGCCGAGGTCGGAAGAAGGCATGCCTCGAGCAATGGCCCGAAGATCATGGCGTAAATTGTGGAATAGATTGACCCTTGGCGGTTAGACAGCTGTCAATCATGATTTCCTACTGTAATTAGAAGTGTACCTTATTTAGGATTCCCCTATTATATAAAGGGGAGCCCATTCATTTGTAAGACACATTTTTTGATTGAGAAGAAATACATGCACTTTACTCTCTAGCTATTATTGTTCATCATGGTTGTTTTATAACTTGCTATTCCCACTATTCCACCTCGAGACCGTCATAATTCGAGGTCGAGATTTGACTTGCACAGCGGTTTGAATTATTTATCCTTCAATTTATATATTTAATTCCTTGTTTATCAATTGGTATTGGATTAAATCACATATCCTTAAAACCGCAATATAAGTTTAATTGTTACTCGGATTTTAGGGTAAACAGTTTGGCGCCCACCTTGGGGCTAAGGATAATAGTGATTGTTTCAGTGCTGATTCTGATAACACACGTTATTTCACACTTGTTCTTGTCAAGAATTTTTGTTCTCAGGTTAAAACATATCAAACTCACAAACGCACCCGTACATAGTGATGATGGTCTTGGATTTCACAGGGAAAACAATTCGTAATTGCTCCAGGTGTCGGGGTGCCACCGGCTAATCTCGGAGGAGTACCGGTCGTCGATCCAGTCGATATCAGTTCGCACATTATTTTGAATGCGGATTTAGGCACGGACCCCGAAGGGAGTGTACGCATGAAAGGCCGATCTGGTGGCCAAGGAACACAGGGCGTAGGAGACGAGGGAGTTAGTCTCTAGGTATTATTCGAGATGCTACAGGCTCATCAGGCTGCTATTACTCAGCTTTAAAGTCAACATAGAACTCCGAATGTGGTAGAACCAGAAATCACTCGCCATACCGAGCCAGTGCTGTCGCGCCCCCTTTTTTTTCCCCTCGCGAAGAAAGTCCGGTTTCGACATTCATGGGGGATCGACTCGTTTCCTTTTGGGAATTGGGTATTTTGAAGAGTCGCCACCTAACGGATTATGGTGCGTTAGGGCACCTAAAGTAATTAACTCATGTAACTAGTTGCATTACCAGAGATTAGGATAAGGGCTCGAGATAACCTTGAGGGGAAGGTGTCAGGCACCCCTCGCGGTCCACAACGCTGGTTCCCGACCGAACTTACACTATACGGATCAGTCAAATAACAAGTAAGCAAGTATTTGCAAATAAAGTAGCTTTCCTCGTTTAAATGCATATATGATCAAAGAAGTTCAAATAATAAAGGGAAAAGAGATTTGGACAACTTGTGCATGTATAAGTAAAGAAAGGAAATTTAGAGAATTTATACATATACGGGAATTAGGAAAGGGAAGTCCTAAGTTGATTAGCCTACAGGATCATACCCATGCAATGCCCGGTAATCACTCCTCAATGAGGGACTACACATGACACTAGTGCGCAGTCATCATATCCTTTACTACCCATTCCCCCCCTTAATGGTTATGAGCGAGTTTAATTAACGACCCCTAAGCGTGCTGCTACCCGTCCCTTCCTCATTGTCCCGGAGGAATTTGGGACCTCTAAATATGGATAGTTCTGGACGGCCTAAGGTTTATAAAAGGTAAAAATCTAGGCGACAAGCAAATAACACATAGGACAAGTAGATGAAGACAAGCATTTAGCAGGCTCACATTTACCTCCGCATGTATATAGGCAAACAAACAGCACGTCTAAAACACAAGTTTTGAAGAAAGTTCAGAAATCCTAAGAAACATGGTATCTAGATGGATGTTATAGATTCAGGATGTAGGGAAAGTGGTAGAATTCCTAACCAGTTTGCCTACTGGTTTTATAGCCTGTTAAGCCTAGGTAATATCACACATAAGCAGAACTAGTTTTAATTTTAACGCTCTATGGTTTGCCTAAGTGTATATATGCAGTCACGATTCTGGAAAAAATAATTTTGAGCCCTTTATCCTATAGGCATGCTTTCTAGTGACACTGAGTAATACAACGTTGAAGACTATTAAAGAAACGAGTAGGATAATTAATTAAACGGATTCAGCACCTATAGGCATGATTTCTAATTAAAACTGATTTTAGATCCTATAGGCATGATTTATAAAGAGACGGATTTGAATATATACCGTAATGAGAGCCGAACCTTAGTTATTTTATTTCCTAGGCATGGAGTCTAATTATGTAAAGTAAAGCAGGCAGCGCTTATGTGACGACCCGACCCGTCGTCTCATGAGTTACCGCCCCTTTTTCCCCATTTTATGCTTCTTCATGTTTCATTATCAGTATTTGGTGTGTTATAGTTGATTCGGATTGGTTTTGGTAGAAATGAGGCACTTAGTCTCTTTAAGGAAGGCTTAAGTTGGAAAAGTCAACCGGACGTTGACTTATGAGTTATAGGGCTCGGATGTGATTTCCGGTGATTCGGTTAGCTTCGGGGGATGATTTTTGACTTAGGAGTGTGATCGGAATTTATTTTGGAGGTCCGGTGTAGAATTAGGCTTGAATTGGCGAAGTTAGTATTTTGGCGCATTCCGGTTGATGGGTGAGATTTTGATCCGAGGGTCGGAATAGAATTCTGAGAGTTGCTGTAGCTTCGTTATGTGATTTGTGATGTGTGTGCAAAATTTCAGGTCATTCGGACGTCATTTGGTTGGGTTTTTGATCGAATGCGTGTTTCGGAAGTTTTAGAAGAACTTAGACTTGAGTCCGATGTAATTTGATGGTTTCGGTGTTGTTTGACGTGTTTTGATGATTGGAACAAGTTTGAATGATGTTATGGGATGTATTGGTGCTGTTGGTTGAGGTCCCGGGGGCCTCGGGTGAGTTTCGGGTGGTCAATCGGACCCCTTTCCAGGTTGAGATGTTGCAGAAATTGACCATCAGCTGTTGCAGAAGAATTTGCCTTCACGATCGCGTGAGGTCCCTCGCGATCGCACAGAAGGAAATTGAGTTGGCCTGAGTTTGGCCTTCGCATTTGCGTTTGGTGTCTCGCGTTCGCGGAGGGCCTTGACCCTGTGCTTCGCGTTCGCAGTGAGGGTATCGCGTTCGCGAATAAGGATTTGGGGCCCAGTGGAGTTTGTTCTACGCGTTCGCGTGTGAGGTAGCGTGTTCGCGTAAGTATGAGTCCTAAACTATCGCATTCGCATGGATTGAGTCGCGTTCGCGTAGAGTGTTTTCGAGCTTTTATATTTTTGCATTTCGCGTTCGCGAGGTAGTGGTCGCGAATGCGATGAAGGATTTTCCAGGTCTGGGCAGAAAGTTTATAAACATTTCATCCGCGATTTTAGCCATTTTCCCCCCATGGTTGATCATTTTGAGAGCTTCTTGGTGGAGATTAAAGAGGGATTCAAGGGGAATCAATTGGAGGTAAGATTTTTGAACTTAAAACTCATTTTTATTGTGAAATCCACCTAGAAATTCATGAAAATTAAGCCAAAAGTGGAAGAACTAGGGCTTGAGTTTTGGGATTTTTAAATTAGAAATTGAAGGGCCATTTGAGGTCGGATTTGGGAGTTCTTGGTATGTATGAACTCGTGGCGAGATGAGGAATCCATTGATGTGAATTTTGTAATTTTTCGAGAGGTGGGCCCGGGGCTCGGGGTTTGCTAGTTTCGAGATTTTTGCTATTTTTCGATTGTTTTCGATTGGGTATTGTTCCCTTAGCATATTGTGATGTATTCGCTCTGATTTTGGATAGATTCGACGCGCGTGGAGACCGATTTGAGGGGCAAAGGCATCCCAAGCTAGATATTTTACCGGTTCGAGCTGAGTAATGATTGTAAATGATATCCTGAGGGTTTGAAACCCCGGATTTGCACATCATAGTGCTGTATTGAGGTGACTTGCACGCCGGATAGTGGGCGTGGGGTAGAGCACCGTTGGGGATTGTGACTTGGTCAATCCCGATTGATGAAGTTACTACGTATTTAACTGAAACTACTTGTTATCATCATAATTTGGACTGATTGCCATGTTTGGGCTTCGTGCCAACTATGTGAATCCTTTAGGGATTGATATCACAGTTTTTGCATTACTTTGCATATTATTTGATCTCGGTCTAAGGTTTTAATACTGTTTTGCAAACTCAGCCATTTTCCTAAGATTTGAAAACTTAAATAATATTTTATTGACGTTTTGAGCTGAGAACTACCATATTGTATTGCCCAAGTGGCATATGTGCATTTCTGGACTGAGAATGGAACGGGCTGCGCACCGCAGCAGTGTTACATGTATATTTCTGGACTATGGATGGCTCGGGCTGCACTCACAGCAGTTATACATTGATTTTTAGGCCGAGGGTCTGGTTGATGCCACGAGATGGCTTGATATTGCGCTTGGGCTGTAGGAGCCCCTCCGGAGTCTGTACATACCCCCAGTGAGCCGTCGACGTTAAATGGATCGGGCTGCACGCCGCAATGGGTACCGGAGTGTACCGTCATATGCATTGCATTGCACTCATGTATTTGTTCCTATTTGTATTATCTGTCATGACATTTCAGCACTCTCATTTCATTGGCTTCCATGCTATTTCTGCATTGCTTACCTGATATCCTGGTGTTATTCGTTAATGGAGTGTTGTGCCCGAGGGGCTGACTTTTGTGCTGACTTGCACTATCTATTTCGCATTCATTTGCTCAACTGTCGGTAAAAGATATTTTCAAAAGAGGTTTTAAACTGAGGCCATATATTTCTAAAGATTTCACATTTTCACTGTTTTCTCAAAGGGTTACACTGTCCTATATAGCATGATGGATTGCTTTACGTGATTTCTTGCTGCTCAGTTATTATTTACTTTTATTACTCACTGAGTTGGAGTACTCACTTTACTCCCTGCACCTTGCGTGCAGATGCAGGTATTTGTTTACCCGGTAGCGGGTTTGAGCTAGTTGAGGATTTTGCTATCGTAGCTGAGCAAGGTGACCGCCAGCGTTCGCGGCACCAGATTTCTTCTTTTTGATTCTAAATTTAAATCCATGTATTACAGGCCTTGTAGTTGGATTAAAAATCCTTCTAGATGCTCGGACTTGTGACACCCCGGTCGGGCTTTGTTGGGATGGTTCCCTATTTTTATCACTTTTCTTCCGCACTTATGGGAATTTTTATTAATGATTTAGACTTATTCATGCTAAGTAACTGTTAAAAGAGGCGTTGTTGTTCTGTTGGCTGGCCTTGTCTTCACGAGAGGCGCCATCACGATCGGGTTTGGGAAATTGGGTCGTGACAAGTTGGTATCAGAGCCTAGGTTACTAGGTCTCACGAGTCATGAGCAGGTTTAGTAGAGTCTCGCGGATCGGTACGGAGACGTCTGTATTTATCCTCGAGAGGCTGCAGAACCTTTAGGAAAACTTCACTTCCTTGGAATTCTTATCGTGCGTACTTGATTCAGTTTGAGATATAACTCTTGAAATTCCTTCCACACGTCTGTATGTGCACGTGAGCGCTCAGCGTCAGAAGTGCCTTGATGGCTTGTGATTCCCCGATCAAGGGGCGAGATGTAATCTCCGTGAGTTTGATGTTGGGCCAGTCTGGAGGACTTGAGGCCGGATCTTTGCCATGGCTTGAGCACCGAGGTGCTGATTGTGTGAGCAAGTGTTTTGAACTTATATGCTCAGTATTGTCCCTATTAGCTGGAATGGCGGTTGGATATCCATGGGATGAGTATGTTAGTACTGCGAGATGTATCTATATGACTTGGTAGTGACGAAGAAGTCTGCTGGATAATAGATGAACTGTTAAGTGTTCGATTCCTATTATGATTCGATGTGTAGCCCGAATATGGGCGCGTGAAAAATATTCTCGTGTCTCCTAGTTGGGGAGGGTAGTGCATTACATGTGGCGGTATGAGTTCAGACTCATGAAGACTAATGACTGTGTAACGTATATGATGGTGGAAGTTATACTGAAGTACTACATTGAGGCGAAGCAGGTGGGTTATCTCCTGCGGAGTGTTCTTAAGTGGTATGATCCTTATGTGTATGTTAGAAGATCTCGTGTGTAATTGAAGGGTACGTGTTGAATTCGACAATTCGGGTCGCATAGGAGAGTGGACTCAACTGACGTAGAGATGGATGCGAGAAGGGTAGAGGATTACGGTACTAGATGATCTGTGTTTTCACAAACTTGTAAATGATTTGAGAGTAATATCACTATGGTATTGTGGCATCATTAGAGTAGAAGCATTATGGGTTATTGAGTGTGTCCTGGTATATAGCTTCGAGCCAAGTTGGGGAGGTTGCTGTTGATTAGCTGATCGCACGGTCATGTGCTATGTTGGTTCTGTTTCGAGGTATGCTGGCGGATCAGTCCTGGTTGCAGAAATTGAGCCGAGGATGGCACGAGTGAAGCAAAATTTTGACAAGGGTTATATGGTGCTTCGTAGATGTGAGAAAATACTAGGATGTCTTGAGCTGTTGTGGATAAAGAATGCTCAGTGTATAGAGAAGGAAGATGGTTGTTTGTATTGGGATGAGATCATATTTTGCGGTGTTAGAGCGCTAATAAGGCACGAGTGGTTCTGTTCGTTAAGTCAGGTAATTTGCAGTTTGAATAAGAGTGAATGACTCTCGAGAATGGTTTTAATGTGTTCAAGATTCTACATGTAACAATAAGGTGTCTTAAGGTTATGTATGTGGGTAGAGAATGTGTTTTCATTGGAAAAGGTCAAGACTTGTAGTATTTTTATGTTGATTATGGGATCCTATGTATCGGTATCTGGAAAGTAATGGTAACGAATTCAGATTCGCGGGAAGTCCTTCAAGTAAAGTATTCTAGAATGTGGTATTTCTGGGACATTTGAGAGAGTATTCAGTGGCTTATGGGTCTTAGACAGTGTGGTCTTATGCTTGGGTCTCGTGTAGTGAGCCTGGGTTGAGGAACTGTGGTGCTACAGCCAGAGGGAATATCAAGTTGATGATGAATCAGAAGGAAAATTAGATAGATGGAATAGCTTGATAGTGGACCAAATCGGTATGGTAAGGATATGATTAATTCTTCGTATGTGTTCGAGGTAATGAGCCCTTACTGGTATTGTGCAGCAAAGTTCTTGAGTTTTCACAGCTTGCTTAGCTCGGTTGGGATAGAAGGATTCAGTCCTGGCAGTTTAGCTCGTGAATATGGAATTGGGAGAGAGTTCTTGTTGGGTTTTACCGTGGTTTGGAGATGTATATATCTTTCTATGGGCATGCGAAGCATGGGATGTGTAATGATTTTCTTCCAAATGGGATCAGCGGGAGTTCTTGATTAGATGAGTTACAGTTCAGTTCTGAAAGAAGTTCATAAAATTCTTAGGCAACGGGTAGCCTCAGGTAATCAAGGAAATGGTACTGCTAATTGGAAGTGATTTGACGAGAGTATATGTCTCAGAAGAAGGGTAATGTGATTGGACTGATGATACTTCGGTAGTATTGCGGCACTTTCTTGCCAGATCGACTGCTGATATCTGAGTTTATTTGATGGCACAAGGGAATTTTAGAATATCTTTCGTGGAATGATTGGGTACTCGAGGTGTAATATGTATTCATACTGTGGAATTTGGGATCAGATACAGTGATTCGTGTGCTATATAGAGTTGGAGACTGGGAGTTCTCAGGTACTGACTATGTAGTGGTTGTGGATCGTGTGTATTGGTACCGTTAGCGGCCATTGGGATTTGGAGGCCCGAGTGGATCTTTCTTTGTTTGGTATATTAGATTTTGGATATGATATTGGGGTGTAGACTGGTTTTCTCAGTGTTGGGTTATTCTAGACTATTGTGCTATGGGCTATGTCGGAAAATGCCACAGGTTGCGTGGCGAGGTGCATCAGATTATGTTCTAGCAGAGTGGTTTGTAATCCAAAGACCAGCGGACGGCTGGGAAGGATTGTTTTTCTTAATTGGGCCTTCGTGGAAGATGTCAGTGCAGAGGTTCTACCATTGATTCAGTTCCGGTATTGAGGGACTTTTCCGGATGCGTTTCTTGTGGCCGGGCATGTCGCCGGGCGAGATTGTGGATTTCGGTATTTATTTGGTGCCGGGCACCGTATCGTACGGTTCCGGCAGAAGTTATAGTAGTGGAAGGAGCAACTTCAGGCTTCTTGGTATTGATTTCGTTGGCAGGCCGATGTGGCTACGTATTCAGCTTGAGTTAGCTTGGTTAGTCCCGAGTTGAATTGTTGAGGGATAGGTTGATTCGGTCGTTATTGAACTTGTTAGTGATCTGGGGAGATCTATGAGTTGCTTTTTCTGTGCTGTGAGGCGTTATCATTTGTTGGATATGGGCACATGTGGTGCGGTTCTATTGAGGATTCATAGAGAAAGTCGAGCGGGAAGAGCAATTGAGTGTTGCTCGGTAAATGGAGTATTGGTTATGGCCTATCGGGTTGCGTGTCGTAAGTTATTTGTTTCACCGTGGGTGCAATGAATTGCTTTGGTTTCGGACATCAAATTATGCGTGGCTGTCGATTTTGAGCATGGCGACTTGAGGTGTGTCATGTGTAACAGTGGTTGGGTAGGATCGCGCATTGTGGCGAGGCAACACGGCGGAGTATGACCCTTCAGGGTAGATTCAGGTATTCTATTTCCATGATGTGAGACGGGGTCTCAGCCTTGTGTTGTAATGGTACTGATGAGCTTGAGGTACAACTCTTTCGTTTGAGTCATTTGTCATGATTTGAGTATGTTCAGACCGTTCCTCATTGGTGCGTGTATTATGCAAGTTGTGGCTTAGGCCTGTGTTGAGGTGTCATATCACCAGAGTGGTGTGTTGGATTCGAGGTGATCGTTGGAGTCATTAATGAATACGAACAAATTTGATTTCAGCTTGTTGGAAGGGTAATATCGAGGTTCGGCTCGAAAATCTGCTGTAGTATTAGTCAAAAGGGAAGTGGCTTCATGAATGGTTGATCTGAGAAATGGTTACCGTTTGCTGCGTGTTTCATTTATCGTTGGCAGTATATGAAAGTGCTGGAATGAGACTTTAGCTAAATAAGAGGTTTTCTATCGGTATTTGGTTGTTGTGAGTAACTACTGTGAATGGAAGTTATCGTTTCGAGTGCTTGGATTATGTGGTATATCATATGATTTCACCTGAGGTTGCAAGTATGGGTTATTACAGCTGGTTCGGGACTATTCAAAGTATAGGTGTGAGGTTGTGATCGTATTGATGGTTTCAGAAGTGAAAAGGTAATTCTATGATTTATGGGCTAGACTGGATTGGGTAATTTCAGCTATGTTGTGTTGTCGGACCTATGTGAGATAGGGTGACGTGGGATTACCCCGGGTATATGCTTGGTAAGGTTATTCAGCTATTGGTTGGCTTCTAGGACAACTCTAGGTACGCTCGAGGACGAGCGTTGGTTTAAGTTGGGGAGGATGTGACGACCCGACCCGTCGTCTCATGAGTTACCGCCCCGTTTTCCCCATTTTATGCTTCTTCATGTTTCATTATCAGTATTTGGTATGTTATAGTTGATTCGGATTGGTTTTGGTAGAAATGAGGCACTTAGTCTCTTTAAGGAAGGCTTAAGTTGCAAAAGTCAACCGGACGTTGACTTATGAGTTATAGGGCTCGGATGTGATTTCCGGTGATTCGGTTAGCTTCGGGGGATGATTTGTGACTTAAGAGTGTTATCGGAATTTATTTTGGAGGTCCGGTGTAGAATTAGGCTTGAATTGGCGAAGTTAGTATTTTGGCGAATTCCGGTTGATGGGTGAGATTTTGATCCGAGGGTCGGAATGGAATTCCGAGAGTTGCTGTAGCTTCGTTATGTGATTTGTGATGTGTGTGCAAAATTTCAGGTCATTCGGACGTCGTTTGGTTGGGTTTTTGATAGAATGCGTGTTTCAGAAGTTTTAGAAGAACTTAGGCTTGAGTCCGATGTAATTTGATGGTTTCGGTGTTGTTTGACGTGTTTTGATGATTGGAACAAGTTTAAATGATGTTATGGGATGTATTGGTGCTGTTGGTTGAGGTCCCGAGGGCCTCGGGTGAGTTTCGGGTGGTCAATCGGACCCTTTTCCAGGTTGAGATGTTGCAGAAATTAACCATCAACTGTTGCAGAAGAATTTGCCTTCGCGATCGCGTGAGGTCCCTCGCGATCGCGCAGAAGGAAATTGAGTTGGCCTGAGTTTGGCCTTCGCGTTCGCATTTGGTGTCTCGCCTTCGCGAAGGGCCTTGACCCTGTGCTTCGCGTTCGCAGTGAGGGTATCGCGTTCGCGAATAAGGATTTGGAGCCCAGTGGAGTTTGTTCTACGCGTTCGCGTGTGAGGTAGCGCGTTCGCGTAAGTATAAGGCCTAAACTATCGCGTTCGCATGGATTGAGTCGCGTTCGCGTTGAGTGTTTTCGAGCTTTTATATTTTTGCACTTCGCGTTCGCGAGGTAGTGGTCGCGAACGCGATGAAGGATTTTCCAGGTCTGGGCAGAAAGTTTATAAACATTTCATCCGCGATTTTTAGCCATTTTTTCCCCCATGGTTAATCATTTTTAGAGATTCTCGGTGGAGATTAAAGAGGGATTCAAGGGGAATCGATTGGAGGTAAGATTTTTGAACTTAAAACACGTTTTTATTGTGAAATCCACTTAGAAATTCATGAAAATTAAGCCAAAAGTGGAAGAACTAGGGCTTGAGTTTTGGGATTCTTAAATTAGAAATTGAAGGGCCATTTGAGGTCGGATTTGGGAGTTCTTGGTATGTATGAACTCGTGGCGAGATGAGGAATCCATTAATGTGAATTTTGTAATTTTTCGAGAGGTGGGCCCGGGGCTCGGGTTTTGCTAGTTTCGAAATTTTTGCTATTTTTCGATTGTTTTCGATTGGGTATTGTTCCCTTTGCATATTGTGATGTATTCGCTCTGATTTTGGATAGATTCGACGCGCGTGGAGGCCAATTTGAGACGCAATGGCGTCGCAAGCTAGAGATTTCACCGGTTCGAGGTGAGTAATGATTGTAAATGATATCCTGAGGGTTTGAAACCCCGGATTTGCACATCATAGTGTATTGAGGTGACTTGCACGCGGATAGTGGGCGTGAGGTAGAGCACCGTTGGGGATTGTGACTTGGTCCGTCTCGATTGATGAAGTTACTACGTATTTAACTGGAACTACTTGTTATCATCATAATTTGGACTGATTGCCATGTTTGGGCTTCGTGCCGACTATGTGAATCCTTCAGGGATTGATATCACTATTTTCGCATTACTTTGCATATTATTTGATCTCGGTCCAAGGTTTTAATACTGTTTTGCAAACTCAGCCATTTTTCTAAGATTTGAAAACTTAAATAATATTTTATTGACGTTTTGAGCTGAGAACTACCATGTTGTATTGCCCAAGTGGCTTATGTGCATTTCTGGACTGAGCATGGATCGGGCTGCGCGCCGCAGCAGTGTTACATGTATATTTCTGGACTATGGATGGCTCGGGCTGCACGCCACAGCGGTTATACATTGATTTTAGGCCGAGGGTCTGGTTGATGCCACGAGATGGCTTGATATTGCGCTTGGGCTGTAGCAGCCCCTCCGGAGTCTGTACACACCCCCAGTGAGCCGTCGACGTTAAATGGATCGGGCTGCACGCCGCAGTAGGTACCGGAGTGTACCGTCATATGCATTGCATTGCACTCATGCATTTGTTCCTATTTGTATTATCTGTCATGACATTTCAGCACTCTCATTTCATTTGCTTCCATGCTATTTCTACATTGCTTACCTGATACCCTGGTGTTATTCGTTAATGGAGTGCTGTGCCCGAGGGGCTGACTTTTGTGCTGACTTGCACTATCTGTTTCGCATTCATTTGCTCAACTGTCGGTAGAAGATATTTTCAGAAGAGGTTTTAAACTGAGGCCAGATATTTCTAAAGATTTCACGTTTTCACTGTTTTCTCAAAGGGTTACACTGTCCTATATAGCATGATGGATTGCTTTACGTGATTTCTTGCTGCTCAGTTATTATTTACTTTTATTACTCACTGAGTTGGAGTACTCACTTTACTACCTACACCTTGCGTGCAGATGCAGGTATTTGTTTACCCAGTAGCGGGTTTGAGCTGGTTGAGGATTTTGCTATTGTAGCTGAGCAAGGTGACCGCCAGCGTTCGCGGCACCGAATTTCTTCTTTTTGATTCTAAATTTAAATCCATGTATTACAGGCCTTGTAGTTGTATTAAAAATCCTTCTAGATGCTCGTGACTTGTGACACCCCGGTCGGGCTGTGTTGGGATGGTTCCCTGTTTTTATCACTTTTCTTCCGCACTTATGGGAATTTTTATTAATGGTTTAGACTTATTCATGCTAAGTAACTGTTAAAAGAGGCGTTGTTGTTCTGTTGGCTGGCCTTGTCTTCACGAGAGGCGCCATCACGATCGAGTTTGGGAAATTGGGTCGTGATAACTTATTTGGACCAAAACGAAATCCTATAGACATGTTATCTAACAAAACAAATTTGAACCAAAGTAATCCTATAGGCATGTTATCTACCCAATTTTTGAACCCACAGTATACAACTACCCTCCCTTTTTCACTAGTCACCCTATTATCTGTTTACAAATAATTATTACAGACCAATGCTTGAATAAAAATTACATAAATAGAATAGAAATTAAGCTATAGAGAGCCTGAAACAGGCCCAAAGCAAATCCTGGTATACTTGGCCTTCTGTAGTCTCAAATGCCAAGAGTTCTCATTGCTAATTTATGTCCAGGTGTGTCAGAGTTTCCTAAGGACCTCAAGGATCCCACGCAGTGCTCACACCCAGACTTTCACAATAGGGACTAAATATGTGCAGTGTGGAAGGGACATCCCCAGTGTGCCAGAGTTCAGAGGAATCTCAAGAGGATTCCAAGGCAGTACACACGCTGGAAGGGCAGAACCTAATGACTTAAAGAGTACGGTGGGAGTACTTGACATAGTTTTGAAAGGGTTTTGAAAATAGTATAGAGATGACTCTAGGAGTGAAAAGGTTTTCTGAAACAGGAAATAGTTTGATGGTAAAATGGTTTGAGAAAAGTATTAAGACACTTTTAAAATCAGAACACAAATCACAGGACAACCAGATTCAGAAACACTTGGCAAACAGATTCCACACAGGGATAGAGGGGTTTGGGACACATAGAATACACATCAGTGTATGGGGAAGCATATAAACAGCAAAATGTGCAGAATTCTCAGGAGCTTTATAGAATAATAGGTTAGTCATGACAGTAGGTAATTGAGACACATAGCAGGAGTATAGCAAAACCATGTTGAAAACAGAGGGTATTGGACAGAATCCTACACATAATTAGGATCAATCGAAGCCCCAAGAGATTAGGTATAATCTCATCAGTAAAGAAGAGAAAACAAGAATTTAAACATGCTATACAAGCATCACATAAGCATTCATAGTTTAGGCATGCTGACTATTGAACAAACAAGATTTAAACATGCTAGATGAAGCAGTAAACAAGCAGTTATAGTTTAGGCATGCTAGTTACATATTGAGCAAGACAAAATTAGGCATTCTAAACTAGACAATGAACAGTAATGAAACACACGAAGTTTTAGGTTTCAGAAATTAAACTGAGACATACCAGTTAAGGAAGAGAACACAAAATGTAAAGAAGGTGCAGTTCAATATCTAGCCTTGGCTTACAGCCGGCTAGACCAGTAAATATCACAAGTAACAGAGAAGAAAAGAGAGCTTTAGAGTGTAAGTGTGTTTGTGAACTAATGTTCGTATGTTAGAAGTGAAATAGAGGAGAGTTTATATAGCAGTTTAGGAGCAGAGCAGAAAAACGTAAAGAAATCAACACTCAGCAATTAAGGAAATCACAAAATCAATTTACACGCAAAATCAGCATAGTCTTCCCTTAATAAAGGGTAATTACCCAATGGTAAAGGACATGAGATATTTAAGGAAGGAAAATCAAATCAGATGTATGTAAAGAGGTAAATAAGTAGGAGTCTAATTAAGGAAACAATCGTGAAGAATGAGTAAATATCACAGGTGAAAGAATAAGGTAAGAAGGCCAATTAAAGTCACAAATAAGGGGATAAATCAAGGATTATGCACATAAGTGTTAACAGAACAAATCAGTAAATCACAATTCAAAGTAGTACTATTTTACGGGGAGGAAAATATCAGTTTCCACAAATAGACCAATAGGCTAAATAAAATTTCGTAACCACACAGAAATTAACCAAAAAATTGGCTCAGAATCTCTAATAGAGATGAACTAGGGTAAAAATCACAAGGCACCGAATTAGACTAAGTGGAAATCATGAGAGTCAAAGCACAGAACGAAATAATGCAACAAGGGAAAAACCCAGAATCGAAGCAAAATATAAGAAAATTAGGGTTTTAGCATAAATCGACTAGGGTTTAAGCAAACTTAACATGAATCGGTCAAAAGCACATAAGAACAAACGATTAGACATTCAAAAATCAGGAAACCTTTGCGAAGATGACTTTCAGTAAACCCTAACTTTAGAAAAATGGAAAATCAGTTGAAAAACCAAAAATCTTTCGAGGAAACATGTGAGATAGGTTCGATTCATCTCAGATCTATACAGATCTGAGAAGATCAAAGAGAAAGATTTAGGGTTTTCTGAAGTAACTCAGAGATGAGAACATGGACTTAGAAATCCATAGGTTCAAGATGAAAATAAGAAACCCTTACTCGTAGTCGAACCAGAATGGCCTGAAACAGGCGAGAAAGAACCAAATGCGTAAGCGTACTAACCCTGGTCCCTTGAGGACCTTAGAGATGGAGGTACCCAGCATAGGAGAGGCCATTGGAGGCTTGGGGTGGTGAGAAACTACCATGGACGGCGGTGGATGAGTGACGACATTTGGAGATTTAGGGTTTAGGTCAAGAGTATTTGGGAGAGGAGAGGAACAAATGACGGCGGGGAAGGGTGGGAAATGATTAGGGTTTGGGGGGGGGTGTAGGTTAGTTTAATTTAGGTAAGGGGAGATCTGGACCGTTGATCACAATGATCAACGGCCAGGATTTGCCCGGGTACTGGGTTGGGCAGGTGGGTATTGGGCCTGGGGTTTTGGGGCTGGTTTATAAGGGGTGTTGGGTTGGTTAATTTTAGGCTAAAATTGAAATAAAAGAGGCTATTTGTTAAATACCCCAAACAATTGATTAAAATAATTACTAATTATAAAAAATAAATTTCATGCATAGAAATGTTTTAAAAATAGTTATTTAGTATTTAAAAATGCAAATGACTAATTTCTGGTAAAATAATACACAAATGTACGCATGGGCTATAATTGCAAAGTTATTATAGCCAAAAAGTGCCAATTTGGTTATTTATGAAGTAATTTGGACTCCATAGGACCATAATAGTAATATTAATTCAAGACATGTTCTAAAATCATTTGTGATGCAATTTTACAATTATTTATATGAAGAAAAATATTGAAATAAATTAATTTAAAGATATAAAATTATGGGAAAATACCCATTGACGCTAATGCATAGTTTTAAAGGTATATATGCATTTCAAAAAATATTATAGGAAAAAATTGGGTATCAACAGCTCCCCCTCTTTACCCGGGAAGGATGAAAGAGTTTTCGAGTAAAGAAATGATGGCCATTTTTGATCGGATGGGATGTTTTGAAAGATAGAGGCCGAACTCTGGTCTTTGAGATGCCTACATATCCCTGGTTTTACAGGAATCAGGCCATGTGTAGTTCCGGATTCATTGGCGGAATATAGCGATGAAGTCATCTCAAGAACAGACACAAGATTTCCGGATAGGTGAAAGAATAATTACGGTGAGGTTAAGTTTGAGATAGTTGAAGGAACTGGAGCGAAGTTGCTCCTGCTAGGATAGCGGTTGCTTACTGGTCACCTGCAGATGAAGAGATTCTACGAACATGTATTTGTGCGAAAATTTAAACATGATGCAGATTCCCTTTGGACCATGAGAGTTGTCTTCGGACGGTTAAAGATGACGTCCTCAGACCATGACGTCCTGGGCCATGAATTGTTCGGTGAGGGATTCGCAGGCCATGAAATGATGTTTTTGGGCCATGAAGATGGTGCCTCCGAACCATGACGCCTATATATAATGATATGCAAATTTGAGAGATCCTCAGGCCATGGCATGGTGTCTTTCGGCTATGAGGATGATGCCTTTGGATAGATTGGCAATATTTCAGCCCATGAGATGCAATAGTATGATGTTAACAAGACAAGGCTTAGCCTTGTGAAATGAAGGGCAGAGCTTAGCCCGATAGAAAAGCAAATAGATAGTAACGGAATAGAGCAACATTTGTGCAAGGAGGGTCAATGCTTAGTCCCATGCAAATGTGGAGGCAGGGATTAGCCTCATGCAAGCACGGAGGTAGGGATTAGCCTCATGCAGAATGGAGGCAGGGATTAGCGTCATGCAAATGTGGAGGCAAGGATTAGCCTTATGCAGATATGGAGGCAAGGATTAGCCTCATGCAGATATGGAGGCAAGGATTAGCCTCATGCAGATATGGAGGCAAGGATTAGCCTCGTGCAAATATGGAGGCAAGGATTAGCCTCATGCAAATATGGTGGCAAGGATTAGCCTCATGCGAATCTGGAGGCAGGTATTAGCCTCATGCAGGTATAGAGGCGGGGATTAGCCTCATGCAGATATGGAGGCAGGGATTAGCCTCATGCAAGCACGGAGGAAGGGATTAGCCTCATGCGAATGTGGAGGCAGGGATTAGCCTCATGCAAGCACGGAGGCTGGGATTAGTCTCATGCGAATGTGGAGGGAGGGATTAGCCTCATGCAAGCACGGAGGTAGGGATTAGCCTCATGCAAATGCGGAGGCAGGGATTAACCTCATGCAAATATGGAGGCAGGGATTAGCCTCATCCAAATATGGAGGCAGGGATTAGACTCATGCAGATATGGAAGAAAGGATTAGCCTCATGCAAATATGGAGGCAAGAATTAGCCTCATGCAAATATGGAGGCAGGGATTAGCCTCATGCAGGTATGGAGGCAGGGATTAGCCTCATGCAGTTATGGAGGCAGGGATTAGCCTCATGCAGATATGGAGGCAAGGATTAGCCTCATGCAGATATGGAGGCAAGGATTAGCCTCATGCAAATATAGAGGCAAGGATTAGCCTCATGCAAATTGTAACGACCCGACCGGTCGTTTCGCGTGCTAGCGCTCCGTTCAGCAGTCGGAGGCCATGAACAGCTTCATTTCCGGTATTATGACTTGTACGCGTGGTCAGAATTGAATTTTGGGAAGTTCGGAGTTGATTTGGGAAGAGAATCCTCATTTCGGAAGCTTAAAGTTGAAAGAATGAACTAGGATTGGAATTTTGAGTAAACGACCTCGGAATCGGGATCTAAAGGTTCCAGCAGGTTCGTATGATGATTTCGGACTTGGGCGTATGTCCGGATCGGGTTTTGGATAACCCGGGAGCGTTTTGGCGCCTAATGTGGAAGTTAGCATTTTAGAAGGAATTTCTTAAGTGTGGCTTGAAGTGCATTTCTGTGTTATCAATGTCCGTTTGGGATTCCGAGTCTGGGAATAGCTCCGTATGGTGATTCTGGAGTTGGGAGCGCGATCGGAAGTGAATTCGGAGGTCCGTAGGTCATTTTGAAGCCATTTGGCTAAAGATAGAAATTTGAAGGTTTTTGGGAAGTTGACCGGAGGTTTGACTTTTTGATATCGGGGTCGGAATCCAATTCCGAAAGTTGGAGTAGGTCCGTAATGTCAAATATGATTAGTGTGCAAAATTTGAGGTCAATCGGACGTGATTTGATAGGTTTAAACATCGGAAATAGAAGTTGGAAAGTTCAAAGTTCATAAAGCTTGAATCGGGGTGTAATTCATGGTTTTAGCGTTGTTTGTTATGATTTGAGGCCTCGAGCAAGTCCGTAATGTGTTTCGGGACTGGTTGGTATGATCGGTTGGGGTCCCGGGGGCCTCGGGTGGATTCCGGGTGGCTAACGGATCGAATCCGGAGTTTGAAGAAGTGCTGAGGCTGCTGGCATCTGGTATTTCCGCTTCTGCGGAAATGGGACCGCAGAAGCAGCCCCGCAGAAGCGAAGAAGAAGCCGCAGAAGCGGACGAGGGCGAGGGCAGCCAGGACCGCAGAAGCGGCCCTTGATCCGCTGATGCGGAACCGCAGAAGCGGTTGGCTCATCGCAGAAGCGAAAATGGGCTTGAGCCCAGGGACCGCAGAAGCGGAATATTTTCCGCAAAAGCGGGACTGCGGAAGCGGGATTATTTCCGCAGAAGCGAATCCCTGGAGGCAGAAGGTTAATTTAAAGTCGGGGATTGGCCATTTCTCTCATATTTCTCATGGCTTGGGGCGATTTTGGAGAGCTTCAATGAGGGGATTTTCGTCGTCAATGTCAAGGTAAGTTATCCCCATCACTTTTGTGTTAAATATATCAATTATGTATGGATTTAAGTATCAAGATTAGTGTAAATTTGGGGTTTTGGTTGAAAACCTAGGAAATTAGAAATCTTGGATTTTGATTACGATTTTGAGTATGGAATTAAGAGAAAATTATATATTCGAGTTCCTAAGGTTATGGGTAAACCTTATCTTTGAAAAGTTTTGGATTCCGGGCACGTGGGCCCGAGGGCGTTTTGGTCAACTTTCCAATCGGGGTTAGGAATTGCTATAAATTAGTTGTAATGAATATTTGAGCATATATTAGTGGATTTGCGTAACCATTGGCTAGTCTTGGAGAGTGGTGCATCAATTGAAGTCCTCGGAAGAATGTAGAATGACGATTTTGAGTCTTCGGAGCGAGGTGAGTCTCCTTTCTAATCTTGTAAGGGGGAATTTACCCCATAGGTGAAGTAATTGATTATGTGCTTCTATTTGTGGGGGCTACGTACGCACGAGGTGACGAGAGTCCGTGCGTAGCTACTATTATGCTATTGTCCGGGTAGTCTAGAACCCAAAAAGCATGTTATGCTTGGATTACTGTGAACCCATTGATAGTGGAATTGTTTAAATCACCTAGAATTGGTAAAGGAATTTAAAAAGAGATTTAAATATTAATTTTCCCTGAAATGTTAAAAAAAAAAGAGAAACTTGTCTATTTGGATGATTATCCTCGATAAACTCTTAATTTCCTACTTGAGCATGTATTTTATGTGTGCCTGCGTCGCATGGATGATTCGCGAGCAGGATATGTGTTTATTCATGGAACGGGCCGAACGCCTCGGTGAGAATAGATGCATCTATGGTTCGTGCCGCTCGACCCTCGGCAGTGCACAATTTACATTTCTGTTGGAGCGGGCCGTCGACCTCGGCATGATTTGCGCGTGTTTATCTGTTACTTGAAAATTTTAAACGTGGAATTGGCCCTACGTGGCCTGATATAAACTGATAAGATAATAAAGAACAAACTTTAGAAGCCCTGGATTTATTGTTGAAGGTGTTTACCTGTTTTTTTTTTCTGGCTTCACAATCAGAACTTCTATACAAATCCATGATTTTCCTCGCACTTATAGAACATTGCTAATTGACCTCTAGTGAGTGTTGGAGTTGGCCATCTCGTCTCTACCCCTCCGAGATTAGGCGGGATACTCACTGAGTACACGTTGATTACGTACTCATACTACACTTCTGTGCATTTTTGTTGCACAGGTATATATACCTCTAGCAGCCTATTGGGCGTAGCAGCACGAACGACTCTGGGACTAGGTGAGCTGCACTGTTCGAGACGACCCGCAACCAGTGTAGTTCCTTTCAGCATTTTATTATTTATTCCCTGTCCACTGTATTTCGGACAGATGTTGTATTTTACTTTCCTTATCGATAGTTGCTCATGTACTTGTGACACCGAGTTTCTGGGATGGGTTTCAACGGATTTGTACTAATTGTTATTATTTAAATTTGAATTCAAGTAGTGAACTTTTATTTATGAAAATGGAAGGAAAAACCTTAGATTTTCAAAAGTATTAAAAGAGGAATTAATTGATAATCTAGTTGGCGGGCCTGACAGAGGTGTCCGGCGCCACCACGACCCTTAGTGGATTTTGTGTCGTGACACAAATATGGAGGCAGGGATTAGCTTCATGCAGATATAGAGGCAGGGATTAGCCTCATGCAAAGACTTGGATGCAAGGATTAGCCTCATGCAAAGAGAAGATAGCAAACAAGAGTAGAATGTTTCTTAGCTGGGATATGTTCAGTGTCTGGTGGACCGTTTGGATAGTGATTTTGCTTCGAGTACATTTTTTTGCAAATGCCATCGCTATGTCAGATGTGCCTGTGCTCAAAGAAAAATTGTAAGTTTTGTGAGGGGAGGTTGGTTCGTGCTTTTGTCCGCTGGCCTTGCTTTGTTCTGCTCTGGAGGCCTCGTTTGAGTTTCCCTGGGTAACACCTGACTGTTACGAAAATAGAGTTTTCAAAAATATGCAATTATAAAAAATAGAGTTATTTAGAAACATATTAAAATATCAAGTAATTTTAGATGAACTAGTGACTGTAGACACTGCAGCTTGTTATGTTAGAATTCTAAGGGTCCTCATCAAAATTCTGCCCCAGTTTGGTAGATGATCCTTCAGCCATTTGCTGGTAACGAGCCTTGTTGAACTTCCTTCAGAATTTCGAGAATCCTTCTCAAAATTTTGCCCCAGTTTATTAACCAATTTTCTGACCGTCTGACATATGTTGGCGTTGGCAGGACTTGCTCCGGAATTTTGAGGGTCCTCCTCAAATTCTGCCCCAGTTTCTGATCTTGGGGAAAATGGAAATTTTATTATGATACGATCGAACCCATAAGGCTGCCTACTTATCCCCTCTTAAACGGTAATCAGGTCAAGCGTAGTTCAATTACATCAGATGAGGTAATGTAAATAGTCTAAGCATAATATATTTTGACTGCGTCTGAATTGATTGGTTTTGGCCAGATTTCTCCGTCCATTTCTGCAAGTATGAGTGCTCCTCCTGTCAGCACCCTGTGAACCATGTAAGGACCTTGACAGTTGGGAGAGAACTTCCCTTTGGCTTCATCTTGATGTGGGAAGATCTTCTTCAGCACCATCTGTCCTGGTGCAAATTGTCTCAGTTTGACCCTTTTGTTGAAAGCTCTGGACATTCTGTTCTGATAAAGTTGACCGTGACATACTGCGTTCATCCTTTTTCCATTGATAAGGGCCAATTGTTCATAGAGGCTCCTTATCCATTCTGCATCGCTGAGTTCAGCCTCCTGTATGATTCTTAAAGAAGGAATCTCTACCTCGGCTGGGATGACAGCTTCGGTACCATAAACCAGCATGTAGGGAGTTGCCCCGGTTGATGTGCGAACTGTAGTGCGGTATCCCAACAAAGAGAAGGGTAGCTTCTCGTGCCATTGTTTTTGGTTTTCTACCATCTTCCTTAGTATCTTCTTGATATTTTTGTTGGTGGCTTCTACGGCTCTATTCATCTGAGGTCCATAGGATGTGCAATTCTTGTGCTTGATTTTGAAAGTTTCACACATGGCTTTCATTAGATCACTGTTGAGATTGGCGGCATTATCAGTAACAATGGACTCGGGAACTCCGAATCGGCAAACAATACGATCTTTGACAAAATCTTCGATGACTGTTTTGGTCACAACTTTGTAAGATGCAGCCTCTACCCATTTTGTGAAGTAATCAATGGCTACCAGAATAAACCTGTACCCGTTTGAAGTAGTGGGATCGATAGGACCGATGACATCCATTCCCCAGGCGGCGAACGACCAAGGTGAGCTTGTCGCATTAAGCTCATTCGGCGACACTTTTATCATATCCGCATGCACTTGACATTGGTAGCATTTGCGGACATACTGGGCACAATCTGTCTTTATAGTCATCCAAAAGTAACCGGACCTAAGTATCTTCTTGGCCAAGACAAAACCATTCATATGCAGGCCGCAGGTTCCAGCATGTATATCCTCAAGTAGTTTAGAAGCTTCTTTTGCGTCGACACATCTTAGGCATGCTAAACAAGACAATGAACAGTAATGAAACACACAAAGTTTTAGGTTTCAAAAATTAAACTGAGACATACGAGTTAAGGAAGAGAACACAGAATGTAAAGCAGGTGCAGTTCAATATCTAGCCTTGGCTTACAGCCGGCTAGACCAATGAATATCACAAGTAGCAGAGAAGAAAAGAGAGCTTTAGAGTGTAAGTGTGTTTGTGAACTAATGTTCGTGTGTTAGAAGTGAAATAGAGGAGAGTTTATATAGCAGTTTAGGAGCAGAGCAGAAAAAGATAAAGAAATCAACACTCAGCAATTAAGGAAATCACAGAATCAATTTACACGCAAAATCAGCATAGTCTTCCCTTAATTAAGGGTAATGATAAGACAGAAATATTTTACATAAAATAAGTGATTAATTTAATTTTAATATTAATATTTTTATTTTTCTTTGCAGGAATATAATAATTTAATAACATAATCAATAATTCATCAATTAAGGAAGACATATGCTCAAAAGAAGATCCAACGTCAAACAAAATGGAAAAGAAAGAAGCTAGCATCAAGTCACGTGTACACTCGCTGTACACCATTCTTTCATCAAAATTTATTTCAAATTGGCAAGTTGGCAAGATGAAAGATATAGTTTGCTGAAACCTTTGTACATGGCAAGAGCAATGGAAATATCTATAAATACCATCATTGTACAAAGCTGCAAAAGACAATTGTGGGGAGGAGAGATCGAGACATAAAATTGATATCTTCTTTTTCTTTCTTCTACTTCTTCAGTTATCCGGTGTAGGAAATTACTCTAGTTCCTATTATTAATTAAATAGGAGAATTATTCTTTTGAATATTTCTTTCTATTTTCTTATTTAATGGGCAAGAATATTTTCGTTGTCAATACTAACTCCATTATGGAGTAACTTTTCTTGTGTTGGGAGAATGACGGATCTTAATATTTTTATATAATAGTAGATATTATTCCAAAATTTCACATGCTTGAGCTGAAGCTTTTCATTTAAATTTAATATACTTTATAGTTGGGTGTTATTTAATTTGTTAACATCGATCTACTTCGTACTACATTTTAACTTCTTACTAATTCTGTAATCGAAAGAGGCGGAATAAGTAATTTAGTTAAATTTGGTATTGATAGATGTTAACTTTATTTAGTGACATCTAGCTCTTACATGTTAAAACTGATTCTATAAATATTTGTAATCGAAAGAGGCGAATATTGTAATAGTCAGTTATAACAAGTAGGGTAACCGAAAGGGACTTACTAAAAAAGAGCATTTCTGGCTCTTTAATATTACTATTTTGACGCTTAATTTGTATAATCGAGAGGAGTGCAATTAATTGTTAACTTAAGTAATAATATATAAATGTAATCGTGAGAGGCATTTATAACATTTGTGAGAAATAGAAACTGAAGAATAAATATATCTACTATATAATAAAAGTATTAAGTGAAGTCAGGATCCCAACACCTTTTTATTATATTTGTGAAAAACAAAATATTTTCTATTGCTCTATTCATACATTTTTAGTTAATTAATTCACAACTCAACTCTTTCTGATTTTCTCAAATAGTAATTAAAATAAGAAACATCTGTAGAATAGATAAACCAATCTCTGTGGGTTTGACATCTTTCTATACTATAATTTGACAGAGTACGAGTTTAATTTATACACACGCCAGACACTCGTCAAATTTTTGGCGTCGTTGCTGGGGATTGGCTAAAATCTACTACAGATTAATTGTTTTACTACTAATTTGAGATTTTTTTATTGTCTAATTATTTTAACTTTTCTACAGAAATTTCAGAAAGTGTATGACCCGTTCCTCGTCTAGAGAACTAGTCGAATACGATCCTGAAATTGAAAAATCCTTACGGTTGTTGCGAAAAAAAACACTCACAATCTCAAATTTTCACAATTGAGAAAATGGAGAACGAAGAACTGAATAACCAACTTCCACCACATCAAGTAGAAGAACAGTTTGATGAGGTGGCACCACGACGTGATAGAATACTCCGTGATTATGCAAGGCCAGATCATTTTGAAGGAGAATCAAGTTTGAGGAGACCACCAATTGCAGCAAATAATTTTGAAATTCGCACAGGCTTGATTCAAACCATTCAACAGTCATGTCAGTTTGTTGGTGATGCAAGTGAAGATCCTCACACCCATCTAATTGATTTTCTTAAATTAGTTGAAACTTGCAAGTATAATGGAGTTACAACAGATGCTATCATGTTGCGGCTTTTTCCTTTTTCATTAAAAGATGAAGCCAAAACATGTTGCGAAGTCTACCAAGAGGTTCCATTACAACATGGGACCAAATGACCCAGAAATTTCTTAATAAATATTTTTCACCTGCAAAAATAATTAAAATAAAGCAAGAAATCAATAATTTTATGCAGAAAGATACTGAATCTGTATATCAGGCATGGGAGAGATTAGCAGCAATGTTAAGAAAATGCCCACATCATAGTATCCAAGACCCTGATATTTTATACATTTTTTATCACGGTCTTAAGCCCTCTGCTAGAAATGTAATTGACGCGGCATCAGGAGGATCAATAATGGAAAAAACCACTACAGAAGCAATGCAACTACTTAATGAAATTTCGGAAAATGCTGTTCAATGGCCCTCAGACAGAATGATTATCAAGAAAACAGCAGGAGTAAATCAAATTGAAGCTTTGAATTCATTAGCACAACAAATTGCGACCTTAACACAAAAAGTCGAAGCTTTTCAGGTAAGTTCTCAATCATCATCCCAACTTGAGAATTGTGATGTTTGTAAAGGTAATCATCCGAATCATGAAAGTCAAGCATTAACGCAAAATGAGGAACAGGTAAATGTAATTGGTTATAGAAATAATTACTCATTCGGTAGTCCCATGGCACAAAAACATCCAGGATTCCAATGGAGTAATCATAATGGTGTTGAAAATCCTCAAAAAGTTTTTAATCAAAAACAACAGGTACAAAGACCACCTGGTTTTTCAAATCAAAATAATGGGCAACAAAATTTCCAACAATATCAACAACAGCCCGAAAAAGCTCATCAACAAAGCCTTGAAGACCTGATGTACAAATTCATTAAAGCTACTGACGAGAAGGTTGAAAGTCAACATTCAGCTATCAAGAATTTGGAAATTCAGGTAAGCCAATTAGCAACCCTTATGTCTGGACAAATTCAAGGTGCTCTACCAAGCAACACTGAAAAAACCCAAAAGAACACCTCAAAGCCATCTCTCTACGATCAGGTAAATCTCTTGATGATCCATATGCAGATAGAGAAGGAAAGCCATAAGAAGTGGAAAAGGTAAGTGAAGGCGAAAATAAAATAGAATCTAAGTTTCCAAAAGAACAAAAGAATAAAGGGAAAAATGTACAAGAAAATGAATTGATAACAAATCCTCACTCTGTACCTCTCCCTTTTTTCCCAAAAGATGAAAAGAGAAAAACTTGACAAACAATTTTCTAAGTTTCTAGATATTTTGAAGCAACTTTAGATTAACATACCTTTTACAGATGCTTTAACACAAATGCCTTCATATGCTAAATTTCTTAAAGAAATTCTGTCAAGTAAAAGAAAATTGGAAGAAGTTTCAGTGGTGAAGCTTACGGAAAAATGTAGTGCTATACTTCAAAATAAGCTCCCACAGAAACTTGGTGATCCAGGAAGTTTTACAATTCTTTGTACAGTGGGAGGTACTCACTTTGAAAAGGCGTTATGTGATTCAGGTGCCTCAATAAATCTAATGCCTTTTTCAATTTTCAGGAAATTAGAACTTGGTGAAATGAAAGATACTGGAGTGTCTCTTCAATTAGCTGATCAAAGTACTAAGAGACCAAAAGGAATTATTGAAAATATCCTTGTCAGAGTTGACAAATTTGTATTTCCAGTAGATTTTATAGTGCTTGAAATGGAAGAAAATACTGAGGTACCATTAATTTTAGGTAGACCGTTTCTCGCAACGGGAAGAGCAATTATTGATGTTCATCAAGGACAATTAATATTGCGAGATTGATGAGGAAAGAGTAATATTTGACATGCAAAAAAATGATGAAATTTCCTGGGGATGAGTCATCATCATCTTGTTTTCAAATTGACTTACTAGATGACCTTGTAGACGAATACAAAGATAATCAGTTAATTACTGATTCATTGGAGAGATGTTTGGCTAGGTCAGGTACCATAAGTGATGATAATCCTGTAATTAGAGAACAAGCTGAAATTCTAGAAAAAGAGTCAGAAAATGAGAAAATCTCACAAGAAGGAGTTCAATTAAAAATTGAACTCAAAGAACTTCCCTCTCATTTAAAATATGTGTTTATTGAACCTGAAGTATTTCCAGTAATTATTTCATCTTCTTTGACTATAGAACAGGAAGACAAGCTGATTGGAGTCTTGAGGAAACATAAAAGAGCTTTAGGGTGGACAATAGCTGACATCAAAGGAATTAATCCAGCTATTTGTATGCATAGGATCCTCATGGAAGAAAATTACAAACCAATAGTCCAACCCCAAAGAAGACTGAATCCAACAATGCAAGAGGTTGTCAAGAAAGAAGTAGTGAAACTTTTAGCAGCAGGTATTATCTATCCGATATCTGACAGCCCTTGGGTGAGTCCTGTGCAAGTAGTACCAAAGAAAGGAGGTATGACAGTAATAAAAAATAAAAATAATGAACTTATACCTACCAGAACAATCACAGGGTGGAGAGTCTGTATCGATTATAGAGGACTTAATGAGGCTACAAGAAAAGATCATTTTCCTTTACCTTTTATTGACCAAATGCTTGAAAGAGTTGCATGTCATGGTTTTTACTATTTTCTTGACGGATATTCTGGGTATAATCAGATACCAATTGCTCCAGAGGATCAGGAGAAAACCACATTCACATGCCCCTAAGGTACGTATGCTTACAGAAGAATGCCATTTGGACTATGTAATGCTCCTGCTACATTTCAGCGTTGCAAGTCGGCAATTTTCTCAGATGTGACTGAAAAGTTTCTTGAGATCTTCATGGATGATTTTACACTTTTTGGAAAGACATTTGAAGATTGTCTCTATCATTTAACTTTGGTGCTTAAAAGATGTGAAGAGACAAATTTAGTTCTTAATTGGGAAAAATATCATTTCATGGTAACAGAGGGAATTGTTTTAGGACATAAAATTTCTGCTAAAGGGATAGAAGTTGATAAGGCTAAAATTGATCTTATAGCAGGATTACCCCCCTACCACTGTTAAAGGCATTAGAAGTTTCTTAGGGCATGCAGGTTTTTATAGAAGGTTTATAAAAGATTTTTCAAAAATTTCAAAACCTCTGACTAACCTACCGATGAAAGATGTGAAGTTTGAATTTTCAAATGATTGCAGAAAAGCATTTGAGATTCTCAAGGAACATTTGACTAATACTCCAATTGTTGTTTCTCCTGATTGGAGCGAACCATTTGAAATAATGTGTGATGCAAGTGATCTAGAAGTTAGAACGATATTGGGACAAAACAGAGACAAGATTTTCAGGCCTATTTACTACGCCAGTAGAACCCTCAATGAAGCTCAAAAGAATTATGCTACAACTGAGAAGGAACTATTGGCAGTATTATTTGCATTTGACAAATTTCGTTCCTATTTGATAGGAACGAAGGTTACAATATTTACTGATCCTGCTGCTTTAAAATACCTCTTAGCAAAGAAAGATGCTAGACCTAGATTGCTAAGATGGATACTTCTTTTGCAAGAATTTGATCTTGAAATAAAAGATAGGAAAGGTTCAGAAAATCAGGTAGCAGACCATTTGTCACGTTTGGAAAATCCTCCCACCGAGACAACATATATCAAGGAGGAATTTCCTGATGAGCATGTTTATACAATCACAACAGTTACAAATCAGACACCTTGGTTTGCTGACATTGCCAACTACTTGGTTGGAGGATGGATCCCAAAAGATTTATCTTACGAACAAAGAAAAAAGCTTAAAAAAGAAATAAGATATTATTTTTGGGAAGATCCTTACTTGTTTAAATTTTGTGCAGATGGCATGATCAGAAGATGTGTACCAGAAACAGAGATGAATAATATCCTAAGTCATTGTCATGATGGTGCTGTAGGAGGACACTATGGAGGAAGACGAACAGCCGCAAAAGTGCTTGAAGCTGGTTTTTTCTAGCCTACTTTATTCAAAGATGCAAGAAATTATGTCGCCACTTGCGACAAATGCCAGAGAAGCGGTAACATTTCAAAAAGGGATGAGATGCCTCTTAACTCTATCCTTGTGTGTGAAATATTTGATGTTTGGGGCATTGATTTTATGGGTCCTTTTCCTCCTTCAAACGGCTATGAATATATTTTGGTAGTTGTTGACTATGTTTACTAAAAGTGGGTAGAAGCTAATTCGCTACTAAGAAAAAATGATGCTCTATATTGTTTG